>NC_089485.1:967729-1290306 GCF_036810415.1 Kwoniella dendrophila CBS 6074
CGCCATTTGGCCTTTCAGATAACGATTTGTTTACTTCCACAAGTTTCGATTTTAGATTCGGATCAGGCATCATTATCCTTAAATCCTCCAATGATGGCATTATTCCTAGTAAAGCAGGATCATAATATCGATACGAGTGTCCAGAAATCTCTAATGAGCGAAGATGAGATAAATCCGCTATTTGTTCCACTATCCCAGGATTGAGTGATCGATCTCGCTACGAATTTAGTAAGACAATTAGCCGGACGATTTTGCTAAGCAGAAAGAGGGGTAGAACTGACTGTCCATACCAGCGATTCTAAATTTGACATTTCTGTTATAGCTTTTTGGACTTGATCGTCTAGGACCGAACGCTCTTCACCCCTAGCGGCAAGTGGGAAAAAGCGAACGTCTAGTAATGATCGTCAATATATTGACTTTTCGTGCTATGGCGCTAACTGACCTAGTCGTTTCACCAACTTGCATAATTCAGGATGTCGATGCAATGTATCGAATAGTAGGACAAGCTTATAGAGCGGAGAACATTGTAAGTCAGCTATGAGCTTTTCAACTGGCAGATAGCCACACACTTTATTATGACATCCATCTTCCCCTAACCAAGGAGATTAGCTACTATCCTCCAGTAAGTCAAATGATTTCCAGGTGGATTTCCAAGCTTACACGGTCTTATCCAAACGTGATGATACAATTTTCTCCTTGCTATTCTATTCCATTCGGTATTGACTCTTGAGATAATTGCAAGATCTCGAGGTTGATCAAAGTTATCCAATACTAAAGGTATTAATTCTGGATATTCAAATAAACTCGACAAGGGAGATATCTCAATACCCCCTCCAATTTCACCATCATCTAAGCTTTTCTGCTTCCCCTTGGTTGATGTCGATAAGGGCTGGGGTAAAGGATAAATCGGTGGAAATTTGGGCGGACTTGGCGGTCTATAAATAGGCTCCGAAGCATATGATCTAGGATTTGCTGCATGCCATTGACGTGCTCTCAAGAACATTTTATCTAATCTCAGAGGTTGTAATCTGGGTCCGTCATCTAGTCGGATCGCCCTAAGTTCGGCGTCCAAATCATTTAGAGCAGCTTCATCCATCTTGACTTCTCCTTCGAATCATGTACTGGTTGGGGTCGGATACGCGATATTGGTGATGAGATAAAACATAGATAATTGATGCAAATACGGAACAGAGTGAGATGGAGCAGTATCAGAAATAGACCTTTCAAAGTGGAGGTCAAATGCGAGTGAAGCTGAAACTTATATACTACACCCATTTAACTATACCCTTTCAACACCATCAAGTTTCGGTTCTTCGCTATTTGAACGATTGCTGTTGCAGCGAAATAAGTTAATCATTCTTGAAAAAAGCAATAACATCGTAATATTGTCTTAAATCGTCAATTATACAAACTCACCGTCTCAAAATGCTCGGTCTCACACGTCCCACAGCTATATCAACATTCTCAGATCTCAGATCTCAACTTTTTGCTGGACCATCAAGTGAGTTTTCCCCATGTAGAGATAGCTTTTTGTTGAATTATCCATAAACCAAGCTGAATTCTTTTCGTTATATAAAATAGCACTAGCAACTCAAATACGTTTCGCATCAAAAGCTGCAGGTGGTAAATCAAGGAATGGTAGAGACTCTTCAGGTAAACGTTTAGGTGTAAAGAGATTTGGTGGTGAGTGCTGCTATATCTTTCAAAACAAATACGTGATTTGCGTTTATGATTGACGAAATAACTCATCTTATCAATTTGATCTGTATTCAATTCAATCAACATATTCGATTTGGTCAAATCCTTTTCCTCACTTTACGACATACCTCAATCAATAATAATCAATCATCCTCTTGTTTAACAACTTTTCAGATCAATATGTCACACCAGGATCAATCTTAATTAGACAACGTGGACAAACATTTAGACCAGGTCAAAATGTTGGACAAGGTAAAGATTTTACTTTGTATGCATTACAACCTGGTTATGTAAAATTTTATCAAAATAAATTACCTTATCCGCATTTAACTTTAAATGAAGATTCCAATTTAAAAAGTTATCCACCAGTCAAAAAACCTAGACAATTAAATCAATTTGTAGGTATAGTTTCAAATAAACAAGATAAATTACCAAGAGATGAAAGGAATCAGGGTAGAGAAAGAAGGTTTTGGGGTTGGCCAAGAGAACAACTACCACCACAACAACAACAATTAGAAGTAGAAGAAATAGATTTAAATCCTATATCACAAGAACAAACTAGTCAGACCACTACCACTGCTGGAAATGCTTAGACACCAAAAGTAGTACTATGTCATTCATGCATCATATATAAAATCCCAAGTTGACCGAAGAGGAAAATCCATGTTATCCCTATTACTAGTTATACCATATGCATAAGTATCAAGAAAAAGGAAAATATTGATCTATAGAAATTAGAAACCCATTTGCATCTGTGCAAAGATTGCCGATTGTAAATCTGGAAACAAGAATCGTCCATATCTACCTTTCTTCCCTTCGTAAATTATCGTAAGTCGCTGACTGCTGTGTACATTGTCAGCTCAACTCCTTTATACGTAAAGCATCCCCCTCGAATGGATATACCAAGGTTTGACGATAGATGATGCTGAATATAAACCCCTACTCACTGCATCTACGACCATCCAGGCATATTTCTGAAATGTTTAACATCTATAGCTTCTTGTGAATAAGATCTAGGCTGCATATGTTCCCAAATTGGATCGACATCAGGTCCATCTAAATCACCTGCACCATCCCAACCCCAACACCAAACTGCCAAAGCGGGTATCAGCAAATGGCGAAATAACACAAATAATGAAAATTGTAGACTCACCGTATTCAGGCCCAGGTATGAAAGTCATTTCATCATCTTCTTCAGGTGTGAATAATCTATCATGTGGACCATACCAACTTCTGTCTTGAGGATCAGTATGAGGATCATCAGGTAATCCACCAATTCTCTTATATCCTCTGATAGCAGTCAAATTTCTTCTCTCTGGGTGAATAATATCGTATACTTTCTATAGATAGAGTTAGCGAATGAATTTTTTGGTAGAGATAAGCAACAAATACCACTCACTTTGTCATATGCAAGTTTGACTCTTGGCACCATGATGATTCTACCGTACCCAGCATTGAAATAATCATCTGAGAAACGGGGAATGGATCAGCTTGCGTTAGGTTGTTGATCACAAATTTGACTGAAATTGGCTACTTACTGCAAATCAAAGAACATTCCGAAGCTGAACATTCTCCCTCAGGTAATCTAGCCATTCTGAATTTAACATGAGGTGGGTGATAGAAAGGTGCTGGATCTAAAACGGCTACACCGTTCCAACATGATTGCACTGAAAGGTGATATTAATATGTGAATTAGCTTTGGATGACGCATTTATACATTTTGATAGAACTTACCTTGAATAGGAAGATGTCTCTGGAATCTGTGGTTAGATTCTGTATGGTGGAAAACTTGCTCGAAAGGAGCATTTTCTAACGCTGTACCATTGATATCTCTTGCTACCCAATTATCGTAGAACACAGGTGCTCCCTATGAAGTAGCGAGAACAACCACAGAGAGTGGGATAGATGAGCACTATACATAATGTTTCAACCTGTAAATTCTCCACTCGACTCACAATATCATCATGATACATATAATCAGCTGCACAAGTTATACCGGCATTTTGTCTTCTTGATTGCCAAATTAATTCTAATAAATCATCTACACAAGGAAGAATATCATTCATAAAAACGATTGAATCGAAAACTTCACCTTCATTATCTCTTAATTCATGTAAAGGTACCATTGCCGCATTTCTAACTTCAGCTAAATATTCAATACGATGATTAAATTGACCTCTTGTTCTCATTGAAGTTCTAATTATAATTCTTAATCCAACAGTTCTTGCTAAAGAATCAAATATTTTTAATAATGCTTTAGTTTGATCATTTGAACCATTTTCATAAATTGAAACAAAAACATTATGATATCCTAAAATTGCTGCAGTTCTAAATAATGTTGCGAAAATATCAGGTATAACATCAAATGAATTATATAAATTAATTGCAAAGAAGTATTTATGTTGTTGCTGAATTAAATCTCTACGAATATTTTCAATTTTTTTAGCATGAGGTGATAAGACTTGTTCAGATTCTTTTGATCCACCAAATAATTTTGCTAACCAACTACCTGAATTTGACCATGATTTTTTGTATCCATATAAAGGTAAATATCTTTCTTTAGCTTGATCAACATACATTTGTTGTGGATGTCTCAAACATTCTTTTGTGTGATGTGCAGATAATGATCCAACTATTTGTAATATATGTAATCTCTGTTGTAAAGATGGTAATGTTATTTGTGATCGTTGTAATCTTGAAGATCCTCCTATAGCATTAGGACGTAATTTACTGGATCCAGATCCACGCCATTCTGTACCGGACTAGAAGGGAAGGAGATACGTCAGCTAGCTTGTCACATTTCGAGTACATATCTCTAGCTCACATCTCCACGTCGTAGCAGCTATATAGCAAAAAGTGATTAGCGTCATTTCCTAATCACTCAAAAACCATCAAAACTTACCGAAGCCACCAGTAATCCCACCAATATACCGACCAACAAAGATCCTGCTGACGGTAGCTTACGCCCCAGGGATAGTGATGCTACGGGCTTCATCTTGAGGTTTGACCAGTGAGGTGGTAGGAAGGAAGTAAGGAATTTCGGAAAGGCCAGGGGGTGGGATGCGTTGTCGAGTCGTGATCTTCTGGAAGGATAACAGCAGCTTTATATTCGTGATTTTCGATAGCGGTATCACTACACCCTCTTCAGCGGCGACTGATCTCGTTGTCAATGATGGTGTACAGGGTTCACGAAGCTACAGAAAGAAACGACAGCTGATTAACTTTAGAAGTGAAAAGGAGAAAGTAGCATCGAGGAGAGATGGGCGCGTCTTCGACCTTAGCGTTATTTCTCGTAATCTATCCATTACCCCCATTTAATCTTCTCATCACTAGTTCTTGTAGGATGGTGATCAAGCTTGCTTTTTTCATTGCTAAAATGACCTTCTTATAGTCATGTATGTATATATCAAACGTTTCCAGTTGTCAAATGACTAGATTGCATAAGATGATAAATACAAATATCCCAAACAAAAATGCTAAAACACAACAAGCGGAACCGCTCAAAGCTAATATAGAATGATATACAGGTTTCTCCTCCTTACTGCACCTCTTATTGTTCCTTCATCTCCTCAGGATCACCAATACCATTAGAGCTGAACAATAAGCATGTCAGCACAACAAGCTATATCCAATGAACAGATAAGAAAACTCACTTGATAGCGAATATAGCTTCAGCTTCTGGTAAACAAGGTGAATCCACAATTTTACATACACGCGATGACCCTCGTCCTTTACGAAGGTTCAAACGCGTTGTCGATGCATGAGCCATAATATTACCTCCACTGAAATGATTGTTAGCTAAGCTGTGTTTATTGTAAGAAGCGCAGCTTACATAGGTTTCTTAGCATCCGCGACTGCAAATTGACCACCATCTACCTGAGCCACAACTTGATTCGTTACCACTACAGCGACACCAAACTGGACAGGACGGGTCAGCTTCTGCAGCACAAAAGTTTGGATGTCAACGCTAGCTGCTCACCTCATCTGCTAGCCTCATTAACGTCCTCAGGAATTTAGCCAAATGCATCTGTCTCGCTGATAATTCTCCTCTACCTGAGAAATCTGTTCGATAGAGTGATGTACATGAATCGACAATGAGAAGTGAAAATCTAAATTAATTGTGATCAGCTGATACAAACTCTTGGTTTGAGAAAAAAGCTGACCTACCTCGACTCTGCCATCATAGCAGAAGCTTGAACCAATAGTTGCAGCTGATGATCGGCATTATATGCTCTAGCATAAGCTATATTGTCTAATACTTCTTCACCGTTCAATCCAAATCTTTCTGCTACGGCTAACATTCTAACGGGTCTGAAAGTACCTTCTGTATCGATGTATAGACATTTGCCTTCACCACCACCCATTGACACAGGAAGCTGAATGAATAAGCTAGTTAGCACCTACATGCGATAATTATCTGTTTGATGTAGCTTACCTGACACGTTACAGCTAATGTATGACATATCTGTGATTTACCAGTTCTGAATTCACCTGTACAGATATGGGTTAGCAGCCAGTAAAACAAAGTGAATAACAATCTCACCATATAATTCTGTAATAGCACCAGTCTCGATACCACCTGTATATATAGGATGATCTGATAAGCTAGCTGAAGATCTCATTACAGTTGGCTAGCTTACCTCCAAGGATAGTATCTAAGCCCGTTGAACCAGTCGTTATATGTACCAATTCAGATCTTCTTGAATGTATTTCGGTTGCAGTTGTAAAACCCATCGGTACCATTTTACAAGCTACGCAAACAAGGACTGTAAGCTTTACCGCTACCATACCAGGGCCTTGAAAGCTTACCTTCCGTCAATATCTTATCGGCTTTCTGTTCACTTATACCTTTTATTGTACAAAGTGTTTTCTTTGGGGTGAATGCAACAGCTTCAACTGTATGATATCCTGCATCTGAAAGTTTCTTTGTATCTTGAGCTGATATACCTGCTTCCTACAAAATTACAACAAGTAAGCTCAAGGCTGACACTTCTGTAAGTGCGAACCATGTGGTACAGCTTACCTGTAACTTTGCCACCAATAACGGAGCCATCAATTCACCATCTTCTTCTTCACCTTCTCCTCCAGTAAAAGGATCATGTTCTTGAGTAGCCATGTTGATTTAGATTATTCAAGCTGTTCGAGAGTATTTGAATGAGTTTAGCGATAAGGTTTACAATCCAAGAGGCAGATCCAAGACTTGTTGTTTTACGTGATAAGAATGAAGAAGGAAGAAAAGAAAGAAAGAAAGAAGAATTGATTTGATTTTAAGTGGAAAATCAAAAAAGATATACGCGCTCAAATCCCCTACTATTTCTGATGTTGCCGCTCATCATCGGTCATTAATTACGTTTAAACACATCAACCACAGTTGACTGGACCTGACATGACTTGACTTGAGCATTCGACGCGTCATTTTGATTCCGCTTTTCTTGTTTATCTTACGTAAGATTCTCAACTTGACTTCGACCGAAAGGTGGAGGAGGGATGAGAGATAAAAAGTTGAAAATACAAAAAATATCGGTTTTGGGCTGTCGTTGTTGAGAACATGATGTTTGCGAATTCTGCATAAATTATCGATTGAGGATATTCGCACAAACAATTCAGGCAACAGAAGAATCTCAAGATGAGCGGAATACCTTCATTGAACTCATCGATAACATCAGCATGGGCAACATCATCTTCATCATCTTCTTCGCAAATACCTAAGAAAAGAGTAAAGAGATCATTAGGTTTAAATGGACCTTCTGCGGCAGTTTCAGCCTCATCTTCAAATGCACCTTCACCTCAATCTCAACCTCCTATAGGAGAATCATCTACAGCAGCTCAACAATCACAGCAAACAACTATACATAATATTGAAGATAAGGTTTCAACACCGATAGTGAAAAGAAAAAGACCAAGAAATAACAACAACGATCAAGAAACATTATCATCAAAATATCAACCACCAGATTTGAAGTTATCGTTGTTAGGTGGATTACAATCACAAATTACGCAATTAATGGAAATTGTCGTTTTACCTTTATTACATCCTGAAATCTATCAGTATACAGGTGTACCTAGACCAAGAGGTGTTTTACTACATGGTGTACCAGGTGGTGGTAAAACCCAATTAGTCAAATGTTTAGCTGGTGTAAGTCGAGTTCTATTATTTGACTCAGAGTCGCTCAGTATTCCCAATGCATAGTTGACCTCCTTATGCTGTTCGATACTGATGATCAACCTTATATATAGGAACTTGGTCTACCGTTTATAAACGTTTCAGCACCATCGATTGTTTCAGGGATGTCAGGTGAATCAGAAAAGACATTAAGAGATACTTTTGACGAAGCCAAAGTCAGTGTAGGCTATATAATATTGCCACTAGGCAATCTCCGAAGTATAGTCTAGCTGATAAATGTTTGTGATAGAAACTCGCACCTTGTTTATTATTCTTAGATGAAGTGGATGCTATAACGCCTAAACGAGAAACTGCACAAAGGGAAATGGAAAGGAGAATCGTCGCTCAATTATTGACTTGTATGGATGGTGAGTTCATTTGATCAAATAGTAGCTTTATAACCGAGACTACAATACACCTTCCATATCCTCATGTATCCACAAAACGCTGATCATCGTCATATTCTATGATATTAGATCTCGCCACATCAGAAGAACCTGTCGTCATAATAGGAGCAACGAATAGACCTGATTCTCTAGATCCAGCATTAAGAAGAGCCGGTAGATTCGACCATGAAATTGAAATGGGTGTACCTAGTCAAGAGGGTAGGGAAGAGTGAGTTGTGGTCAAGCTAGAAGCCTGAACAACCTTAAACAGACGCTCAAGATAGTAATGCTAACACACATTTATCCTTTTACCAGAATTCTGCGTGTATTTTGTTCAAAACTTCGTTTATCTGGAGACGTGGATTTCCGCTGGTTAGCCAAATCAACCCCAGGTTATATCGGTGCGGATTTGACTGCTTTAACCACCGAAGCAGGTGTTATAGCTGTAAAAAGAATATTTGAAGAAATAGGTTCCGGGACACTGGAAATGCCTGAGCCTATCAGTGAACCTAATGAAAATGAATCTCAGAATCAGAATGAAAACAAAAGTGACGATGTCAACCTCGATGCCAATCCTGATGCTAGCGGGAATGAAATCGAAATCGAAAATATGATGATTGTTGATGATTCTGTTCCTCAAACCTCAATACCAACGCCAGTTCCCGTCCCGACTTCGAATACGATATCAGCCAATTCATTATTCTCAGGATTACCTTCTGATATAAAAGAAACGGCAATAGCAAGATTCTTAATTAATCATCCTAAAGAATTGAATTCCAAACAATTAGAAAATTTACATTTAACAAGTGAGGATTTCTTAAAAGCTTTGAAGATTGTACAACCTTCATCAAAAAGAGAAGGATTTGCTACTATACCTGATGTGACATGGAATGATATTGGTGCATTAAGTAATGTAAGAGATGAATTACATATGGCAATCGTACAACCTATTAGACATCCAGAATTATTTTCTGTTGTAGGTATTGATGCACCTTCAGGTGTTCTATTATGGGGTCCACCAGGTTGTGGTAAAACTCTATTAGCAAAAGCTGTGGCAAATGAATCAAGAGCAAATTTCATTTCTGTAAAAGGTCCCGAATTGTTAAACAAAGTGAGTCGATTAAGCTGAACAGTCCCAGATACGAAAAGGAAATAACTGATCATGCTTTGTTTTCGTAGTACGTCGGAGAAAGTGAAAAAGCCGTCAGACAAGTTTTCATGAGAGCCAGAGCATCTTCACCTTGTGTGATTTTCTTCGATGAATTAGATGCTTTAGTACCTAGACGAGACGATTCTATGGTATGTATTGAAGTTTCCCTTCTTAGATACAATCTTTGAACCACACTGATTCATCCTCTTGTTCCCGTGGGTTCAGTCCGAATCATCAGCAAGAGTAGTCAATACTTTATTAACTGAATTAGATGGGTTGGATTCTCGAAAAGCAGTTTATGTGATTGGAGCAACAAATAGACCTGATATGATTGATCCAGCAATGGTTAGACCAGGTAGATTAGATAAATTATTATATGTTGATTTACCTACATCAAAAGAAAGGTTTGAAATTTTAAAAACACACACAAAGAAAACACCTATTCAAAAAGAATCTTGGCAAGGTATAGAAAAGATTTTATTATCTGAAAAATGTGATGGATTTTCTGGTGCGGATATATCTAATTTAGTTAGAGAAGCTGCTACTTTAGCTTTAAGATCAACTTTAGAAAAAATTGGTGCTTTTGAAAATGATAATGATCAGAATAACAGTAATGATATGATTAAAGAAAAACCTGAAGTTATAGTTACAGAAGAACATTTTTTAAAAGCATCAAAAAAAACTTTACCTTCTGTAAGTAAAGAACAAAGATTAAAATATGAAAAAATGAGAGATAAATATGCTGGTTTACCTACAAAAGGTAAAAGATCAAGAGATGGTGGTGGTTTATCATCAAATGATTTATCATTGGATGACAATAACAATAATAACAAAAAGAAAGATTCAAGTAATGCTATAAATAATGGGGATGCTGAAATGAGCGTTGCGTAATTCTCTTTATTGGTCTAATGTAATAGGGTAAATATTATTGGTTGATATGGTTATATAATTCTTGGTAATCGTAACAGATGCTTTCCAACTCAATACGAGATCATGCTCCCTTCCTTGATGTAGTCTTCTATGCATGTTCATAATACCTATCAACATCGACTGTCAAGCTAGTCATCTGCTTACTAGGGTGTACTCGTTATTCTATGGGTTAACACAAGATATGAGGAATGCCACATCCGTTAGAAACACGTACTCATACTCAACGATGGTAGTAGGCGCGTCGGTGATGTCCATGTCCATACTCTACTATAGTGCTACGGAGACATCATCCCACGAGATAAACGGGTTAGTCCTACTACTCTCTAGTCTCCTTTTACAATTTCAAAGGTTAAAGGTTTACAGATCTGTGCATTATAATCGATAGTTTGAATCAATACATATACATACACTCTTTTCCTATCTTTATAGTACTTCTTCTCCTTCATCAACTTCGATTCCTTAAACACTTGACTCTTGTGTTTTGGGTTGATTCCTTGACCTGGACCTTGACCTTATCGTAGAACATTGAACCTGAATAAACCGAACAGTTTTCGGATCTAATCAGAAACACAAAAAAGGAAAAGAGGTCCAAATCATTTTCTTTCCTCATCTTACGCTTTCAAATCGATTCATCAAAATACACTCATAAAGTAATCTTCAATTATTTTGTTCCGACCGACAAATCATCCTTTCATCAGTAATCTAACATATATATCGAAAGGACCCCCTACGATTCTCCCACCATCAATCAATATCGAATTGGAATCCAGCCCATCAAATCTTGTGATATACAACACCTTTCTTCCTTAGTGGGTACACGATTGATTGGTCATCTTGTATAAACTACATTATCTTATATTGGAGCATACGGTGAAACTTCTCCTTAGTCAAATATACTCTCTTCGACAGAAGTCCCAACCCATTTCAAGGCTAGTCAAGTAAAAGAAAAGTCAAGGCTTAAAAATGAGACCCAAGGTATTAGAAATATCGTATGTCCCCATTCCCTTTCGTCCTTCCTACCTATCTCCATTCATCAAATAGATTATTGGTTACATTCACCAACCATTCTTACTGATCCCATCTCCTATATGATATAGGTGGCACGAAACTCAAGCAGTCTATTCATGTGACTTTCAACCTCTCCCATCAACACAGCTAAAAAGGCTATTAGCAGCATCAACTTCGTCAAATACAGAAGGTGAAGATGAAAAATCAGGAAACGTAGGTGCTGGTAGTAGTACGACCAGTACAACTGCACCTGTCGTAGCAGGTGGTCGAAATTATAGATTAGCTACTGCTGGAGGGGATTCTAAAGTCAGAGTAAGTTGTCTGACCACTCGTCTTTAACTTGGCTGTTCCCACCCTGCATCCTGGTATTTCCATCATATGTATCATATGAGGAAGTACTATATGGTGCTTCACTTGGATATCTATATATAGTATTGAAATATAGTATGAGCTGACGAGATCTTTCACTCATATAGTTATGGATGATTCATCCTAATATACCATCAATATCAACTTTACAGCATACAGCATTAACAGGACAAGAAATTACACCACATCCACCCAGAGTAGAATACTTGACTACTTTATCAAAACATACTGCAGCTGTGAATGTTGTTAGATTTAGTCCAAATGGTCAGACTTTAGCTTCTGCTGGTGATGGTAAGTCGAAATTCTCCGTTGTATTGATGTTCCTCTTATATCAATCTTGGTATTCTATGTACACTGTGAATTATAAACTGATGAGATTATTCACCGCATTCAGACGGGAATGTTATATTATGGGTACCTTCCGATAGACCTGTAGTCACATTTGGTGAAAATCCCGATGAAGTACAAGATAAAGAGCATTGGAGATTACAGAAGATGTTACAGTAAGTTCATGCCACCTCTCACGGAGTGGTGAAACATAGAAGCTTACTAGATCAACTCATACTGACAGGGTGACAACGAAACATGTATATGATCTTTCTTGGTCACCAGATGGAGAGTTCTTCATCGCTGGATCTACCGATAATACCGCGACCATATGGAAAGCTTCTACTGGTAAGCTTTTCCACGCTCTGTCTCAAGACTTCTAGCTGACTCGTGCTCCAATCAGGTGAATGCGTTTTTGCTTTGCGAGAACATACACACAACGTACAAGGTGTTTCTTGGGATCCTTTGAATGAGTACATAGCGACACAGAGCAGTGACCGGTAAGTCGGCTTTCGTGCGTCCGGGTCGAGTTAAGTCCATTAACAGTACTATAGATCTGTTCATGTCAATACGTTCACTATTCGGAATAATATACCTGATGTTCACCCCGTCTCACGTGCAACTCGAATGGAAATACGACACTCCCGTACACCATCTTTCCCTTCAGGCCCACGACCAAATCTTGCTAGACGAGCATCAACCACGTCAGAAACGGGATCAGTGATCACCACAACCTCTGAACATCCTGAATATACACCTTTGATACATCATACTTCTGCTCCTGGTGCACCTGCTACACCTAACGCTTCTGTACCTTCTACACCTCAGGCAGCAGCTATGAATCCACCTTCGACATCAAATCGACCAGGATCAAGGAGATCGTCATTTTCAGGATCTCAAGCTGCTGCATCACCATCTCTCAGTGCAGCGGCCTTTCCAGGTCGTGGTAGATCACCTTCACCAATACCACCTTTGCCTGCTATTCGGGCACCTCCAACTTCAACTTCGGCAATTATGCAAAGACTTTATGGTGAAGAAGGTGTAACTAGGTTCTTCCGTCGATTAACATTTTCGCCTGATGGAAGTTTATTACTTACTCCAGCTGGTCAAATTGAAGATCAAATATTCAAAGGATCACCTATGTTATCAACTAGATCGTTATCACAAGATACACTTGAACGTGAACCTACTTCTACCTCCACTACAGCTGGACCATCCACATCAGGGAATTCCGTACCAAAACCTAAAAATGTCGATACTGGTAAACCAACTGTATATATCTACTCTAGAGCTAATTTGTCTAGAGCCCCAATAGCTCATTTACCTGGACATAAAACAGCTGCAGTAGCAATTAGATTTTCACCTATATTTTATGATTTAAGAACATCGTCTGCAAATTCCAGTTCATCTGCATCACATGAACCTAAACAAATTACGTTGGATAGGAATGACCAAACACCTATTCACGTTTCATTGTCTATGCCTCCTCCACCTCCTCCATCTTCAACAGGAACAGGAAAAGATGAGAAAGAAAAAGAAAAACCATTAGGAAGTATATTCGCTTTACCTTACAGGTTATTATATGCTGTAGCTTGTCAAGATTCAGTCTTGTTATACGATACTCAACAATCTGGTCCTATAGCTATATTTAGAGGTTTACATTATGCTGGATTCACTGATATTGCTTGGTGAGTGTTTAGCCTATAACTCCAATAGGCTCAGCCATACTGATCTTATCTCATTGAATAGGTCACCCGATGGTCAAGCTTTAATACTGTCATCATCAGATGGATATTGTTCAATAGTAGTATTCGATCTGACTGAACTGGGTACTGTACATCCTACACAACAACATCATAAACAATTATCTGCTATTGCGCATTCACATTCACATTCTGCCAGTAGTGGTAATATACCAACACCAATATCACATAGAGAAACATCTTCTGCAAATGCTACACCTACACCAAGTCAAATACCACATTCACCTGCAATAAGTCTAAATAGACAATCACCTGCACCAATGTTTAGTAATAGAAGTGAAAGAGAAAGTTCAACATCAAGTAGTCTTGCATTACCTTTACCGCCTGTGGCACCGGTATTTGTGCCTTCTCATCAAAGTACAACAACAGGTAGTACATCTTCTTTTGAAGGTATATTACCTACACCTTCAGATGAACTAGAACAATTCAACTTTGTTAGGGATAATAGAGCACCTTCAATCACAGGGAGTGAAAGTTCAACCAATGCAATGGGATTAGGTTTAGGTGTAGAAGAAACCAATACTCTCGTAGCTAAACGACCTATTTCCTCAACTGATTCTTCATCTACTGAAGTGACTACGCCTAATACTCAACAAGCAGATCAACAGCAGCAACCACTGCAGCAACAGGAACAACCGAAAAAGAAAAGAAGGATAGCTTTGACTCATTTAGGTAATGAAGGTCAATAGTATAGATAAGGTATTGTGACTGAAAATGATAAAGTAGAATTATACAGTAATAGGAAAGAAGCAGTATGATAGTTGGATTCATGGCAATAACACAAGCAAAGGGGTCCTAATACCTCGTTACAACACAATAAGCTAAAGTCGGTTTCCAGTGGAGATGAGGTTACACGGTCTGTGGACAACTAATAGACGAATGGAAAACGATAGTGAATGATCAGCAGATATATCTTTTAAGTGATGTCAAGCCAATAATCCTGTCTATCCGAGGAGAAATTCCACCATTTATAGGTTGAGAAGAAGATATATCACCGCGAGAGAACATAGAAAATAACATGTTTTTCAATTGGGGATCGTACATTCATTGAATTCCCTGTAGTATAATATTTTGAGCGATTTATATTTAACCTGTGGTCCAGAATTATATATACAAGATTAAAGATGAATAAAAGCGATTTTATGCATTAATTTGTATCTAGTACACGAATACAATATAAGTCCGCCCACTTTAATCAACAGTGAGAACACATCTGGAGACAAACCTTTCGTTATCATTATGCAGGCTGAGATGGTGGAGAATTGAGTATGGAACATTTGAAAATCGTAATGACTTCGTTAAAGCGTATAATATAAAACACAAGAAAATGGTACAATAGGAAGATTTAGATAAAAGAGTACAAAGGATGTTTCGTGGAATTTTGTTGTTTCGTAAATAAGACGTCATTGGGCGATGAATCGTATAGGAAATACAAGGAGCAATTGAGGGAATTTGATCTTCACTTTATACAGAAGCTGATTGACCAATGTAAGGAATTGTGTGGAATTGGTTTTTTAGATTTTCAAATATCAAACTTCGAGCAAAAAGTCGTCTTGAATGACTTCATTAGGTAAGTCCAAGTTGAATGAAAGATCTTCATGAGTCCCTGGTAGATGTCATAAGGAATTATCAGCTTATATGTGCTTTCCAGATGGTGGGCTGTAGAGCTAACAAAAAGCTTACCCCTTGTATCCGAATCAAGAAGAGGGTCTGCTTCGAAAGGAATATTTATATCTAGCTCTGGTTTAGGTATAGGTTTGAAAAAATCGTCATCTTGATTGGTGGGATGAGTATCGAGATGAGATTGATATTCGTTTTCTAATTCAGTAAGAAAGGTAAATAAGTATCAGCTTTAATCCGTGCGACCCTTTTCTTAGACTGAGAAAAGTATCATGGTCATGGAATCTTAGCTTACCTCTTAATGGAGGAGGCATATATTCAACCTCATCAACTCCATCATCATGTTCGATATCGTGTTTAATTCTCAATTTGGATTTTACAGATGGTTTAGGTGTATATACATTTAAAGTACTTTTTGATTTATAATTCTTAGCTTGAAGAGGCGTTCGAGTGGAACCAGCTAATTTCGTTTTGTTAGCCGGAGTTGAAGCTATCTTAGGTTTTAAAACTTGTGGTCTTTGATTTTGATTTTGATTCTGATTGATTTGAGTTGTACTTGATTTAGAGGATAGAGCTGTTCTTGGTGTACTTGTACTAGTAGTTCCGGGTTTTAAACCTAATGGTTTTCTAATCGATTTGAGATCTAATGAAAGTGATAATGTCAGCTATACTGGGATGATAGAGGTAATCGTCCAACAGCTTACTATCTTTCCCCTGGGTAGATTGACTGTCTTTCTTGGTTGTCGAGAGTGATTGATTATTGTTTACTGCTTTTCCTGTAGTAGTATTGATATTCGATTTTGATGTCGATATCGGTTTAGTTGTAGATAATACATTTTCCTTGGATGATTTGATTTTATTAGATGAAGATAAAGTATGAGTTACACCTCTTCTACCTTGAATGATATTTTCATTCTGTCTTCGTGATGACATCTCATATAGCTTATTCTATCTTTGTTATGATCAATCAACAAACATCGAGATGAAGAAGAAACGATAATTATGTTGAATTATCAAAGGGTAAAAGGAAGTTCAATCAAAAGTAATGTTCCCATGAAATCATACGCGTAGATTGAGCTCATGAATGCCTCTAATCAAGGTGAATATTTATGGTTATCAATTTATCTCATTTTATCCCATTTAATAAACATCACCATAGCCACTTACTTGCATCTAACCGGACCAAGAACACCTACATGACTTATTCAGATATAAATACATCCACATATATTTAACCTTTATTCTACATATATTCTTGTCATTCGCATTACTCATTCTATACTCTATATATCAGCGAAAAGAGGGAAAGATCCAGATACGACTCAAAAGTTTTAGCGTTGAATATCATTAGGAATCAAGTATCAAAATGTCCGACGTAGAAGATGCTTCTTCACCTATAGAAGCGAAATCTGAGGATGAGAGAGAAGAAAGGCCCACAACAACTAAGAAAAGGGTGAGTTGTCATATCAGCTATGATCAAACAGATGTACGGCAGCTAATGTTTCACTTCTACAGCCTAGAATCGTAGATCCTGACGGTCAGTAAATGCAATTTGCGATACAAGTAAAGAAGTTTAAGCTGACTGAATCGCATACATCCTGTGATACCGATATATAGAAGAAGATGTAAGTTCAGCTATGTAGCCCTCCTTATGGAATCGTAGCTGACACCCCACAACAGGATGGCGATGAAGGAGCTGATACGAAGGACGATGAAGAGAAAGCTGAAGGTGATGAAAAAGATGATGAGGAAAATGACGAAGATGAAGAAGACGAGGATGAGGACGACGACGAAGACGATGAAGAGGAAAATGATGGTGAGCTAGATTGATAAAGCTTTATGGCTGGGATCACAGAAGCTGACTCATCAATCACTTACAGGAGAAAGGCGACGCAAGGTCAGCATCTCTTAGGACTATCCTCCAGAGGCTAAGCTGATTTACTATTTACCCACAATAGCGTCGGAGAAAGCAGAAGAGATATAGATTCTTGGATGTTGAAGCTGAAGTAGATGATGAGGACGAAGAAGAAGACGAAGATAATGATTATGGCGATGGTCAGTTACCAAAAGCACGACAGTTACCAAAAGCACGACAGTTACCAAAAGCACGACAGTTTGCCGAATACAACTAATCATTATGTGTATATATAGTTGCCGAATTCATTGATGAAGCACCAGAAGAAGGAGCAGTGCAAAATGATTATCAGCATAGACGTCTGGATAGATCATTCGGTAGAGATGAACAAGAAGATGTTCAGGATATCGTACAGAGGTTGAAAGAAAGACATGCTAGAACAGCTGCTGCAAGATATAATGGTGATAGTGATGCCGTCCCTCAACGACTATTGATGCCTGGTGTCAATGATCCAAGTCTATGGAGAGTCTATACAAAAGTAAGTGTTTCGCTCCAAAGCTTTCCAAGATGGAGCAAGCTGACCTCTTGATAGACCGGAAGAGAAGCTGCTATCTGTGCATCCATCTTCAGAAAAGTCTTCTCTCAACAATATTCTGCCAATCCTATTGAAGTTATATCAGTATTCTACCGAGATTCGTTAGGTGGTATGATCTTCCTTGAAGCTAGACAATCTGCAGCTGTCAGTGCGGCTATTGCAGGTATAGTTGGTATTTTCGCATCAAGAGGTGTATCCTTAGTACCTATTGAAGAAATGGCTCCTTTGCTTAAGATCAAAAAGAAGGATGTCAATCTTACACCGGGTATGTGGATTAAAATGAAAAGAGGTAAACACACTGGTGATTTAGCACAAGTTGTAGATACAGATCAAATAACAAGTGGAGTAGTCGGAATCAAATTTATTCCTCGTATTGATCTTACACCAAGAGAAAAAAGAAAAGAAAGAGCAACCAATGGCAAAGCAGGAGGATTGAATACTACAGTTAAACCACCTTCAAGATTGTTCTCATATGACGATGTCAGGAAAATATATGGTAGACAAAGTGTCAGACAAGGTGCACAAGGAAGTTACTTTTTTGAAAACGATGAATACATCGATGGATTTTGTGTTAAAGATGTTAAAATAATTGTGATCGAAAGTGAAAATGTTAATCCAACTTTAGAAGAAATTTCAAGATTCAGTGGAGATGATCAAACTACAGCGAAATTCGATTTATCTGCTATAGCAGATGCGAATAAAAACTTAACTGTTTCAGTTCTGTTTCCAGGTGATCAAGTTGAAGTTTATGAAGGTGAACAAACTGGTTTATATGGTTCAGTTGAGACTGTTACACAAGATATTATCGCTATAAAAGCTTTTGGTGGTGATGTACATAACCAAATTATTGAAGTTCCTTCAAGATCAGTAAGGAAAAGATTCGATGTTGGTGAACATGTTAAAGTTTTAGCAGGTAAAAATCAAGATGCAACAGGTATGGTTGTAGAAGTTAAAGGTGATGTTATCACTTTGATGTCTGATCAAGGTGAACAAGAGGTAAGCTATTCCTTTCCGAGCTTGAATTGGGCAAAGCTAACATGTCTGAAATAGATCAAAGTATTTTCAAAAGATATTAGAAAAGCTGCCGATACCTCCAATACCACGAAGACAGGTGGATTATATGATCTACATGATCTAGTGATGCTAGAGTGAGCTCTACGAGTCTGAATTTGAGGTGCAAAAGCTGACATATATGCATAGTTCCACTACTGCGGCTGTCGTTACAAAAGTAGAAGGAGCTCTTTTACGTGTTCTCGACCAAAATGGTGCTGCTAGAAGTGTAACGCCCGATCAAGTCACGTTGAGAAGGGACAACAAACGATTTGCAGTCGCAACCGATTCTCAAGGCAATGATATGAAAGTTGGAGACAACATGAAGGAAACTGAAGGCGAGGTGAGCATAGTGGCGTATAAGATTGATACCCGATGATAGTGATTTCTGATACTGCATCTTTCAGAACCGACATGGAGAAGTCATTAATATCTTCCGATCTCTTTTCGTTTTCTTACACAACCGAGACCTTACCGATAATAATGGTGTCTTCGTTGCTCGTGCTCAAGCTTTGATATCAGTCACACCTAAATCGGCGGTCAGTGATTTAGGCAAAATGAATCCTGCTTTAAACCAACAGCTACCTTATGGTGGTGCATCACTCATGCCCCCTCCTCCTACCAATGTTAATAGAAACAGATTGATCAACACTCTCGTTGTGGTGATCAAAGGAACTAGTAAAGGTTTGATGGGTACCATTAGAGATATTCAAGGTGATAATGCTAGAGTGGAATTGAAGACAAACAACAAAATTTTGACGATAGCTTTGACTTCGTTGAAACGAAAAGAGTGAGTAGATCTTATTGATGGGTGCATGTTGGCGGTGACAGCTAACGATCTACCGTACTTAGTCAAAAGACAGGACAAACATTCCCACTCGAAGCTGGAGGTGGTCCTAGTGGATTTGGACGAGGTGGACCCGCTGCTGGCGGATATGATGTAAACCCTTACAGTGGTGCACCAATGGCTGTAAGTAATATCGATAAACAACATTGTATAGTATTGACATCAATTTTAGGGCGGCCAAACTCCCGGTGGATTCGGTGGTCGAACTCCTGCTGCTCGTTTCGGTCAAACGCCAAATCCTTATGCTTCTGGTGTAAGTGCTTCTCGCTATCTAGACTGCCGTGTTGTAGCTGACAATGTGTATAGGCTATGGGTGGTGGCAAAACACCAAACCCTTATGCGTCCGCCGCCGGTGCTGGTGGCAGAACACCTGCTCCAGGTTGGGGTGCTGGTGGAAAGACTCCTGCTCCAGGATGGGGAGGTGCTGGTGGTAAAACACCTGGATGGGCCGGAAGTGGTGGTAAGACTCCAGCTCCTGGCTTCGATGGTGGTCGTACGCCGGCTTGGGGAGGTGGCGCAGGCATGGGAGGCAAGACACCCAATCCTTATGGTTCTGCTGCTGGACCATCTGGCGGTAGAACACCTGCTCCCTCCAACTCGACGTATGGATCTGGCATGGAAGCTGGTGGATCAAGGGTGAGTGTCCGCCGGTATAACGGGATGAGTAGTCCGCTAACATCTGCTGAACAGTATAATAATGGTCCAATAACTGCACCAACACCATACGGCGGACCAGTACATTCAGCTCCTACACCTGCTGCGCCATCAAATCCATATTCTGCTCCTACACCTTACGGTGCGCCAACGCCATTCGCGGAAGGACCGTCGTATGCTGCTCCAACACCGGGTGCGACATTATCAGCGCCTACGCCTGGAATCAGTGGTGGACCTACACCTTATGGAGCACCCACGCCATTTGGCGCACCTACCCCGTACGGGGGTGCCGGAGGAGTTAGTAATGGGGGTATGAATGGAAATGGTACAATAGGAGGATTACCTTGGGATTGGGCATTAGATTTCAGAAATATTATAGTCGAAGTTGGGCCATCCTCAAAACCAAATACAAGATCACCATTACATTTCCAAAGAGGACAATTTGATGGACAAAGATTTGGATATGATTCAATTGTTGGCGAATCATGTCATTGTGTTTCATTAGATGATGGAAGTATAATCGAAGATATACCTGCAGAATATTTAAAACCATTCAAACCCGATCAACCAGGTCAAGTTGTTGTTGTCATAAATGGTACACAAGATCAAAAAGGTCAACAAAGAACAACGCAATATGAAAATGATGGTTCATGGATGATGGAAATGGATCAAGGTGATTTAGGTGCTCTGGTTATAGATGCTGGTGATTTATGTAGGATCTGGAAAGTGTAATCGAATATCGAGTGGTATAGTGAAAATACAAAATCAATCATAGTTAACGGATTAAACAAGCAGCCAGATCAAACGATAGCGCGACATTCGATCTTGTATTATTGGATCAAGAGAATACAATGCATCTTCATATAACTGCTGGTTGGTCGTCTTGCTCATGACCCATGTATCTCATCCAGTATGAGCGAAAACTTATCCGCTATTGTTGACCAATCCATCTGCCCCGAAGCGGTTACTGGAGTACCTCTAGTTGCTCTCATCCAAGCAAATTTGTAATCATCCGGTATACGCTTGAATCGAGATATTCTCCAACTGGACAGATCCATTATGTGCGCCTGAAGTAAGGATTTATCTGCAGCACATGCTGGTGTGCTGACACCCTAAAAAAAGAACCGATAATGAAAGCTTCAGCTAACGATTGTAGGGTTCAAGGGGTTCAACGATGTGTCTTGTACTTACTGCTTGGATTGTAGATCCCCACACTTTAGTTGTATTTGTAGCAAAACGAATTGCTAAAGTTGCCAATTCCCTATCGTCTAACAAACAACCATAAATGAAATAAAAATCTGGGGATTTATCACCGGATGTTAACCACAGCTTCAAACAGACCTTGATATGCTGTATAGGATAGGAAGCGTCGTATTTTATCATAAACTGGATTAACCTGTCGTAAAATGTATATTTGTTGGCTATTGAGGGTTGTTCTAGAGGATGACCATATGTAATGTCGAGGAATAATCTAATTATTGAGCTATGCTCTATATCTTCATCGGTAAATTGCACTTCTTGGACTCCTTTTTCGGCAGATTTGCAAGTGGTTATCATATCTCTTAATACTCGACTATTCGAGTGATGATCACCGTAAATCAGTCAGTAGACTTCCCAAAGTTTACCATTCAAGCTTATTTTCGATACATGTGTTTCAAATCACTTACCTAGAGCATCATATAGCTATGAATTCGAAAATGAATATCATTTGAGGAAATCAGGGTGAAATCTGAATCGGCGAAATTGTAATTACAGTCAATGTTGAATCGTTTGGTTGTAGGAACTAAAGATCGATCGTTCATCTTGATTTGAGTGATTTTTATGAAATCAATGGTTTTCCTAAGAATAAGTAATCTCGTAAAACGACCGAGACTAACGTCAGCAGAAGAAAGGAATATATGTACAGATCGTCATCAAACAGGTCAATCTACTCAGGAATGGTGGTAGAATGGAAGATGATCCGTGCGGGACAATAGGATTGAGCTTGTTTGCGACAGTTCGTAGCACCCTATTATCAGTAGATCCTAGCACAAGATGTTTGATCCAGAATGGCCGTCTTGAAGCCCTTACAGTTTCGCAAGTCCTCTACCGTCTGTGATATACCCATTGTTTAGTAAAGCCAAAGCTGAAAGTCTAGTGTAAGAACAAAAATATCAACTTCTCCAGGGCTGAGTTTACTGCACTGCACGTCAAATAAGCGACGCGCGCTGACTGTTACTCCTGAAAATAATCTTCAATTATAAGAGACCTCTACATCACGTTTCAGAGATAAGGAACTATGGCAATATTTCGCTTACACGCATAAGTCTATTCTGAGAATGATAGAGTAAGATCTCGGGTTCATGTACAGATCACATCATATGGAGGTAAGTACGTGATCCCATGTTGCAGTAGACCCAGACGCAAACATGATAGGTCCATAGTAAGGCCTGTCTTCATTCCTCCATGCTTGCTTATATGAAAGATGGCCAATTCCCTGGGATACTCGTATCGTAGGTTCTGGAAAGAAAGATTATACCTAAGTCAATTATCTCGGGCTTTCACGACAGCTGTTTCGGCAATTTTACCTTCACTTTGTATGTTGATTAGACCATACTGTATTCTCAAATGAAGACCAAAAAATATAAGCTTCAATCGATTGAAAATGGGATTATGAATAAAATGCCTTAAAACTAATTTAAATTCTTTGGATTGAGGTATGGTTTAAGTCACTGTATGCGATGTTGAAATGACATATCGTCAAACGAACAGATTTATGCATCGTTCACAACTATAAAAGACGCGCAAATTGAATCAATGTGTATTTGGTCGAATGCGACTTGCGACTAGATTATACCATCTCCCCGATCTCAACTTTGACAATTGCCACACTCGTGAGGTTCTTCTAGAAGCCGAAACCACTTTTCGTCAGTATAGATGAGAAAAGCTCGACCGATTGCAGCGTGGAGAGGGAAACTTACCCATCAACTTGATGATCGACTCATATCTACTACTGATTTTCGCCCAATCGTATAAGATTGACTTCTCACCAGAATTTTCCCTTATAGCCCTTAAGATTGCAAAGAGGTGTTTATGTGTAATTGTCTTGAACCTATTGTAAGAGAATGCGGAGGGTTCCAACGAAGATTCTCCGGGTACTGCAGTGGTGTGCAATTTATGTTCTGGGGATTTGTCGCGCTTTGGTACAACTGTTTAGCTATAGACCATTCCTTAGAGGAGATGCTGATATATCGCAAAGTGGATACCTACTTGTGTTTCGCTATACTCTGCCCACGGAAGTTTCGGGGTATTCTTCAAAGCACTGGCTACCAATTGTGAATTATCAAGTTGACATCCTAGCAAAAAGTATTGGTAGGTAAAGTTTGTAGAACTCCCCGTCCACCAATTGATCAATCTCAGAAGATGACTTTTAGCTAGATCCGCGTCGTACTTCAGAATAAATGATATTAGGGGTTTGTATTTCATGATGTACTCGTCTTGATCCTTCGGCTCATCCATGTTTTTCCCGTATATCAAGTCAAAGAATAGTTTCAATATTTGAGCATTCTCCATTTTTTTGTCAGTCAATTCTACCTGTGCCGTACCAAACACTGTATTGAAATCGGTTTCGGATTTAGGTACCTCTAACATGTCAGCCAATATTGAGCTGATTATGATTGTAAGCTCAACATGTTGTAAATCACTCAAGACATCTGAGACGTACCTGTTGACTTGAAGCATGACTTTGTGTACCTTGAAATGTTCACCATCGCTTGAAATCACAATGATGTCGCTTGGTATTGATGGTAACGCATCGCTATAATCGTGGATAATAGGCTTGATGTCCTTTTGTGAAGCCATTTTAATCTTTTTGTGTCAAAAGTCGATACTGTAGATTGAGTAAGTGGTGATGGAGAAAATGTCCATATAAGTATTTATCTATACAGAAGATATGTGCGGTTTCGTTAACCCAGTAGATAACTCTTGCATTTTCCACCAAAATCCTGCACATAAGTGTGAGCCTGGCATACATGCAGTCTGTACGACGACTCTAGACGTAATCGCTTTTGAGAGTGCGAGACTGCTCAGAGAGCTAGCGGTTGAAACATCCATAATGTGGCACTGTCAGATTACATCTTCGTATGCTGCTCTATCTTCTTTCAACTATAATAGAAAAAGACAATCAAAATCAAAAATCCAGTCAGACTCTATTTGGGTTGGGAAGTTGAGATATGAACTGTATGGGACGAGTAAAACACAACAAATGACTGATTTACCTGTATTTCGTCAGTTATCCAATATCCATTTCTATTATTTTTTAAAGCCAAAGTAGCTAAAATAGGATCTCTCATTTTACAACCTAATAAAAAATAAGAATGACGAGAGAAATTATCTATAGTTGCCCATTGTCTTAAATTGATCAATAAATGACTTTTAGCTATATTGGCTTCATATTTATTGAGAAATAAACATAGAGCTTCATATTTTTGTGTGATTTATTTTGTATTTTTTGGCGGTGTTAATTCGCTTCCATAGATCGAATCTAGAAATAGTTTCATAATTAAAGCTTGCTCAATTCGTTTATCTGTCAATTCCACTTCATTATCATCATCATCAGAAGAGACTGTTTTCGTCGCACATGAAGCTATATTCAGCATTCCTGCGAAAATCACACTGAATTCATATTGTCAATTAGCCGTACTAAATCACATGGTATGTACATTATTGCTAGAACCATCATTTTTGAATCAGCTTACCTGTTTACTTTGAGCATACAACTATGAACCTGAAAACGTTCATTGTCACTTGAAATTATATTAAAGTCACTTGCCATCGAATCGCTGTAATCGTGAATAACGGTTCTTACTGGACATTCTGGTAGTTGTACTTTGCTTGGGGCACAAATGCTAGTCTCTACTTCTATCATAGTTGACATCGTGATTGACAAATGTTATGAAAAACATAGTGAGCAGGGAGCGAGAAGAGAGGATTTTTATATATAAGTACCATTGATATGATAGTTTACTTGACAAGTACAACAGCCAGGAATAGTCAACATATTTGCAACTGTGCACGCAAACAGACGTACTCCTCCGTGAAACCAAGAAGAAACAGGTATGACAACATAGTGTGCAATCTGCGTAATAACGAGCCTTGCGTAACCTCGAACAGTAATTGTATCATAAAAGAAGTCTGCATGCTGAAAAATACAAGCATATTCCCCATCCCAAAAAACTCTGAACCCAATTGCTTTTTTAAGCTTCTTGAGCTCTTTGTCTTCTTCTTTGATCTCTCTCTTCGGCGATAGAAAGCTTAACACCTTTACCTTTAGGTAATGATACTTGAGCTTTAGCACCTTCACCGATAACGAAAATGTTAGAGAGTCTGTGATAAAAGGTTTATATTAGTAAAGAGCATCAAAATGAGATTAAGCAAGACAGCGTAATTTACCTGGTAGCGAAAGTTCTGTCTAAAACATCTTTAACGTGAACGATATCGAAACCACCCAAGTGTCTTTCTTTGTGAACGATAACACCTGATCTACCCATGTTTCTACCACCTGTAACCATGACAACGTTTCCAGGTTCGAATTTGATGTGATCAACGATTTTGTTTTGTACGAAATCGAATTTAACGGTATCGTTAACTTTGATAGATGGATCTGGGTATCTGATGGTTCTACCATCGTGGGAGACAAGGTATGGTACACCTTTAGCACCTAATTGATGCTTCTTTACTTTGAGCAATTTGAAAGTAGCTTCTTCAGGTGTAATTCGGTGGATGGTGAATCGACCTTTGATGTCGTAGAGCAATCGGAAGTGTTCACCTGATTTTTCAATGGTGATGACATCTGTGAGGAAGAGGGATGACGAATCAGTACACGTCAAATTGATAAAAACGAATGCAGATGTTTCATTCATTCCCGTTGTATGAGATAATGAAATAAAGGTTTGACAAAAAGATAGAAAATTTTACTCACCCATGAAACCAGCTGGGAAAGTCTCATCAGTTCTAACTTTACCGTCAACTTTGATGAGTCTTTGTTTTACGATAGCTGTAACCTCTCTACCGGTTAAAGCGTACTTCAATCGGTTTCTAAGGAAAACAGTGAGAGGGAGTGATTCTCTGAGCTTGTGAGGACCGGGAGAAGGGCGAGGAGCCTAACCAGCCAACGAATTTTTTGATAAGTAAAAAATACTTTTTTTTTACCTTTCGTTATACGGCGAGATAACTCACGTAGGTCCCGCCCAACTTGTCGAGCATCCATGAGGATGGTGCTGCCAATCTTTTCAAATGCTTCTTTGGACCTCTACCCTATTATTTCAAAGGTTCAAGTATTATCCAAAGAAGTAGAACGAAGTCAGCTAAACATTCTACGTTGTTTGAAATTACATCACCAGTGTATCAATTCTCATCATCCTCAAACTCCCATGACTTCCTGACATGACAATCTAACATCGACTTCTAAGCAATCATGTTATGTTGAACTCAAGCACTTAAAAATCAAAAATTTTCCGAATTGTGATAATTCCTTCATTTGTGCTATCCTTGTTCTCCTCATGATTGCTGTTGTCTTTGTTGGTGTCGTAGTCCCGGTCGTCGTTGTGAATGATGATGGTTGATGAATATCTATATGACTTACCATTTTTAATACTTGATGTCTAGAAAGAGTGAAAGTAGAAACAACGAGATTCAGATAAAAGCTATAAAGACTTAACTAAACATTCAACATGCAACTGGTCACACATACAGAGAGTGTGAGGAGAGATGCATAGTATCAATTGCTCACGAGGCAATCCCATCCACCCATCACCCTCAGAAGCTCCAGCTAAAAATCCTCGCCTATACAAACTATTAAATCCCGGTAACTTGCCGGGACCAGCCAGATGTGGCATTCATCAGGGTTGGCTTAAACGCCGACACCACGACTTTAACACCGACAAGCGCGACATGTTCAATATTACCGATCTCTTATGCATGCATGACATAACGGATAACTATACCTGTCTGTGTTCGTGACAGCACATGAGTACATAAGTGTGACTGGCCTTGCTTATACCATGCATAGATAATTTACCATTCTAATCTATCCACCGTCTAAGGCTCAATATCGTCGGTAGTATCGTAGAATTCCTTGGCAAACCTTTGTTGCACTTGTAAGCTGGTTTCGTCCTGGAAAGACAAATCACATCAGCCTGTAAGTCGGTTCAGCTACAGTACTTGATGACTTACAGCTGTAGGTGCAATACCTCGAACAGCGAGATATTTCCTTCCAGCTATGGTATATCAAATTGATCAGCGTATGTTCAGAGCTGCGACTGTCAGAAATACACGCAACTCACTGAGTAAATCGCCATCTATATCACCGGAAAGAGTTGAAGTTTTAGGTCCGAACATAACACCACCTGCTTCCCTAAGTATACATATACCGGCCTAAAGAACTTACAATATCAGCTAATGTTCTCGCTGAGCTGCATTGACTGGAGCTTTCAGATTGAGAAGGTGATCTATGAATGAAATACTACGTCACTCACACAGACATCCCATGCCCAACACTTATGAATAGCAAGACCTATGGTTAACCACTTTCGCCTGGTTGAGATTCAAGAATTACTACTTACACCGACTTCCCAGTACCTGATATCATGGAGGGTTATCAGCTATTTTCGAAAATTCTACTGTGAAGAACAGACTACTCACATATCTAAACCACCACTGGCGACAGCAGCGATATTGAGTGCGGCACTACCCATACTTCTAAGCGAATGGCACATCTTTCCACCTAATTCAGGAGCACCAGCTAGAGTTTGGAAAGTTTTGACTTTTGACGGAAGTTGAGGTGCTGATCTTGCTGATCCGTATTCTACGGCGATCCTACCATAATATACACAAAATATATCAATTTATGTACATCCATCACAAACTTTATACGAGACGCGATAGTGGTCGATATTGATTTTTTCAATAACTTACAAAGCACGGCCAAGAGATTGTAGAGGTTTAGATTTCCCTGTAATAGGTAATTTGGTCTTTCTATTCAAATATGCTCCTTTACCTTTTGCAGCGGAGTACTATATTCAGGAATCATCGTCAGTATTCCAAAAGACGAAGTTCGAGCAAGACAGAGATTGTTCGGAAATAGTCAATCATTCAAAAATGAAGCTCGAAAGCGAAGATGATACTTGCAAGTTGGTCCAAGAAAGGATTATATATTACCCCCACGACAGGCACACCACCTACCGCTAAACCGATCGAGGTAGCAACCATTGGGAAACCATGGATCTGCACACATATATTCAGTATTTAACATTTTACATATCCAAATGACGGGCGAAAGCTTTATTAATCGATACTCACAAAATTGGTAGTTCCGTCTATGGGACTGGGATACCAGCGACCAATTTAGCTTTTTCCCCATGGATACTGTCGTCGTGTATCTACAGATAGAACTATAACTTACTCGACTAATGAGAGTTGGCGTTGTTAGTCAGGATCAGCTTTATGAGAGTAGTTCATGTTATTCCTAAGAAGTAACTTACCAATCCAAGTGGGTTCATCAGTAATCTTTTGTCCTTTAAAAGTTTCTTCTCCAATACTATATAAACCAGCTTTGTTAACCTTACCCTCACGCGAATGGTCAGACTAATTTGTTTATGAGACAGCCGATCCCAGGTTGTTTGGTAACTGTATACTTACAATTGATGATCAGGATAAGTCTCCTTAATTTTCTTAGTTATGAAGTCTTCCACCGCTTTGTCCACTTCAGTAACCAGCTATGATGACTACGTATCAGCTTCATCACATTGGCAAAGATTTAACGTAGGAAGGTAACGTGTATTCTTTGATCATATAATTTCTTTATACACTATAAATGGAAAGACCTAACTCACATCTACACTATTAGCCTTTTCATCTTCGTTAGCTGATTCAGAAGAGAATCGTCTTTGTTGACCTGATCGAATGAGTTCACCGGCCTAAGGTTGGACAATCAATAAGTCAACGAGATCTTGGATATTGATTGTTTTTCAGGAATCAGAGCTTAGAAACATTCATGTGCTTCTGAGGATATGCTTGACGTACCTCTAAAGCGAGATTTATTGTAAACTCTAAGATTGAGTCAAGGTCAAGTTGCGAAGACATTTCTATCAGTTGGATCCTTTATGGTATTGTTGAGATTTATGATTGTAAGACTGTGCACTGTTGAAGTTTCTCAGAACCGACTTGGTACAGTCATCAGTTTTCTGTGCTCAAGTGTTGAAAAGAGATAGATATTCTTTCCCATAAACGTTGAATATACTGTAGCATTCCTTGTTGTTGTCGCGGTTGTAACGGTTGTATCGATGACGATAACATCCCATCGGACCGAAGCTGAAACACCGGCTTAAGCTTAGAGACCCAGGAGAGATATTCGCGTGGTGTTAAGCCCTGCGACACGTGTCTTCATTCGACCGATAGAGCCCGAATATTGTAGATTGTAGATTGTAAATGCCATCATAGCCTAAGATTATTAAAGAATGATCAGAAAATATGGATGAATTGATCCTTAACAACACAATTTTCATTACTTTGTAGTCTGCTGGGTATATAGTCTAGTGTGCACATCATCCAACAAAGTCAAACAATTCAAAATGCCACCTAAAGGAGGAAACGCAAAGAAAGAATCTGGACGAGCTAAGAAAGCTGAAAACGAGGTATGTGTTTGTTGTTATATTAATCATTTTGTAAAAAGCTGGGATTGGATCAAAGAGTAATTAATTGACTTTCCCAATTTATACACAGGAGAAGAAAGGTAAAGCTGCTGCTGCTGTTAAAGAAGCTAAAGAAGCTGAGGATTGGAAATCTGGAGGTAAAGCAATTAGCTAGAGTATTACAATATAAGTTGGATGTTGTAGCTGATTTCTTTAATTCAATTCACTTTCAGCTAAGAATAACTCAAAAGCTGATGCAGCATCACAAAAAGCAGCTGAAGCAGGTGAGTCTAGGGTTGTATAAAATATTGTGATTATATCATAAGATAACTGACAAAATATCTTTGATGAATTGTTATTAGCACGTAAGAAAGCAGAGAAAGAAGCTTTATTAGCAGCTGAAGAAGCTTCTTTACCTTCTAAATCAACTAAATCAGCACCAAAAGCTGGTGCGGGTGGTGGTGGTGGAATAAAAAAGAAATCAGGTGGAGATGGAATAATCAAAATGGGTAGTGGTATAGCAGGTTACGGATTAAATGATCCTTTAGGTCATAGAAAAGCTAAAAATGAATTTGGTGAATTAGAAGAAACTCCTGAATTATCTGCTCAAGGTATAGATGAAATGTTAGAAGCTATGGAATTGGTTAATCAAAAAACTGATAAAGCTTCTTTGGGTGCTAAAGTGAGTATAAATAGTTTTGGTCTGATATATTGTTTCTTCAATTTACTATGATACGAAATACCACTTATATCAGATACAAGTGTATATATAGATAGTATTCAGCTAATTCTGTCATTTTGTGAATATTTACTTTATAGGCTGCTATTTCCATTGACGCTCATCCCGAAGTAAGTTAGCTGGAAACCTGATATAAAATAGTTAAGCCAAGTAAGCTCAACATCAACTTTTGCCACATATAGAGACGTTTCAAAGCTGCTTTCGAAGCATATTACGAACGTGAATTACCTATTTTGAAAGAAGAAGTGAGTTCAATTGGTCTCCTCACTCGTTTCTTTATCCAAAGTGCTCAGCTAATAAAATAAACGTCCATTTACGAATGATCAGCATAAAGGTTTAAGATTAAATCAAATGCGTGATATAATTTACAAACAATTCCAAAAATCACCTGAAAATCGTGAGTTACATTTTTATACTTCTATATGGTATTATTTCATTCGCTTTTGAGGAAATAATACAATAAGAAGTGAAAAACCTTACTAACTAATCATTCTTATAATATAAACTTTTCTCTTGATATAAAGCATTCAATCAAGAAAAAATCAAATATAACGCAACAAAAGATGAAAAAGTTGAAGCATTACAAAATATCATTAATGCTAAAGAAGCTAAATATAAAGTACAAAATTAAGGCTTCCCTCCCTGTGTCGCTTTTTTTTTTCAAGTTTGTCATGGTAAAGAAAAACATATATATTCGTTTCTGGATGATCACTATTCAATCCCCTTTTTTAAGAATTATATTTCCGATTCAAGACACACAAGACACAGGCATACACAATCAGTCTTATCGTAATGAAATACAGGAAATATCAAGAGGTACCTTAAAGAAATAGGAGACAGAAATTTAGTATAATTAAAACCATGATACAATGAATCAAGATAAAAAACTCATTCCATAGATTCTAGATTGTACATTCTTATACACTAGCACAAAGTAGTCATGCATTCTGCTCGATATATTAGTGAAAACCGTCCTAAATTCCGAAAGAATTATGTTCTCATTATTTTACACCTGTTGAAGTATAGCTACTTCGCCGACTGTACAATCAGGTAGATGCTTTCGTATAAAAAGATGATGGACTAATCAAATCAATAAAGAAGTATGACTCTATCATGTTGCATGGCATAAAAACCCCTTTCTAAAACTGAAAATTCAAGATTGATGATATATATGTTATGTAGAAATTCCCTAAATTACCTCCTTTCTCAAAGAGAGGGTATTTCGGATCTTGAGTGGAAGAATAGAGAGTGATAAGAGGATATGTGATGGCAGGGTACATGGGGATGCATCTGGTATAGGGAATGTGGATAAAAGCGATTCTGTAGTATGGTGATCTGATCAGCTTGTCTGCCATACAGAAGAAGGCCTTTCCACCTGAAACTTACACATAACAATTCGAGGTTCTGTAATTGATGTTGAAATCTGCGTAATTACTGAGTTGTTAGCTCTACCCTCGACGTAGTGGAGTCACACCAGCTGAGATGAGCCTGTCCACTTACACTTTTATGTGGTAAAACTGAAGCACCATTAACGTATAATTCATCTTTAATTGTTACATCGTCACCAAGTACTGTGATGTTCTCGACTCGAGTCTAAGCAAGTTATATGTATGTTAGCGAATTGGAAGTTTTTACGGTCCGTGGACAGCTGGCTTACCCATCGTCCAACATTTGAATTCCATCCAACAATTGAGTTTGCAATCCAAGCGTGATCCCTTACTGTAGCGTTTGATAAGATAACACATCGCTGTAATCGTACACCTGGACCAATCTTGGCATCTGGACCGATGACTACATTAGGACCAATGACGGCTGTAGGGTCGATTTCGGCGGACTACCATGAAAGGCAGTATAAATTAGCTGAAATGAGCCTTTTCAAGCTTGCTAACATTGTGACCTACAGGATCTACCAATACGTTCCCTCCATATACCCATTTGTTTTGTTTAGGATCAGTAAGAAGAGGTGAGTGGGTAGCAGTAAGGTGAGAAAGGTAAAGACATGTACCTGAACAGTGAAATGAACAACGTAAGTTAGAGATGAGCTAATTTAGTCTTATCCTAGACACCTAGCTCACCAGACAAGTAATCTTTTGGTTGACCAACGTCCATCCAGAAACCAGGAAGATCGAAGGAGTGTAATTGTTGATCAGCAGCGATAGCAGGGAACACTTCTTTCTCGATGGATGTAGGTTGGAGCTAAAAAGTGAATTGTGAGGTCAGCTTGAAGCCCTCTTTTAATATGAGTAACAAAATCCTTGCAAGAACCGTGGAGTCCATAAGGATTAGGGTTTCTTCAACTTACCTGAATTCTATCCAAAACACTTGGGTTGAAGATATAGATACCGGCGTTAATTCTGTTTCCAACGAATTCAACTGGTTTTTCTACGAATCGGTCAATGACCGTTGATCCAGGTTTTGTAACTACCACACCGTATGCTGATGGTTCGGCTACTTTGGTTACCATAATCGAACCTTCACATCCATGTGCAATGTGGAAATCTCTATTATAGAGATGAGAAGGGTGTCAGTTAAGTGAAACGGGCCAAGGAGATCGTGCTTGTTCGATTAAATATAGCGATCTTGTGTAAATGGAAGATTGCCGTCTTAGCTGAACCTTCGGAACTCACCTGAATGCCTCGAAGGGGTAGACACATGTGACATCAGAGTTCAAAACGAAGAAAGGTGAATCATCTTTACCGAGGATTTCTCGTGCAAGAGCGAGAGGACCGGCTAATAGAAGTACAAAATAAGATCAGCGCTGTGTAAACGTTTCTGGCATATGGTTATACAATATAAGGAACCAGGTGAGGGGTGAGGATAAAACACATCGGAAGGACAAGAAAAGACAACGTGTCAGAGACGGATCGAAATACGCACCTGTACCTAAAGGTTCAGTTTCTACTGAGAAATGAATGTTGATACCGAATTCTTCTTCAGTCTTTTTAAGGACTGATACCATTACTTCCGGTCGGTAGTTGACGGCAAGTACGATATCTTTTACACCGGCCTATATAGAGCAAGCAAGGGATATTTGGCGAAGGGGGACCGAATCATGCAGTTGATGGAGCGTGATTTGGAAATGGTAAATAAACAGATGGAGAGAGCAAAACAATATCAGCATATTTGCCAGTCAAATTGCATCGTCCAGAAAATTGAACATACCTTGACAAGAGCTTCGATCTGGTGTAAGCTGTATGCCAGTGACACATATACCAAGCGTCAGCGGCCATTCGTATAAACCATGATCCACGTTCATTCCAATATAATATAAAGAAGACAGAAGAATGTCGTGCTCACATCATAGCCTGGAGAAGAGGAGCCACAAGAATTAGCTTATATCTTTGAGATCAGAAGCATCAGCCAACTCACCTTGTTACAGAACTCTACAAGAGGTTTGGGCCATGATAACTAAACGTATATAACATCCTTATCAGCTCCCATATCCTCTTTCATGAAATTTACATAATTTTGCGGAATTTATCAGATATACGCGTCAAATGATAAGACCTTTTACGCGTTCCAACATGTCTCGTTGAAGTACGCTGTATTGTACAGATTCAAGGAAGGCGACAACTTACTGTTAAAGGTCTAAGTCTAGTACCGAAACCACCGACTAATATAAGAGCGTATATATTGAAAGCGAGTTAGCCTAAACCCCGTTGTGTCTAACATCGTAACTCTTTCGGCTGGAGGGTTTCAAGGTGAAGAATAAAAAGGACATAGAAAACTTATCTTCATTTTGAGATGTTTTTCAATTTTAAGAAAAGGAATGTAAAGAAGTTAGAAATTAAGCAAAAAAGAAGTGGATAAAGTCAATTTGAAGAAGAGTTAAGAGTGGAATGTAAAAAGATCCAAGCTTAGAGAATGAGCAATTGATCTAGACTTTATCGAGGTAGTAGCGACGAGACAAGCCAAGGTGAAAGAGCCGAATAGTGGTTGACACGTTGGTATACTTGAATTTTATTTATTGACGGTTTCGGTATGGGATATGTATGGTGTAACAGTAGTAGTAGTCGCGCGCGGTAATGGCGTCGGACAGAATAGTAAAATAATTCAGGGTAAATTCAGCCTATTTTGCGGATGAAGATACACGTGTTTACCATGGATATCTGTTTGTACTTAGAAGAATTGATTTTATTAGTTTTTATCCCAGAACTGGTGATAGTATTATTTTGATTTTTCATGCAGGAGGACTTGAATTTTCAAGTGATCGTCTAAACGTTTGGTGAATTTCTAATTGAGATAAATAATTTTACATACATACAACAACATACATATCATATACCCCTTAAGACCTTTAATACAATAGAAGAAATCAAGTCAAGATGCGTATCGAGAAATGTTATTTCTGCTCTACCAACGTATACCCAGGTCATGGTACAATGTTTGTTAGAAATGATGCTAAAACATTCAGATTTTGTTCTTCAAAATGTCATAAAAACTTTAAAATGAAGAGAAATCCAAGAAAAGTTAGATGGACAAAAGCTTTCAGAAGAGCAAATGGTAAAGAAATGGTTGTTGTGAGTTATTTTTCATTCACTTTTGATTTTTGTTTAAACGGGATTATCTACTGTTATTTATACCTCTGGGGGGGTGAAGGGTTATTTGGCCACTGCGATGTGTAATATGTGGTTTTAGAATCAGCTTAAGATATTACCATATATCCCAGCGTTGTGTTTTGATATCCTATCCTTCACATTTCTCATCCTGCAATTGTTGAATGACATTGGGGAATCTCTATGGCTTGATGTCCTATTTAATCATCTGTCCTTCTGGTTTCTATCAAATTTCCGACACGACATCTCTCTTAAAGCACGACAATAGCTAACCATAACTTTTCATATTATAGGACACAACATTCGAATTCGAGAAACGAAGAAATGTACCTGTACGATACGACCGAGAATTGGTTGCTACTACACTTAAAGCTATGGAAAGAGTTGCAGAAATTAAAGCTAAGAGAGAGAAGGCATTCTGGAAAAACAGGTACGTATATTTTGCACGGATCTTTTCGTGCTCACTATGTTCTATCGTCATAACCTATTATGATATTATTCCTTTCCTTTTCTTGACATAATGGATCTACGGCAATGTAAAATCCTAATTAATCACAATTTGATGTAATACTAATAATTCAATTTTGATTTCCTTCTACAGAATGTCCGGTAACGCAGCTAAAAATGCAAGAGATGCAGCATTATCAATTGAAAAACATATTGAACTTGTACAACCTAGAACATCAACCATTAAATCAGTTGCAGGATTGGAAGAAAAAGAAAAAATCAGAGAAAAAATCAAAGTACGTGCAGCAGGAAGAAAAGCTATGGCATTACAACAAATTGAAAAAGGTAGTAGTAGTAGTAAATCAAAAAAGAAGGAAAGTAGATTAATTCCTTCTGAAGGAGCTGGTATGGGTATGGGTATGAATGTTGATTAGGTTAGGTTAAATCAGATAATCAGCAAGTTATACTGTTCGGTTTCTTTCAAATCATCTTTTTAGATATTTTATATGTTGTATATTAGAATTTTTGTTTTTCTGAATATCACCGTACTTGTCATTCATTCTCACCTAAATTAGAGAGAAGCAAGAACAAGGAGTGATTTGTTATGACATTTTTTATGCCTTTTATACCTTTCTCAAGTGCACTCTCTAGCCCATTTACTCAAATTTTCCTGCAATTTCAGTCTTTCACTCCTTCTTCACAACATATATCTTAGAATAGCAGTATTGGATGTAGATTTGACTTTTGACTTGTGATCACAGTTTCAAGATTGATCATAACCAACTATATATAAATTGATGTGCATCTCTTATAGCTCAGATGCCACATTCATGGTTTAGTAACACCAGCAGGTAGTTCTCGCCCATGTCCTGTATTTCGGATTATGCATGCGTTTCCTCTTTGATCCTTAATTTTCTTTTCTTCGTCCTTCTCTGCCTCTATGTACTTTGTACCTTACAATAATAAAGGTTTAATTACCCTTCAATAATGACCCGGTAAAAATGAAGAGAAAGTCAGTAACGGAAGATTCAAGCTTTTTACCCTGAAAATATGGTCTATGGGATGTGTTTTTCTTTTTTCTTTGGATTGTTGTTGTTTTGTTTGGTCCCCTTCTTATGTTCCTTCTCCGCGTCGTCTTTATGCCTTTTACTTCAGGTAATTTACTGGGGGCAAATCTAACGAGTAATGATCTTTTGTTTGTAAAAGGTATAACAAAACGCTTGGACATCAGAAAAGAGGATTCTTGGCTTTTTTTACTTTTATCACTCTGCACATATACATACGGTATTAACATATCTGTGTAAAACGCAAAAAAGAATAAAGTACCTTGTTATTACCTTACTTTAACTCATCTCATTTCATTTCCTTCAATCTCTTCGTTGATATTAGACTGTCAAAATCGATAGACCTTTCCTCCACAATCTACACAATACAATTGCTCACTTTAGTCTTTCATTACACTCTTGCTACTTCTAACTTCTAGTATACAACGCACGAGCTATCTTTCCCCCTCAAAGAAATTAGCATAGCATAGCCACCGCACGGACAACAAGATAAATAATAGTGGGAAAAAAAAGGGAAGGAACGATCTTGACTTTCAACACCTGATCTCGATTCTCATCCTTCCAAATTACGAGTTTTTCAAGGGATATTATTCATCAGCAACATCTTGGTCTTCCACAAGACATTCAATTTCATTCATTTTCATACCTATAATAAGCTGGATCTTATAATTCTATTTTCGAGATTGTCCCAAGTCAATTATCAATATTCAATACGCGTGAGTAGTTTATCCTCTTCTCTCCTTTATAAAGGTTTGGAGATCATACAGGAAGATCATGAGGGACGGTAAAAAGAGATCCCGTAAAACCATCTCAAAGGATACCTTAACACCCTTTTATGCTGTGGAAGAGGGAGTTTGAAAGAGTCAAGAGGAAGAAGAGGTATCAGCGATGATCTCGATAGATATAGAAGGACATAGAGATTACTGTATTCTCACAAGATAACATCAAAGACCTATTCGCTATCTATATTATGTGTCAAGAGTCACTCAGTAATGTCAAACTAATGATTGCATGTTGTTACCTTCTAACAGTCATTTAATCACAAACGAAAACAATAAAAATGCCACCCCCTACACCAATCTTACCCACTTTAACACTTTCTCTTCCTGTCGATTCCATACCTTTAGATCCAACTTCACCACCTCTCTTAGATAATTTACCAATACTAGATAAAAGACAAACATATGTAACAGTATCAGTTGTAGCAAATAATACAAATACAAATGATACATCAAGCAAATCATCGAGTTTCCCCGTAGCTATTGCTGTTCCTGCTTTGATTGGTGGTATGGCTTTGGCCTTAGCCGGATTTGGTATTTGGTATTGGTGGACTAGAAAGATTAAGAGAGAGAGACGTGTAAGTCAATCGTACGATCACTTGATACAATATCTGCTCGTGAAGGTATTTGAAATGTAATTGACTAAAAGACGAACAAAAGCTAATCACAATTTTACCCTCTATAGGAAGCATGGGAAGCTCGTCAAAGAAGAAAGAGAAAGAGAGCTGAACAATCAGCTAGACCTTCAGTATCTTCTGGATCATCTAGAACACCAGCTTTATCAGGAGGTCAAAAATCACCTATAAATGAAAAAGGTTTTGTACCGCCTGTACCCGCTTTACCTAAAAATGCTGCTACACAAGATCCTTATAAAGAACGTGGTTACGGTTATTCAGGTCAACCTCAACAACCTCAACAACCTCAACAACAATATCAACAAGATTATGGATATAATACACAACCTGGTTTAGAAGAAAATCAACAACAATATCAATATGATCAATATGGTCAACCAATATTATCTCCACAAGGTCAAAATCAATATGACTATAATCATCATCAACAACAACAAGGAGAAAGACCGCAATATGGACATACGAGAGTAAAATCAAATGATTCAAGTAATCCATCTAATCCTTTCTCAAATGCCAATTCAGCTACAGAGTCAACTTCACCTACAAAAGAAGAACAACCACAACCACCGATCAAAAACGAAAAATCATCAAAAAGAGCACAAGCAAGAATGAATTTAGCTGATTCTGCAGCTGCCAATGCAAATGTCGATGCTGCATTTAGACATCAACCTAAAAAACCAAGTCCATTGGCATTAGCAGCTGCAGAAAAGAAATTAGCTGAAGCGAATGCCCCCAAAATGGAACATCTTGCTCCACCATCAAATTTACCTGCATATAGTAGTACGGATGATAATAATGGTAATGCACCTGGTGCAAATAGAGCTACATCAGGTGAATGGGGTGTCGCATTAGGTTCACCAAATAATGATGGTAAATTTGATTTTAATCGACAACAACAACAACAACCTCAACAGGTAGACTATCAATATGAAGATTCAGAAGATCCATATTTACAACAACAAAGAGGTAAATCTGGTGTATACGCACAAGATCCTTATGCTTCTTATCATGGTAATGATAATGACGACGAACAAGGTGACGTTTATCATAAAGCCGCTGAAGGTATGGGTTTAGGTGGTAATAGTGCACCAAAGAAATCTTCAAGATGGGTGTAATAGCTTTAGGTGTTCGATGACATAGCCATATCAAAGGACATACTATGGTTGCTTGTATATTCTTTACATGAGGAGGATCTGGGTCTACTTGACACATATTTATTGATATTTCGTTCTTCTTTGGTTTTTTTTTCGTTAATTGATCAAGGGACATTATTTCTATATTTTTACTCAATACATGAAGATGTTATTCACTTTCATATTGCTACTACACTTTTTGTACTTCCTCAACACGACTTTTAGTGAGAGAACATCAGATGATTAGGATATATAGTATATAGTATGCATACGTGTATGACTGTCATATTGCACAATAACAAGTCATCAGTTGAACATATGGCGTTAAACAGCATGCACTCAAAAACAACGCCAAGAATTATATATAACATTCGTGTACACAGTACATGCCGGACTCCGAACCCCGCCACTCTTCATTCGACGTCATCGCCACCATACACCATACGCTCAACAACACATACAGCGCATTGATCGACAGACCATTTCTTATTATCTATAATATTTCCATCATTCCACTTATCCTGTTGTATTCATTCACATTTCATACTTCAGCTTCAGCATCATAGTCGAGCTTACTCACATCTGGAAAATCTGAACAACATTTCTTGGAATAGTGCAAGTGCATACTTCAACACATATTATATATCAATTTCGACTTGGCGGTACAAGAGTATAGAATAGATAACACATCAACTTTGTTAGCACCCGATCGGTTTCCTTTGTCTGCTACAGCACATTGATTTTGACATAAGATTTGAGTGATCGTCATGTCTACAATAGTAGAGTCGCGTCCAAGAGGGACATATATCCCGGCAGACTGTCCACAATGTAAATCACAACAAGAATATATGGTTCCGCCTACTTTTATAGGGACTTTAAGAGTTAGATGTTTTGGGTAAGTAATCTGTATTTGATGCGAACATCCAGTCTTATCACCCAATCTTTTGGTAATACTACTGTTTCAGCCTATCATGCAAAAGTCATATTACTCTGAATTATTATACTAATTCAATAAATCTTCTGATTAGGTGTAAACAATTCTTCACTCATCCTCAACCTAAACCAACCTCCTCTTCTTCCTCCAATACACGTTTCCCAGGTACGAGTGGATCCTCTACATCAAACAATAATGGTTCATCCTCAAGTAATGCTAGAGGTAGAGGTATTGGAACAGATAAAAATCCAATTGACTTAGCATATTATGAAGTTTTAGGTTTAGATAGTCAATGTACACATGAAGAAGTCAAAAAAGCTTATAGGAGATTAGCAATTAAATTACATCCTGATAAGGTATGTTTGGATCCTTCATCAATTACGCTGTGAATATAGTATATGGAAAGCTAATACTCCTTTTAATCTTGTTTGTCTTTCAGAACCGTGATGATCCAGATGCTGAAGAGAAATTTAAACAAATATCAATTGCATATCAAGTTCTATCAGATCCAGAATTAAGACATAAATATAATGAATTCGGTCAAAAGAATGGTGGTGGTGTAGCTGAACCTGCAGGTGGTTTCCAAGATCCAGAAGAAGTTTTCGGTAAGATGTTTGGTGGTGATAGATTTGAAGATCTAATTGGACAAATAAGTATCGGTAAGTTGTCTCCAGATTTACCAGAAAAGTTCATCATTTTAGAAATGTTGTTTGGGAAGTCAACAGGGAATAGAGACAGATATGGCAATGATTGAGAACAAGCAACTGATATATCATGTCTCGCCCATCTATAGGTAAAGATATGAAAGACGCTTTCCAACAACAGCACGAACAACAAGAACCAGGAGATTTCATGATTGGTCCAACAGGCAAACCAATGATGACACCTGATGCTATGCAAAGGAAAATGATCAGAGATAGAGCTGTAGCAGAAGAAAAAGCAAGAATCAGAAAAGAAAGAGTTGATAAATTGGCTAAAAACTTGGTCAATAAATTGAATATCTATACTGAAGCTGCTAAAGGTCCAGAAGATAAATTAGTTGGCGCTAGTTTCAGAGTAAGTCGATTTTTGGCAATAGGTACATGGTTACTGTGTTTCCATGGAGCTAATGAATCTAATTTCATAGGAAATTTGTCGGCTTGAAGCCGAGTAAGTTCTTTATAGGGGTGATTTGTAAATCCGTACCAAGGAAACTGACACATAGCCCTACACATTTGCAGAGATCTCAAGGAAGAAAGTTATGGTACCGAGTTATTGAACGCTATAGGTAGAGCTTATCAGGCTAAATCGGCTCAGCATATGGTGAGCTATTTGTTGTCGGTGGACTCTCCCAGTATATTGGCTCATGCTGCTTCCCGAACCATCTTAGGCTTCCTCGCAATTCGCTCCTCTTGGTTGGTTCCATGGGGCTAAAAACACCTTTAATGTTATGGGAGATACGTAAGTCAGATCGTGCTTCACTGGTATACGGAGAACGCTACTGATTCAAGTTGACTTTCAGCGTCGCTACGGTACGATCAGCTTTAGAACTGAAAGCCGTTTTCGATAAATTGCAGCAAGCAGAGCATAGTGGTATGTCACCTGAGGAATTGAGAAAGTTGGAAGAACAGGCTGCAGAACAAGGTATAAGAACATTATGGAAGGTATGTTTCCCTCAGTCCCACTTAACATTTCTTCATTATGCTTATCGACAAATGTATCATTAATGCAGGGTGCGAAACTCGAGGTGGAAAGTGTTGTGAGGGAGACTTGCGAGAGAGTTTTGACAGAACCATCAGTACCAAAGGAGAAATTACATATGAGAGCTCATGCTTTAGGCTTGATGGCTGAAGTGAGTTATACTATCCTCGCCATTTTGATGACGTACAAACGAATGGATCCTAACATTTCTTGCTGTATTTTTCAGGCATATCTTGCTATTCGAAAAGACGGTGAATCTGCTCCAGGCGAAGACTTCGTTAAAGTCGAAACGCCTGCATCAAAGCAACGTGATGCAGCAAATGCTTCCGCTTCCACTTCCACTTCCAGTAAACCAGCTGTACCGCCTCGACCAGTCAATGGAAATGCACCAGCAAGTCAGCCTGCACCTTCTGTACCGCCGCGACCTGCAACACAGGCTCCTCCACCTCCATTACCTCCTCACCCTACTACTGGATCGACAACCGCTTCAGAAAAGGAGAAAGAAGAAACTCTAAATGCCGCTTATAAAGCTTGTAAGTATTTATCAGCTAAGATAAGGAAGAACCATACTGACCAAAATCCATTTGTAACAGATGAGAGTAAGAGAAGAAGTGGAGGCTACCAGTCTGGACCAAATGATCCACCTGCTCAATAAATTACGATAGATAAACGTAGACGAAACTAGGATCCAGATCATACCCCTTGTCAGCCATACTCAAATTGTATATATGAATGAACTTGTTGAACTATTGATCTCGCATACGTTACGTGTAACAGAAGTTGTACACGGTAGTACTACTTCGTGATTGCCATTGCACCCTTCAAGTATCTTTCATACACGATAGGGATCCTCATTCTCGAAATATCCAACACAGACATTAATTAGCTACCTATCACTTACGTCGTGTATATTACCACCCTACAGTCCTTCGAACAGATATTCATGACGGAACACGTTACAGAGGGAAAGGCCCTCAAGGAGGCTGTAAGCGAAATAAATCAATACAATCGAAATTATCAAACCGAAGGAGACTGCTGGATCATTTCCAGTGATAACTTTCGTTTCAAAGTACATAGCCACCACTTGATGAGCTGGAGGTAAGCTCATGATTCATCCTTACGATGATATTGAAGTGCTCCCTTCGCTTCTGAAGATTTATTAAAAAGCCCTATTTTTCGAGACATGGTTAACACTTGCTCAGACAAGAGCACTCAAGAGGACGACAGGGTAAGGGAAATAGCATTATGCGATGATGAGCTTGAAAATTCGCAAAATGTTTCTGTTTTTTTGGACTTGATATATGGCAAACCCTTACATACAATAGTAATTTAAAACATTTCCAATCAGTCTATCCACTTCTGGTAAAATATGGAGCAACTTTAGCTATCGAGCGTCTCAGCTTCCAATTGCGGTGGTGGTTCCTTGATCAAGAAGAAAATGAGGAAAAGGGTTTGCCCGCCGATGAATACTTTGTTTGCGGAGCGTTGACGAAAGATATCAAACTAATGTGTATGGCTATTGGATTTCCTATAAGATAGACCTACCAGGACGTAAGTACCCTATATTGTACAATGTATTCCATCCTTCGTGATAAGTTTGCTAATCTGCTGTCGTGAAAAAAGGAAGATGACATCAATGGAAATACTGTAGTTGATCCTTGCAGACCAGTTATCAAAGGTATACTTGACGCAGATGTTTTAGACGTAACAGCTATGGAATACAACACTTATGATGCCATACAAAATCAGTATAGGTTCGCCCTCGCTCAAGCTATAAGAGGATGTCTTCCAGGCGATGATGGTAAGAGAGACTGGAACGCCGTAGCGAAATCATTCAGGAACAATTTGGAAGAAATGCAAGTGGTCTGAGCAAATATCGATTTGAGATCAAATATATAGTAATGTATGTCTTTGATGCTAGGACAAAATGGATAACTCATTATGTTTATTGCTTGTACGACAATGTACATAAGGCTTTTAATCATGAGGTCAAAATATATACTTTGGCTGCATCTTCACGTCGCACTCAACCACGAAAATCGCTTGTTCGCGTTTCTCAGCACATGCTACTTGTTCAAGCCCCTTCACTCCGCTACGAATTCACATATGGGTATACACGCTACGCAGATCAATACCTGTTTCGTTCAAATCACATTCGTACTTCAGAAGCAGAAGTACGCAAGAAGCTTAGGTGACTAGGCAGATAGCTGCTCCAAAAGTCAACTGCTTCTTCATGTTATTTTCCGCCTGAAAATACAGCGACATTCTTATCGTCGATACAAATTGTCATCTTGTCTTTGTTCTTTGTTGATTGTTGTTTGACGATATATTAGAGACTAATTGACTACTGTACCTAAACCCAAAGATGGCACCCAATAAGGAGGAAACGAAAGTGGCAATTTCAGCAGAAGAAGGGATCATCAATGAATGGAATAAAAAATATCAATCTGAAGAGGCAGATATGACTATAAAAAGTAGTGATAATTTGATTTTCCGCGTACATAGCTATCGGATGATGGCTGCAAGGCGAGTCCTATCTAAGCGAATCGTTATATACCTAAATCGAATCCCAAATTTAGCTGACAATATAACTTAAACATTTAGTAAGGTGTTCCGAGATATGATTCAGATTGGTTCCAAGACAGATCAAGCACAAGAAATACCTCTGACAGATCAAGATATCGAAACTTCTACAGTTGTTTCATTGTTCTTGGATATAACTTATGCGTTTGACATGCCTGAACCGAAAGACTGCAACGACTTCGACAAAGATAGTAATTTGGTCACCTTCTCGATCAAATACGAAGCTCAACCAGCCATTCAATACTTGGGGAAACTCTTTTATAGCTGGGTGTCATCAGGAAAATTCCGATCCGATTTGGTACTTGTGGAGGCCTGTCGTCTTGATGATCCCTCTTTAGGTGGTGCGGCTATCGCTGCTGTCGGTCATTATCCACATATGACTCAAGATGTAAGCTACATCATTTTCCGATCATTGTGGCAGATCTCGCCTCCATCTTACTGCGAATAGAGTGCTAATTCAGGTGGAATGTTACAGCTGCAAAAAAAGGCAGATGAAGCTGATCCACTTGCAAAAGACGGCTATAATTGCGACGTCATGGATCCGCTAGGTATGAGCTTATCAAGATTTCAAAGTCTCTCTGACAGATACAAATTAGCACTGCTACGAGGGTGTCAATCATACGTCTATACCCGAAAACCCCAACCAGATTGGAAAAGCGCTTCACAATCATTCGAAAAATATGTACGCAAGGTTAAATAACTCTCAGCTATGTAGTCCATCGCCGCCAAGAAACGATTCACTTTTACAATAGCCTTCCGTTCGAGTACCATGTATGTGGTTGTTATGCTTGAACACTCTCGTGTACACGGAAACACAGTTATCTTGTCACCGAGCATCTTTCAGGTCATACATAATTGATTAGGCTTACGCACAGGAGATACATTCGTACTTCTCACCTCTTCGATTACCATGACGCAAATCAGCTTCGCAATTGACATACGTATCTGGCTCTTCGTGTAACAGATATGAACGACCTGGACTACGCTTGGCTAGCGCGATGACATAAAGACATGATGGGTTGAGAATCATAACGGAGTGTTCGACGTTATACATCCCTGTCCTGTATTTGCAGCAGTACTTTACCAAGTTGATGACGATGTAGATGTCGCCTGAGGCAGATACAGCTAAAGTTTTCACTCCAGCAGAAGACGGTACCATCAACGAACAGAATCGAGATCATCAATCCGAGGATGCGGATCTCTTGATAAAGGGTAGCGATAATCTATGGAAGAACCATTCCGGAACCTGAACATCCTCGCAACTTGGCCAGGAACTGGGTTTTTCACGCAAACTGATTTAAGCACAATTATTTCTACGCATTTACGTTGCTTCGTGAATCAACAAGGAAGAAATATTTTGTCTAGAAGGACCATTCGGTCGATGCATACTTGTCTAGTCCATATCATTCTTCATCTTCACCCAATTCCTCCTCTAAATCCAGACTTAGCCAGAACCCTTCCCACGTATCATCATCAGGATTTTCGTCAGCCCAATTTACTACCTTTCTAAGCGATTCGATATGTTTGTCACTTTCTAATTTGGTTTCTTCACTAGTCAAGTATTGATGAGGTAGATGTATAGGTGGTTTTGGTGGCAATGGGTAAGAATCTGTCGGTAGAGTCAAGACGTCTATTTCTATATCTTCTTCTAGGTTTTTACGTCTTGCTAAATCTGTTTCGTCTTCCTATAATCACGTTGGCCACTGTCAGATATACAACACTAATTTATACTGATTTGTTAGTTTTGCTTGAAACCAAACACTCACAATATCGAATTCATCTTCCCTTTCATCGTATTCTACATTTTCTTCCAACTCCTCAAATCCAGGTGCGAAAGCTGCCCAATTATCCGGACTTGATGTCTGCCATATATGCACATCACCTGAAGTAGCTATTGAGGCTATCACAGGTCTAGTCGGATGCCACTATGATATAGAACAAGTATAATCAGTAATCGTGCTCAAATGGAAATTACGGTCGCAGTGGATGTGAAATCATGGAAAATACCGTATCAAAACTCACATCGCAATTTATCAGAGGCTCCTTTGGACCTTCCAGCACTTTTATCAATACTGTACTTTCTCTATCCCAGATGAAAACGTTATGAGCCATTTTGTGTCCAGCACCACCCATAACATATTCTCCATCACCGGAAAATCCAATAGCATGCCAAGGTGTTCTATTGACTAAATCTTGAAATCGATGTAATGGAGTTAAAGCCGATGTTAATGGGTCTACCGAGAGTAATCTTAATGCTCGGTCTGATGCCGATGTTATTATGTTTCTGAACAAGTGATTTATTAGCGAGGTTGACCCGTCTATCATGGGAAAAAGCGACTTGTTGGCAGAGACCAGGGGCTGACAACTTACTGCCCAGAAGCGTCAAAACGCAATTGCTTGATAGCTGAATTTGCTACTTTCACACGTTGCAGGACCTAAAATCATAAGGAGAGCGAATAAATTAGTTTAAAAATCGTTTCAGTCATTGTATGGTAGCGCTTACATATCTTGTTACCGGGTCAATTACTAATAACATTCCGTTCGTCGTACCGGCATATATCCTAGATCCGCATGGTGAGAAGGTTGCACAAGCCATTGCTGTTCTGTTGAAAGACATGTAAGCTGTTGTTGTCATCGATGACACGGAGTAATCGAGCGCTCACTTCTTTCTTTCCATATCCTCATCTGGCTCATCTGGGTTCTTCACGACGTCTTCCAGTATATTCCTACTACCATTTCTTAGATCTACTAATACAACTTCACCGCAAGTCAGAGTGGCTAATACAATCTTACTATTCCTAGGATGGAAAACAGCATTTGATACAGGTGCATCGAATCTTATCGTTTGCAATCTAGGAGATGAGGAGGAAGCTTTAGAAGATGAAGATGGCAAAGTAGCCGGTGTTTTAGGGTGTAAATATGGATGTGTCAATATTGATAAATCCCATATTATAGCTGTTGCATCTAAGGAAGAAGATAATAGGTATCTGTTGTTTCTTGACCAGCTATTTTTTCCAATTTTTTTTTTGTCGAATGAATGATCAGTTGTCTGGTTTAGGATATTGAATCACGAATACAGTCTAACTCACCTTAATCCCCCAACAGCTTTGACGTGACCTTCAAGCAATCTTATCATACCTCTAGTTTCTACATCCCATATCTCCACGACACCGTCACTCCCTCCTATAGCTAAATAGTGTCCTGCAAATGGCCCATAGGGATTGAACTGAATCGATACACCTTGAGAGGAAAGTGTAGAATCGACGGCTTCCGGATATTTTTGGGCAAAGGGATCTACGGAGAGTTGTAACGTTCAAATTTAGCCTATATTGATCGCATTCGCTCATTGGTACAACGTAGGCTTGGGAGGTGAAAACACTCACTTAAAAGCTGTTGCATTGTGATGTCCCTTGCGTGCAGCAAGCTAAACAAATAGGACTCTGAAGAATAATCGAGATGAACATTAGAAAATACCGTTAATATTCACGCTTCCTTCACCTTGGTTTCGCGTTTAACATCCGGTTGTTTCCGTCGGAAGTGGCAAATCAGCGAAGGATAGGTGGATAGATAGCGATTAAAGGAGTAATACATCTATAAATGTTGATGGGTTGCTCTTCTGCTTTATTCACTGCTCCCTGCTATCTTCCAACTCAGCAAGATTGTCATTTACAGCTAGACATACCTGTATCAAAGAATTAAGCACTAGTGCTCATCACATAATCGGAACAAAAATGCAGAATCAACCTCGTCCGAATTCTGGTCCTTCAATAGAATATCAACCACCTCTAGCTCCTTCAATACCGTCATCATCTATAAACACCTTAATACCTAGATTGACAACTACTATCAACGATATAGACTCGTTGAGGAACCTTATAGGCTCAGGATATAATGACGGTACTTTACCTAGCTGGTGAGGTATTTTGACTTTTCTTGGGGGCCATATCAGTGAAGTAATTAACGATTCTTCTTAATATAGGGATACATTACTTCAACGTTACTCGTTATTACTAGGTCGAATAAATGCATTATCAAATTACCTTACACCACCACCACCTCCTACTTCATCTTTATTATCAACATCGACAAGTTTACCTAAACAACTTAACAAATCAATTCCACCACCTAATTTAGCAAATTACTTGATACATCCTTTAAATCCTTTACCTACTAATCCAACTTCAGAAGGATTTAATGAATTATCTCCATTCGCTCAAGAAACTTTCTTACAATCTATACATACGCAATTAATCGATACTTCTTCTTCTTCTTCTTCTATCGCTTCTGGATCAATTAAGAATGAAGGACAAAATAAATGGCATACATCAGAAGAATTAAGGAAATTAGATGAAAGAGAATTAATAACGATTAAGAATCGATTAAATAGTAGACTACAAAAAGAAAAATTGAAAATTGATGTAATCAAAAGGGAAATAAATAGAAGAGAAGATGAAATTGATTGGAATATGCGTATAGGTGAAGATGAAGATGAAGATGAAGAGGACGATGAAACTACAAACGACAAAGAGAAAAATACAGGAAAAGGAGACAATGATGAGGATGATGATGATGATTTATTCGGTGGCGATGAAGATGATGATGAACCTATGATTATCGATGTTGATGCTGAAAAACCTATTCAATCTCAATCCCAAAAGAAGGATCCGGATCAAGTCAAACAACCAGAGAAAAAAGAGGAAATAACGCATAGTTGGACAATGGAAGAGTATATCAAATTCATGGATAGTGGGACATTGCCGAAGCAAGGACAATCATAGTTGGATAGCTATACCAATCATGTAGAACCAGCTTATATGGATTCATCGATTTGTAATTCGTATAAAAGATGAATATCTTGCTCTGTTTTATTCAGGAATCGACTCCTTACCTGAGAAACGTACTATCAAGAAACAAGGGTGGCAGGAAGAAAGAAATCACATATAACTTCTATTCATAACTCATCAAAAGCATTATTATAACGATATATATAGTATATAGGCTTACAATATCCTCTCATCTCTCGATTATTCATCTTGAGGATGCTTATCTACACTAGGTTTCCTGATACTTTTCATACTGAATTTACTTGGGCTACTATGTTTCTCTTCGTTAGCTGCTTTAGAGCTTGATATACTTGGTGTTCTATTTCTTAATTTGCTTGTAGATGAAGTAGAAGCTACACCTGTATTCCAATCAAGACGCAATCTGATTAAACCATTACCTAAACCTTCCAATTCTACCCATACATCCGCATTTGGAACAGCAGGTTGAATATGTCTAAAGATATCTACTTCCGCTGACCCAATTTCGATGTCTTTACCTAATGTGTGATGATCTATAGAAACAACGAAATGGTTAGCAAGTGATTTGGGTCCTATTGAGAATAGTAGACACATACCATATACGGTTAAGCTAAATGTGGTAGTTCCAGGAGCAACATTGAAGTTGAAGGTTTCATCCCTATTTACAAAACATCAGTTATCGGTATCGGATCAACAATGACTCACCATTCTGGAGTTGCGCTCTTCACATGATCGGTCTTATGCGTTTTTCCACCTAATCTAATCTGCACATAAGGTTTCGCACCAGCTTTGAGGTCTTTTGCACCTAGAACAGTTACACCCAGTGTTCCGGGTTCGGTTGGTATATTACCTTCTCCGATAGGTAACGTAGTTGCCTTTGGAACAGGTACACCACTATTGGAGATCGAAGATCCTTCGAAGCCCGAATTAACAGGCTCGGAGACTTGGCCAGCAGGTAAATCATAACCTAATCCTCCGTCACCAACAGTAGCAGCTAATTCAGGTTGTTCCGTTATGACTCCAGACCCAGATTTATCCTTTTTCTTCAATAAACCAACTCTTCTTCCGGCAAATCCTCCTACCGCGCCTATACCATGACCTACACCACCGATAACAGCTCCTCCACCATGCACAACACCTTTACCAACACCTAAAGGTACACCTCCTATTGTAGTAACAACTCTTCCAGCTTGTGAGAAAGTCGATGTCTTCTGTCTGGTTCGAGCGATGACTAGTGAAAAACATCCATTAGCACGTCGTTCACGAAAACAGTTCAAACAGTTCAATGAGGTGAATGAATGCAATGAGAATGGGATGCTGAACATACTTTCAGGCTGGAACATAACTCTGATACTCAAGGTTCCCTTTTCACCATGCTTTTCAGAAACGACAGGCAATGTCATATCTGTAGATTCGAACGGTTCTAGATCCGCCAAATTAATGAACCCACTACCTATAGGGGTGGCACTTCCAACCTATATATGGGTATATCAGTGTCGTGTACTTGTTCCCTCCAAGTACCATAGCCTAAAACTCGAACTCACTCGATCCCAATCATTGATTTCGAATTTGAATTTAGCAGCCACCCTCGAAGGAATAACAACCTCGAAACTTTCGTCCCAAACAGGCGATAAAGTTCTACAGGAGAGCAAGTCAGCTTCTGTGTGAGCGAGTGCTAACAAAACTAGAGCTTACTTTCTCTTGGTATCTGACTTGAATGTCTTCATACCGTTGAGATAGAAAACAACGTAAGGCTAAAACTCTGGGATTAGCTTACATACTTGTGATTACTGAGATGAATGCGTTCCTCACATCACTTTTACCACTTCTGTCGGCACCGTGAAGACCCTTAGCGCTGATAACATCCACCCGAAGAACCCCTTGGTCTATAATCAGAACAACTCAGTATGCTGCACTAGGCTTTATTGATAGCTGATATGAACTTACTGTTACAACTTTCTCGAGGTTCCAGCTTGATATCTACTGGTACGAATCTAGCTGCTAATCGAACTGTCGATCGGTTAGATCCATCGGCTTGACAAAGCAAGAAATCTGACGGTGCTCGCTATAAAGGCGAGTACAGCATAACAATTAGTCTGAAATCTCTTTTCGAGACTGCATAAAAATGAACTGCATATGAGGGGATTTGCACTGAGCTCAGGCCGCTTACAATACATTGCTCCAAGAATTCGATCGTATTACACTTGAATTCTGCAACAATATCCTCATCATCATTTTCGTCCGAAGCGTTGATACTTAACCATGTTCTGCTCATATCCAATTCTCGGATGAAGCCTTCTCCGACCTGAATGATTAATTCCACAGTAGTCAGAACAGATATCTTGGCAAGGAAGATGCGACGAGAGCCAATTGGTACGTGATTATTCAACTTACTTGGTCCCAGGTGGGATGATGACTTCTTGCTTTACCAGAAGTGAAACTTGGCCAATAACCATCATCAAACATGACTTCCAATGAACCTTTCTTAGCTAATTGACCTGAGATTACTTGGAAGACCAGTACACCGGATGCTACGTAAATGGAAACATTTAGAGATGTCAGCTCTTCTAAATCTCACTTACAGTTATCTGGTGCAGATAAAAAAAACCAAGAGATCGACTTACATGAAGATAAGATATCTTCCATAGTTAATTCTACACCTTGTTCAACATCTTCAACAGGTGTCAGAGGCTCATCACCGTTGATTCGACTATCAGCTTTTGATAAGGTCGATTGAGCAGTTACAGCAGAAATCATTGAAGCGTTACCAATACTGTGCGAAGGTCTATGTCCATTGACTGATGGTCTTCCATTTCCGCCCAAGGAACCAGAAGGTCTATGTCCTAATCCGTTGAGTGGTTTAGCAAGTGGACTTGAAGTTGAAGCAATTGTTGAATCATCCACGATATTATCTGTAATAATTGATTCTTGAGCATCACCATCACCATTCTGTGATAAAGCTTCTTCAGCAGCCAATTCAAATTCGTTCTTTTGAGCTTCAAAAGAGACTCCTCCTCTAATCGAAACAGCAGGTTTGAAATCAACTTCGTATAATAATTCTCCTTTATATTGATTATGTTTTTCCAATTTAATTCGATCTTTTCTGATTTGAGGTCCTTTAGATATATATGGATATTGAATGTCATCAGGATCAGCTTCAGCAAATTCAGATGCTTTGATTTCGACATAACCCAATGTTCTATCTTTTCCAATATTTTGATAATCCATCAATTCAAGAATTAAATTTTCTCTAAGACTATGAATGGGTACATAAACAATTTGATCCCATTCTGGATTGAGATTATTATTTTGAACTTCAGTTCTTGCTAATACTCTATTGTTACCCATAACCCTAACATATGGATCTGATTTACCACCCAAGGCGGCTTCGACATTCTTCACATCTAAAGCTTTCTTGAGCCAGATTCTTAAGATACCAATCGGAGGTACATATGCTGCTGCACCTGCAAGGGATCCAGTCATAGCTACTGGTTTCCAATCTGCTGTCAACCGTAACTTTCCTGCTCGACTGCCTTTAAGAGGGAACCAATCTTGTTGTCTGGCTCGTGCTTCTAATAAATCAGTAAGTTTTACAGTAACCTTTCCGAGATCACCATCTACAGCGAGATCTCTTGAATCAACTATACTGATCGTAATGACACTGTTTTTCTTCTCTGGTACTAAGAATTCGCAGGATGATTCCCAAATCGGTTGATTGGAGTTCTTCAATATTTGGGTTTTGTGAACTTCCTTTCGACTGTTTCCCAAGTATACTTTGGCGAAGGGACTGAGGTTGCCATACATCTTAGAAATGTCTAGGTCTTTCGCTTGATGTAAAGTGAGTCGAACGATACCAGTGTGGGTTTCTGGTAGAGGCTCGAAAGTGCCATCTGGTTTCTTCTCGGGTTTCAACACAGGGAAGTAAGATAAATCATATCTAAATTCTCCTCGGTCCTTACCACCACCTAGAATCTTTCCAACGACCCCTTCTTGTTCGGCTTCTTCATCAAGAGTACCTAATTCGTGTGAGACAGTACCAAGTAGGTTATCGGGTCGGTGATCATTGTAATCGAAAATGTTAAAGTTGAGCACATCAGCGAGAGAGTTGAGGAGGATGAAGTGGGTCTCGTGCCAAGATGGGTTAGATGTAGAAGGAATAGTCTTGGTATGTGCCACTGCTGGTTTGGCTCCAAGAGCAATCGCGGCGTAAGGGTCAGGATCACCACCGCCAAATTTGGTCGCTTTGAGGCCTCTGGCATCGAGTACTGTGACTCGTAAAACACCGATAGCAGCATCAAGAGGAGTACCAGATAAGAGTTGTTGCAAATCGATGGTAAAGACATTAGGGTCGTACATCATTGGACCGAGATTGGCATGTACTTGATCTCGAATAAATGGAGCTAGACCAGGTATATTGTTGATATCGAAACCGAATGTTTCACCTCCGATAGGTTTTAGTACATAATCGAAAGTTGGTTTCTCAATGAAGGACATATCGACAGTTTGAATATGTGGGAAATTGGTCATGAGTTTGAGTTTGATTCTGTGTCGATGTCAGCGATTCTGATCATAACCAATATATGTCGGCTTACCTCATTTTTCCGGTGAAACTCATATCTTCTAATAAGATAGGAATGCCCTTAGAAACCGCACCTTTTCCGATTCGGATGGAAAGCACAATCTTAGGGTTGACCCGTTTAGCAGCTTGTCTGGGAGTAACATCTTGTAAATCGTTGGGAGTGAATGATAAAGCCCAATCCATGATGACGATATCCTCGGGGCTAAACATAGCATGAGCTGAAGAACCGGAGTGAGGAAAATTTTCATAATTAGAGGAAACCGGCTCACGTTTTAGGAAAAGTTCTAACATAGTCAATACGGGGAGCTATGAGGTTGTCAGTTATCGCTTACTATGAAATGACCTGTGATACTAACCTTTGGTACCGACTATAACACGATACAGATTAGCCAAGAACCTTATACTTCTGTCAAATACGAGTCACGTACGAGTAAAGGTGGTCAGCCTGATACTTTCTACACCTGCAGGAGCTACACCAGCAAGAGCAGCATCCGTACTAGCAATGATAGTTTGACTTAAAACAGGTTCATAGCTATTGTAGGAGTGTACATTAGTCACCTAATACCGAGTATAGATTATTGTAAGGAAATACTTGAACTTACATTAACCAGAATCTTTCCAAGAAACTATTCATCCATTCTGCACTTTCAGTTTCAGTCACCAATCTAGTCTTGACCAATTCTCGCTGAATATCATCTCTAGCTCTTTGCCTTGTCCTTGTGATTGAGAGAGAGTAATAAGATGCACAAAATGCCAAGATGATGACGACCCATCCCCATCCAAGATGAAGAACAGTGACGAATCTTGTCATGAGAATGGCAAAAAGTATCTGTAAAGTAGGGTCATCTGATTAGCTCTGCTTATCTCTCAAGTGCATAACGACTAACAATTCCTGCATTATGAAACCAAGCCCCGTACATATTTTCGGTTCTATGATAAGATAGATAGTCAATGCATCTTTTGCGACGATGGAATGGGTAGATTGACTGGTTGGGTTATGTACTCACAGATACGCAGCGAGGATATTTGACTCTTCCGCAGTCTTATCGTCTTTACCCAAACCAGCAACCTGTCTCCAACCCGTCTTCACCTGAGCGTCGAGACATGATTTTTCTCAGCCAGTCATTCAGTCCGATAATTGATTGTATCAACTTACCCATGTTGGTACGGGTGGTGCCGCTCCAGTCGGTATTGATCCTGGTATATTTTGCTGCAAAATCGAATATGACGTGTTAGCAAGACAACAGGCAGGTGAGAAAGCTGAGTTTAAAATAATGTTCGTGCTCACATCACCGGCACCTTCATTTTCTGCTTTGGAAGCTTTGTCTACATCTGCCAAGGAAACAGTAGGTATAGGAGCTGATTTACTGGTCGAAGTATCGATTGTTACAGCTACGATGATTAGTGACATTCGTTAGCCCATTCCTCTTGAAACTGAAATGTATATCTCATAATAGGTTAATATTCGATAGTGAGGGCAGATTGAAGAGAAGAAAAGATTCTCTGATATAACGTACCTCTTCCGCCCAAATCCAAATCCTCTTTCTTAGTTACTCCAGGTACATACGAACCAACTTGACCCAAAGTTGCTTTTATAGTTGCTGAACTTGGTAAACCTAATGAAGCCTTTGCTTGTGCTTTTTCTGCAGCCTTTTCCTCTGGAGTAGCATCAGGATTAAACATCTGAAAGATCATGAAGATTAAACATCAGTCACTCAGTCAGATTACAGACTTGACGCGATGATATCGGAAAATGGATTACCTTGAAGCCATAGGCTTGAATGATGAGATACAGAGATAGACGAAACTCACATGAATTTTTGCACCTTTCGTTACGTCCATAGCAGCTAATTTACCTACAGCAGATCTTACACCATTTGTCATACCACCTGGGCCTGTGTCTTCGGCAGCCGTCGAAATTTGTCCATCTTGCACAGCATGATCTATAGGTTTTAAATCTGCCATTCTTGGCTTCTTTCTTGGCGACTTTAGCTTGTAGCTATGTATCAATCAATTTGTGTTCAATGAGGTATATGGAGTTGAGTAAGGTTGAGAGCAATGAGTCCATTCAAAAATGTAGATTATCACGCTGAAGTGAACCTAGAGAAACGTTTTGAAGCGAGTGACGAACGAGGCAACCTCGTCTTCTACTGTTTCTTATTATTGATTGTCGGAGGGTTTGATTTCAATACTTGTAATTTGTCGAAACACGACGTCATAGAATGATGGTGAAGTTTCAGATTGTCACTCTCTGTAAATAGCCTTGTTCAATCGTGTATCTTTCCAATCGGTCAAGATGAAAGAGTAAAGATAGATGAGGAAGGCTATCTTTTGGTTTGCAAGTGATAGTAGAGTACAGTAGTAGTTGTTCATAAAGCTGTATATACCGTTAAGCGATATAGGTTAAAATAGTTTAAATTCGGACATTGAATTGTTCCAGTAATGACGCCAGCATTATTAACTTACAGTGAGTGAATGTAGGTTATAAGATGTAGCCGATAAAATAGATAACGTCAAACCCTGAATAAGTACTCTCTATGAAGTGTACAGCGGGACTATATTACGATCTATGCTGTAAATGGGTGGATGAAATACAGTCAAATAATCCTCAATATATGATCCCTCGAAATTTCAATTTTGACTTTCGAAATTTGCGGAACTGCTGCATCACATTTATTCTTCATTCTTTTTTTCTTGCTTCTTTTCTTTTGTTTTCTTTTGTTTTCTTTTCTTTTTTTCTAAGTCAATCTTGTATTTAACATCCCTATCATCTCAGTATGATTACTTATCCTCATGATTTGCATCAAGATTACGCTCAGAGTTAATCTGCAGATGAATATTTAGCTTCTATCCATCTTATCGACTACAATTCAAAAATTCAGCATATTCTGAGATTTTTTTAAACTAGCGTTCAGTTCATCTAAGTTAGGTAACATGGGCATAACAAGGATAGTTCCACTTGAAAAGGACATATGATCTCTGACTCTCGATAAGTCTATCTGTCCATTGATTCAACTAATTAGCGTCATTTCTTTCTCATCAATCAAGTCTTTTATCACCTCTTCCTTCTTACTTCATCCACCTCTAAACGCCCCTTTTATTCACGATCGCCGTCAAACCATTGACGAGCGGACGGGGAAAGGGGGGCAAGATTAAATTTATTTTCTTCTTTCTATTCAGGCATATACGGACTCTTGACTTTAGTCGGTTGAGGGATGGTATATCCATATAGCGAATTTATCTGTTTTAAAACGTAAAAGAGCTAAGAATGGATTGATACAACTTATATATATATATATATATACATAAATAATAATATCTATGATCTATGCTATTTTGGTTAGTTTAATTTATTCGAAGTAGAAATGCAAATCGATCTGCTTCAATCAACTTTTTTGGCAAGTCACATGGCTGCCTTCAACTGTCTATGCAAATTCATTCTCATTTTCTTTTTAACTGTATACATAAGATATTTATGACTCTCCTTTCACTTTCACAAGAGTTTTGTGTTTTTCTTACGGTGATCTAGCACCTATACACCTTCAACCACTCTTCTCTACATTTACTATCAGATTCAGAAATCTATACTACAATCTATAAACTCTATTGTCAAAGAGTTAATCTAAAGGGAAAGAGATTCCGAGAAACCAAGATGATACACAAAAATCGATCATAACGTTACGGAAAAAGAGGAATGAAATTGATATATACTACAAGAAGGGTATTGAATAGAACAAAGAGGGTATATAGTGGAGAGATTTGGAATATAGATAGGATCTGCAGGTATAGGGATCTTGAATCAAAGTTGATGAGTGAGCAATTTAAGCATCTTCATAGCCATTCTCTTCACTTTCAGGTGATTCCGCAATTTCATCACTATTTAATTGTTGAGAATGTTGTTGACTTTGATCATATTCTTCGATAGATCTCGATCGTTTCATACCTCTTGGAATATTGTCATTCCAACCAGTAGTTGAAGCTGGTATAGCTGAAGAAGGGACGGTGTTGATTGAAGTCATCGATAAAGGAGCAGCTGAAGAAGGCATTTGAACAGACATTGGTACTTTATCTTCACCATACATCGGTGGAGCAGGTGCAATTGCAGCTGAAGAGGTATACATAGTGGTAGTTGAGGTTAAAGGTGGAGGATAAATTGATAATCCGGTATTGTTGTTATTGCTAGAAGTGATAGTGCAGTATCCAGCAGTTTGAGGGTGACCTTGATTTAGTGAGTATAGATCTTCAGGTTCACCCATTTGGACACTGACAGATCTTGGCACTGAAGAACTGACTCTAGATCTCGGGAAAGGCTTGATTGATCTACCTGAATAGACATTTCCGTATCTTACTTGTTGGTTGTAGACTTCAGGTGGAGGGGTAGGTAATGTTAAAGTGACATTGACAAGATCACCTGCAGGGTCATTGGTGCTCATACCGATTCTCCATTCGATCAAACCATCCTCAATAGGAGGCCATTTGTTCTTGCCGAGACATCTATGGTGAACGCAAGTTAGTACAGCTTTTGGTAGTGAGAGAAAGGGAAACGCAACTCACTTGTCGAGGATATCTCTTCTGGTGTACTTGTAATTCTCACATCTTTCAACAACCTTTCTTCTAACATCTCGAATGGCAATTCTTGTGTGATAATCAAGCTCAGTCCATCTCTCCTCTGGACCTTCGTATTTCCTATCACATCTAGACGTAAAAGCATCAAGTTGAGCCAAAACTCGTTTTCCACGATGAAAGAATGCTTGAAGTGTTTCAGCTTTTTTCATGGGTGTACAAGTTGAGGGAATAGACCCGATTAAAGGTACAGAATCTGAGTTGATGGTGAGGTCGTTGTTAAGAGTATAGTAGAATAGTGGGAAAAGATAAGGAATTTCACCATAAACTTGTAAGAGACTCCACAAGGAAAGCTGGGTTTTAGGTGTCATCTATAAGTTTTGAGTAAGCTGGTGTCCTAGCAGAATATTCACTACAGGCAGCTTACCTTGGGAACACTATAAGAAGCTGATTTCGTTCTGTACCCAGCTTTAGATCCCTTGGACCTTTTGCTTGGTCTAAAGTCTTCTTCTCCTTCTCCAATAGCATCCGAGTCATATTCATCTTCATCGCTTCCAGGAGTGTTACGGTCATCATCGAGATTAGCATAAGAGACATTTCGTCCCATTTCTCTGATTCGTGGTGAGGCTCGTACTGATGAGGGTGATGATCAGCATAGCTATTCAACGATAATAAACAGATATTAGATAGACTTACCAGGACCACCAAGACGAAGACGTTGTTTGACTTGTGTAGAAGCTTTTCTAGGTCGTCCTCCACCATTGCTACTATTTCTAGCAGATCGGAAAGAAAACTATTGGCAAAATAAATCAGTCAATCAACCTTACAAATTATAATTCGACCGATAAGACGTACTGAGGAAGGATTTCCAAGACCAACATCTTCCAATAATTTCTTATTATTCATAATTTGATTTTGTCTTTCTCTTTCATAATCAGTATCGGCATCGTTATTGTTATTGCCGGAACCCATTGAGAAGATATTTGGTTTTTGATCTCCACCTCTCTCAGATGACATAGTAAAATGATCATTTGAATAATTGTTATTTTTCATACCACCAAAGAAGATACTATCGGTTTGAGGTTGAGGATGTGGCGCTAAATGAATTGAATGTGGTTGTAAATCAAAGGAGGGTGTAAAAGTCGATGAAGATGATGACCAAAGTCTTCTATTTCCTATAGCTTCGTAGTTGCCTAAACTGTCTGAGACTTTTCGTAAATCTTGTTCAGCAGGTGATAATCTATCTTCTCTATATTCGAAAGCAGGTGTGACAAGTCTAGAAGTTTCAGGTCCATAATCACTGTTACCGGATGTAGATCTCGACATGGAATAACTACCACTGGGTTGGAATACTGAAGGGTTGATATGTTTCGAATCAGCTTCACTATTCTGGGAGTTGAATGAGGGCGCTTGAAGGCCAATACCAGGATAAGGATTAGTCTGCTGACCTGCAGCAGTAGGCGGCGCATTCATAAGTGGCCCAGTAGCTGAATTAGGTGATGACGAATATCGCGAAGATACAGTTGCTTCTGTAGCTGAATTCATTGGATGAGCATGACTAACTGTTCGCATCATTGGTTGGGATCCTCTTGGATCATAAAAAGGCGTAGGGGTTGGATAATATGAAAGTGGCGGAGCAGTACTTGGGTAGGGATTTTGCAAGAAGTTGGCAGAAGTAGGTAAGCCTATAGAAGCAGGTTGATAAGGTCGGTACGGTTGATTTTGGTAAGCTGATAAGGGATGAGATGATTGTTCATGACCAGTGCCAGGGGAATAATGACTACTGGGAGCGATGTGTAGAGATGCTTGAGAAGCAGTCCTGCTTGTTCTTGGAGAACCTGCTGGAGATGCTACTAATTCATGGTGCATCTGATTTCGACCAGTATCAGGGTAAAGCTGTAACATCGAGGTAGCCATCGTGCAGGTGTAAGCCTATGAGAAAAAGGTTGTGGTAGAAGATGTAATGATGTCGATAATCGATGTAAATTTTTCAAAAGAGTTGCAAGGAATACCGTGAATGAGTATATGAAAGGATAATATTGAAGATATGAAGAAAGAAAGGTGTTGGAGAAAAGAGAAATGAAGGGGATGAATGTGATCCGTCAAAAGGATATATAGACAAATTTGGCGTCGAGGAGGCGTAAGGATGACAGCGAATTCAAGAAAAGATTATCTACGTCAGCTCGATTCAATCCGGACAAGATAGCTTGGCTACCCCTTTCAAACGTGAGTGGAGCAGAAGCATGAATTTGCATACTCACCTAAATTGGTTGAAGATTGATTGCCTTGACTGCGAATTTAGTAATAGATAGATCTAAAATGCTGTAGCGGAACAAAGGAAAAAACGGGCAGAGGAGTGTAAGTGGACGAGGTGAGAGATTGAACATTACAAGTCCAAAGGATGTCATCGACAAGAAAGGAGAAAATTATGATTGAGGGCCGTTGAAGGAGGATCATCGTGATTATGATGTGTATGTCGAGCATGAATACGAGTTGGGGAAAGCGGCAAGGAAAATATCAAGACAACAAAGGATCGATCAAGGCGTTCACAGGGGGCAGATAGATGTACAAGTCATTTCGTCAGCATGTCTATCCTTTGTCTATGAGAAAGGAGAGACTAAATTCGGTAAGATTAGATTGACGAATCAGTTTCGGCGACCTCGCGAAGGAGTACAAAGGATGCACGTAAAGGCTTGTCACAAAGGACCTGAATTGTATGGTGGGATGGTGGATCAGGCTCGTGTAGGGGAGCGTCATATCAAGATTGCCGAGACCGAATGCGTATCCAAATAGTTGTCATATGGAAAATTTGAAGGCTCACTCACCTTTTGACTCAAAGTAAGGAAGATGAGCTTTTACGCTGTCACGTAGAGCTTTAGGTACAAGATACTGGCGGGTTCAAGAATTCAGGTCAGGCAGGTGACCCGGCAGCTGTGTTTAGTGTTTCGATTATAAGAATCAATGTTGAAGTTTTTAGGCGGATGTCTTGAAGAGTATCGTAGACTTCTAAAAGAGTAGTCAAGATAGGATTTGTTGTGAGTATGTACGATATACTGTTTGCGTCGAAGACAAGAAATCTTCCAGAGCGATATTCAAGGTGACTTTGATAAAGGTAGAAAGGAATTTGAGACGATGAGATTTTAAGTGAAAGAAGAAAAAGAAAAGGAGATTCAACATTCCTTCCAAGGTTGATTATATTTATGTTTTTTCGAACGCACCTTTTTCTTCATCAAAGTTGAGAAGTTTGGTGGAAGTTGTGCAGATGAATGAGTTAATGTAACTAAATGAACCAACTTTCAACTAATCAATCTGTATGTATCGTTGATTTTTCTGAACGATATCAACTATGTCGTTTTTGACAAATGTGTATATATGTATACTTTGTTGAATGGTGACAGGCAATAGTGAGAAGTGAAAGTGATTTTATGAGGAAGACACAGCCGCGGAAGATAGGTTGTGTGGTGAAGATTGTGTTTTTTTGTTCAAGGGGGGAATTTTCTTCTAGTTGAATCAAAAGCGTTTCAGATCTATCAAATTTGAATTACATTGTCATCAGTTCATTATTTTCTGTTCATGATCATTATTGAACTGAATGAGCGAGATGAAGATGAAGATGAACGATAAGATTATCTTTCTGACCTACATGAAGAATACCGAAATGTAAAGGATGGTTATAACCAGAACAATAAAAATTGATGGATCAGGTTAATACGGAGAGTTTCGACCTCCCTTTAAAGGCTTTTTCTTTCTTCAGTATGATGGGGACCTACTGTATAAGCAAGCCTTTGGAAGGGTTTTTTCTATAGATTGATGGAAATGATAATTTTTAAAGGAATGATAGATAAGAATAACAATAGATTATTATATCGAAAATCAATAAGAGAAATAAAGTAAATAGTCGATAAGAATTTTCAACAAGTGTTATAGAGAACTAGGTATCACTGATGATGATACAGCAGTGAGAGAAACGTTGTGATGGTGAAGAAGTATACCTCAACTATATGTGACGTGTCCTTGTTTGCAAAGTCTACAATACCAAGTGAAAATCTCCTTCTTTGTTTGGAAATCTCGCCAATTTACATAACAGGCGAAAAAAATTGACTGGGACGTGCACTTTTTGTTATTATTTTTTTTCTTTTTGCTTGTAAGGAGAGGGGAAATCGATTAGCTTGGTGCCCCAAATGCGGTATTGTATGCATATTACCCATCAAAAAATTTTGCCATGGTCAGTACAATAAGAAAGGAAGATCTATATATCATGATGATGACGACACTTGATACCGGCGGCCCAGGCATCAACGCAAAGATTCTCCATCAGCTTCGACTTTACCTCACCTTAACAACGTACGGTATGCTAGTGGGAAAAGAGGGGTCACAAGGTATTTTAGCTTCTTTTGACATGAAGATGAATGATAATGTTTTGATCGTGTAGTTTTTTTGATGGATGATGTTTGTGATTTTGAATTTGGATGTGATTCGCACGGATCTTCGAAATAGTATGGTATTGTAGGATCTGTGATTGAGCTTGAGCACAGATATATAGTAAATCCAGCGTTTTATTATTTCCATTATTTAGACCTTGCATGATCAGACTGTTTTAAGACCAAGGAAATATCAGTAGAACATACACAAACAGAAGCAAAACAGACAGTTTTTGTTAGTACAAACAGACATGAATGTGTTTTATTGTTGATTTAAACAAAACACTGTATACAAATAAAAAAGCAAAGACTGAAAAAGCGGAAAGAAGGGCGATCAACTAAACACAGTCGTGCGTGTTTTACTGGTAATCCGTGATGACCCTAAACTGGACCGAAGTCTCGGCCTTGACCGTTGCAATTCATGATCAGGTGTCAGGTGGGCACACATAATAGCGACATGCCCACTGACGTTCGTTAGGAAGCTGTATAGTTAGCTATATGAGTAATGTTTCTACCATGCTCTGCGTGCGATGAAACAGACGATTCATTGTAAGTTACTTGGATGCATATATGATCCGCATTCGTAAGGTATATACGAATTGGCGAATATGATAATATCAACAGATGTGGTGTACTAGCGACCCCTCCAACGATTCCCTCTTTACCGTCTGAACTTCCCATTGATATCTAAGCTAAATTTATTGCTATAGATCAAAGGTTGTCATGATCCTCACGCAGACTCCATGATGTGTTTACAGAACACGAGGAAATTTCGGTAACGCTTGAGGTTTATTATAATGATTATCTTGTCTAGCAATTTTCCCTTTGATCTTGATTTATGTGACAGTTTATATACAACGAGGTGATTTTACATGGTGCGACATATGAAGAGATGAATAGTTGTCTGAAGGACGTGAGCTGATAAAGGGATATGAATGCAGATCTGATCGTCTAATGTCTACTGGAATCATTTGTTCGTATACTTTGATTCTGACCTTGACCCCAATAAGCTTTTACGACAGATTGAACTAATTGACTTAGATGAGGACATGGATGTTGTTGTGGTGAAGTACCAAGTTCTACATGAGATGATTTAGGGGATGAATTTGGGGAGTCTGAGTTCGACCTTGAGTAAGATGGTCTTGAAGAAGGGAAATTTATAGGTCTGGCGAGAGAGGTCATATTGATAACGATTACTTTGGTGTGCTTATGTGGTTGTCAAGTGTGTGTAACGGTCAATCAAACTTAATCGATAGAATTTATAGATGATTGGTCTGTATCTTTGAGTCAAGGTAGTAGCGGAATGCTTTCGTAGTTGAGTCTGAACGATTGATAAAGGATGAAAGACAAAGGTTGTTGTTATTGTTATATGTTATATGTTATGATTCGGACTGACTTTCCAAGTGATAAATATCTTTGTATGGAAAAAATGTTTAGAAGGAGGAACAAAAGAAGGAGTTCAGATTATCTTCATATTTCTTTTTTATATATGTATATTCTCTTTGTGCTTATACATCTCTCGGTTTCTTTAGAAATTACGTGCTATGCAGAGGATGCTCACACCGAGTTCCCACTTTGAAAATAAATAACAATAATGAATGAGCACATCATCTCTAGGAGGACTACTAGTGGGATTTAGAATTTCGGGTACATCCGTTTATAAAGTAAGGGTGTAAAAAAGGTGAATCGTCTGACTATAAATGAATGTACCGCGAAATCCCCCGAATCATCCCCCGATTTGAATCGGTAGATTCTCTTTAGAACCAGGTAGCTTTTAAGGTAAATAACGCGTCTTTCCAAATGCGTATTGATCCATATCTACAAGTATAAGGAAGAAAGGTAATCTCCACTCCGCATCCTTTTAAGTGGGGCTATGGATGTGAAACAATAAAAATATTGATCAGGTGTGAAAAATCTGATGTACCGGAAATCAAATATATTTCAATACTAAACTGAAAGGAAAACAACTTTCCTCTCCTCTTTCACGCGAGGGTACCCGAAAAACAAAAAAAAGAACATTTTGATCCTTTAGGTAAAATACCAACTATAATTGCGGTAATGGCTATGAAGGAATTCAACCTCTTTGGACACCTTTTAGATGCCTTACTGGATATCATGATGTATTTCATATGCATAGAGAATTACTCATCTCTGTCATCCATGTACATCTTATTCAAAGCGTGAGCGCTATCCATAAAAAGTAACAATCTTGACATTATCAACGATGCGAAGCAAGCAGTATAACTGATCAAAATGGTACGATCATTTGATCATCACTTTCGGAATGAAACGGGAAACATGTCATGTAGAAATTCGAAAACACAGGATATAAAAAAGCGAGCTATTTGGATGGAGTGATCCATTCAGATCCCACTTTATGATCCACGTCAATCATCTGTTTATCCAAGCGCGATGCGAATCAAATTATGATATGACATGATATTGATTGCGAAGACGCGATCTCTTATCAGATTACGATTTTAGTTTAATCACAATCAACTGATATCGCAGTCACGCGTAGATATGAAGTCATATAGTTGTTGAGTTTCGGTTAAGCTTTCCTGAACTACACTTCTTGATATCATGCGCTAAGACAAGAGATTCGATCGTGACATGACAACGGAGGCATCATAATTGTTTTCACTCTCACACGGTTTCCCGTTAAAACAATATTTTCAGAGGAGCTCACTGCCACAGCTTTCAGCGATGTACCAATAGAGCGGAATCAATTTCATAAGTTAAGTCCTTGTTCTGATCTTACGTAAATTCGTTCTATTTCCCATATCAACGAACCGAGTGTAGTGAATTTACTGTGAGTCAGCTTTTTTCATTTATTCGTATTTACAGTCAAGTTATTTATTATCCCTCCACTTAGTAATCACATAATCAACCATCAATTTCACTTGGTCATGTTTTGTAACCATAACTTTATATATAACTTTCATAGAGATATCAATACCTTCAGATATCTACAGCCAAACTTGAAACATCGCCAAACATCAACTGACATATCATCGTGAATATATACATACCAGAATCATCTAAGAGTATTATAAATACCATAGAAACTATCAACAATGACCGCCGTTAACGGTTTTGCCACCGCTTCTTCATCTTCTTCCTCCACCTCAACCACTACTCAAGTGGTAGTCGGTTCCATGGAGAGGATACAAGAATATCAAAATGTTTTGACAGAACTAAAGAATCAAGGGGGAAATGTTCAAGGAGAGATGGTTGATCGTATTTTAGACAATGGTAAGTAGGTTATTTGTATAACAAATCGATGTAACCAACTGGTATCTATACCTATACTACTTATCCGCTCGACGGTATGCTAATCGTATAATCTTTCTTCTCTATTCCAGCCACAACCCTACCTTCCCCACCTTTAACCATGCATCTCATCTTACCTCTGCCTCTACCCACAAACTTGTTATCCAGTATACCGCCTTCTACTCAACTATTCATACACATACCATTTTCACATAATGAAACAGATTTAACTTCATTACACTCCTCTCTTGCTACAAATCAATTTACACCTTTATTACCTACACCATCATCAAACATCATCACATATACCTCACCTTCAGCATCATCATCTTCTTCAGTTCCATTACCTAAGTCAGTCGTATCTTTATCAAATGGTTCAGGTTCTGCAAAACCATTATCATTGAAGAGATCAGGTGATAAAGCTAGAAAAGCAGCATTATGGGCATTAGATTCACCTTTATTACCTGATGGAGGTAAATCTTTATTAACACCAGAAGATAAACAAAGACCTGAATGTATATTTCCTGAATTTGATGGTAAAAAAGTTAAACGTAGAAGAGCATGTAAAGATTGTACATGTGGATTAAAAGAATTAGAAGAAGAAGAAGAAAATCAAACTCAATTAGCTATAAAAGAAGCTCAAAAATCTTTCTTCTTAGAAGGTGATGATGATATTCCAGATATATTAAAAAATGCTACTGTTGGTGTAGAAGGTATTTGGCCAACTGAAAAAAGAGCAGAAGCTAAAAAAACAAGTTCTTGTGGTTCTTGTTATTTAGGTGATGCTTTTAGATGTTCAAGTTGTCCTTATTTAGGTAAGTCAAAGGTCAGACTCCTTTATTGCGTTTCCTACTGCAAGATCTGTTCCTGATCTGCTTTATCGACCGTTATCATGATCATTTCATCGAACATTATTGCTGACATTTTATCTACCTCTTTATAGGTCTACCACCATTCAAACCAGGAGAACAAGTCAAACTCTCAATCGCAGACGACTTTTAAACCTATTCCGCTTTATTAGTTTTTCGACTTAGTACCACAATTATAGATGTCTTGACAAGAAGTTCATCATATAGATTCAGATCAAGCATAAAACCACAAACCAAGTAGATTTCATTCTGTTTCATCATGCATTGTATAACAAGAATCGGTTCAATGAGCTATCAGTTGCATGGGATGTTTGAGTCAACGCGCAACGGCACATCTTGCTATATCAATCCCTACGACTACTACCTGAGTATTACTTAAGGCCTATTTCGAGAGAAGTGATTGGCTATATACACTCCTTGATACAACCTTTTATTGTCTACTGACTAATCAAATAAGAATCGTATTGCTCCGGTCTATCAATTTGAATACCTCGCTGTGATTGAGAGAATTTCACTTGGAACCAATTACAACGTATATCATATAACAAAATCAAGCTCATCATCTATTTACATGAAGTCTATTATGTCAAATGATCAACTGCTAATCCTCGATATCCCCTGACCGTTCTTCAGTCGTTATTGGGGCTTCAACTATTCTACCAAATCCAAAATTGGGATGACCTGGAATAATGATTCCGCTAAATATCATAGACGAATCTTTGGTTGGAGAAGGAGAGGCACTTGGTAGAAACGGTGTTCTAGCATGTTCATTCAGGTTGGAAGGATTTTCTTCGTGGAAGTACATAGACGATAGACTTCTTGGTGGTTGTGGAGGTGATAATGATGGATCAAGAGCTGGAAAACATTTTAAGATAGGTGAATTTGGTAAGTGATCTTTCCTCGACTGGCTGTCGCTTTGGACAGGCTGAGGATGACTGAACATCGTAGAGCGTGTCGGGGTCTGTATTATTGTATCGATACTGATATCTGAAACTTCACGTTGATAAATTTGAACCATGTGATCTTGTTCCCTTTCATTTTCATCAAATTCATTTTTACTACTTTCATCATTATTCCCGTTACTATTCTCGCTGACATCATCATTGTTGATATCATCATTATCACCCTCTTCTTCTGCACCTGACGAATTTGAACAGAGATCTGCTAAATCATCATCCGTCCAGTTTTGATAAGATAATACCTCTTGAGGTATTCTGACAAATGTTCTAGAGGAAGATGCTTCCGGTGATTTGGCTCCTTCGATTGTGACTTCTCCAGATGAATATTCTAACAGACGAGAAGCTTGTTGTTTGGGTATTATTCCAGAGCGAGACTGGCTGAAGGACGTGGTAGCGTTGTATTTCGAAGATACATCATGAATGTTTTCGTCTGAATCTATACTATCTTGATCGTCATTTTCAAAGACATCCGAGCTTTTTGAAAGTGGTTCATATGTTTCGAGATCTTGGTGAGCTTCTTCTTCTGATCCGACTTCTACCTCTAATTCGGATTGCGACACCATTGTATCGCATGACGGTGTTGTTGAAGGTATAACGTCATCCGTTATTCCTGTAGAAGAAAGAATGGTTGATGAAGATGGTGGCCGTAGAGAGTGAGAAGCTTCTTCATGAGTGAATTCAATGACACAGGTTGCCGAATGTGTTTGTATTGTATTCTGTAGATACACCATGATTTGGCATAAGCTTAAGACATAGGTGATTGATTGGGAATATTTAGATTTAGCTGAGAGTCGAACATACCTCTGTCATCGTCCGCTCTTCTTCGACATGACTATCTTCTCTGGTGACTATATCAGCCCGAGTTTGAAGTTGACTTAACGATAACCTCTCAGCTTCTTCTCTTTTGCGCCTTTTTCTCGCTCTTCTTTCCTCCCTTTCAGCATCTTTTCTCTTTCGTTTTTCAAGAAAATTGTTCAATTCCTCTACATCTTTAACAATGGCAAAATCATCTTCTGTCAATGGGAATGGCTCAGGTATCTTTTGTGAAGTCTGAGGAAGTTGAGGGAGAGTAGATGGTAGAGTGTTTGTCTCATCATCAAGGACGAAAAATTCTGGATCTTGAAGGATTGATAATTCCCTAACGTATTCCAGTATTGGGGACGAGGATATATGTGAACAATCGATTAATTCAGGCTGAGTTCCTATCTGAGGTAGCTGGTTCATCCTTTCGCTTTTGCTATATCCACCGAGGTATTAAGGAAACTGATTATTAACAAATCGTTAATATACACCCGTCGGATCTCTCGTCAGCGTTCGTTAAAATAAAGGCTTACTATATGATTGTCAGCTGGAAAAATGTATCGCCAGAAATATTGAGTGACAACGATTGGATTCCGAGGTTTGGATATCTGACAGTTAGCGAATGGTAGTAATCAATATCGAGTATCACCAAATTGTAATTCTTGGTGAAGTAAGATATACCGCAAACAAGAAGAGACATGATTAGAAAGGTTGTCAGCTATCAATTTTTGGTTTCCCTTTTCTTTAACATTTTACATTTTCCTTGATGAAGTTTTGATGCCTTACTGCAGCTGGTAGATACTTCTGAAACATGTAAACACACAAAATCATGTCTGTGCACATCAGATGTTAGTGTAAAATACAGAAAAAACGTTATGACCTCTTTCAAAGCTGCCTCCTACTACTTGAGCTTGCTTGAATTGCGAACCCCCTACACGTGTGGGACACGCTCTTATAGGTTGTTTCCTTTTTAGGCTGATGACAATCAACCCTGAATACCTTATGTAAGAGCGTCGTCATACTTGAAACATCTGATGACTGCCTGAGTCGAACCTAACCGTATCAAACCGGTACTCATATCCGGTCTCTGTCCATGTATGTTGTTGTTGTTGTTGTTGTTGCTGTCGTTCATGTTGTTGTTATGTTTATTGCTATAGCCATCTGTATCACGGTATCTTCTTGCAGCTTGTCATTTCCTTCCAATCATTAACATTCATACAGTGAACCAGTACTTGCAAGCACCAACGTCAGAGTAATAATCTTGAACGTATACGTACACACGAATACACATACATACACAGATACACCGGAACCGCTAATCACGCGTCGTATATCTTTTACATCAATTGCCACCCAACGACTCAGGAGGAACAAAGTTAAATATCGAGCAGATTAGGGTACTATTCCATTTTACTTTCAGACCTTCCTCTTTATCTCACACTAGTATCATTCATCACATTTAGTATATTACGATAAGAACGTGTAAGTATCTGATCTATAAGAACATAGATTGTTATAATAGCTAATGCTTGTTCCCGTATCTCAACCCCCTTTGTGCGTCAACTGGCCTTCCTGTCATCCACCATAAATTCCACTTTGCAGTTCAATCACAAATTTAGTTTGTAAGTCAAACTGCTACTCAAGCATTCGATCATCTTTGGATATACTCTATGCCTACGTTGGACGATGTCAACAACTCTCGACATCGACATACTCCCGACAATGGTAGGGGTTATAAAAGCAGAAGGAACGGGAGAAGGCAGGGTCTCCGTGCGTCCTATTTTCTAACTCCTTATCCTCGTCGAGCTAATTTCGGTCTCCATTTCTTGCAGCTATAGATTTCAGGTGAGCATTCTTGTCGTATAAATGCAGCTTTTCAACTTAGCTGACACTTTCTGATCTTGTGTGTAGCGATAACTCCTCATCTATCCTGAGCCCAATAATTTCTCATTTACCTTCTTTCGTCAATATGTCACCTTTGAAAGGCTTCCTACCTTCTTCACCCCAGAAAGCATCTTTTGATCTCCCTACGTCGTCCGGGAAAGGGATGAGAAACACACGAGGCACCAAAGCAGTGTGGCAATATGGTGATATAGGTGATGGCAGAGGCAGAATGTAAGTCTCGCCTCCGAGAGATTCATTACAAGCTTGGACTGACCATTGGTGCAAGACCCCTGCTTCTTGTAACGCACAAGTCTCATGCTCTTCAAGTCTTCACATACTTTGACAGTCGCATCCCTAATGATCCGCATATTCCCGAAACTTTTTCAGCACCAGAGGAAATAGTCTCCATAGCATTTATCAAGTATGACAAGAACGCTCACCGATCAACATTGGATGGAGTGGCCGCCGCTCGGACGTTTGAAGGAAGAGAACAGATATTAGATATGTCTTTGATGCAGAATGTAGACAGCGGAGGAGGGCTTTTGGTAGCTACTTTGGTGCTCACTCCTGGTTCAAGGAAGGCCGCGAATGGTTCATTAGCCCTCGTAATGATTAACTTACGTACTGGACTAGCTATCAGAAGAGTTGATCTTGGTGATGGCAACGCTGGCTCAATCGTCGCATCTTCCAAAGTTATTGCTGTGGTAAGTCGTTGGATCTTTTTGCTCGTTATATTTGGATGTCACAGGCTGATCTCGTTCACTAGACCGTTGATCAACCCATTCCGGCTGTCCACCTCTTCTCTTCCACAAGCTTTGGATCCCTTACCTGCTCGCCTATAACGCAACTAGCTTCACATCCTAAAACAGGTCTACCTGTCATCACCCTGTCAGGTCGTTTGTTAGCTTTCACTACTTTCGATCCGCCGCGTGCACCTGGCGCTGAGGGGCTTGGTTCTATCGTATCATCATCAACGCTCAAAGCTACACGTTCACCTCCTTCAGAACGCGGACGATCGGATCCAGCCGGTAACGATACTCAAGCAGCAATCATGTCTTCTGCTGTAGAGATTGGAGGAGCTGCCGCTAGAGGTGTTTGGGCAGGAATCAAGATGGGTGCCAAAGCTGCCAACCGAGCTCGGGTTGCTGGTCTAGCTAAAAGCGCTCCTACAGATTCTAGCGGTACTCTAGCAGAAGAGGAAGATATGGAAGCGGAAACCGAGAGTAGGAGTTTGGATGATTGTAGCATCACAGAGGATATGCCCTCCGCATCCTCGACCTCCACAACTCCAGGTGGAGAATGGATCAAAATCATTGACCTATTTCCCCGTCCCGCTTCACAATCCAGAAAGGGCCCAATGAAGCGGTCTCACTCGACATCCCGCAGATCTTTATCAATAACACCGAATGATCAACAACTTAAAACCTCTAGCGATACACATGAAACAGTCGCTCATTTCCGATTACCAATTTCAACCTTCTCTTTACCAATCGACCCTTCTTCACCACAAACATCCAGGCGTTTGTCCAATACTCGACAGTCACCCGTTACCCACCTATCTTTCTCGCCTGATGGCAATCACCTATTTGCAGCACACCGCGATGGAAAGGTCATGCATATTGTTGAAATACATCCAGCCGGCATAGGGAAAGCGGAAGTCAGTGGTGACGTGAAAGGTCAGGTATGGCATATGTATGAATTGAGAAGAGGTCACACTGCTGCGATAATCAAGCAAGTCTGCTGGGACGAAAGCGGCAGATGGATCGGTGTTGCAACTGAAAAGGGAACCATCCGTAAGTCAGCTGCTACTGACATACCTGCGATATTAGCTGATCACCTATTGCAGATGTATTTTCAATCAATCCTTTCGGAGGTCGATCGTCAGCCTCGACTCATGCTAACCATAAAATCGCAAATCCCTTACAACTACAACCTCTGAGCACCGCCATCGCTGTTGTTGCTAGATTTAGAGAGCGTCATCAATCTTCCGTTCCTGAAGCCACCGCAACTCCTGCCAACCTCTATCATCTCGACGGAGAAGCTCCTTTCGTTTTTGCAGCCAGAAGTAGAAATCCTCTTTCGAAGTCGACTTATTGCCAAGATATTCCCATTTATCGAACATCCAGCAATACTTTCGAGCTGGTCCGCCTAACAACTTACCCTAAAGAGCAATTGCCTCACGCCGACACAGATATACAATCATTGCAGAGACGAGGGAGTGCGTTAACAGAGATGATGAAAAATAAGGCTTTTGGGGAAAAATCTGATTTGGGAATTAAATCGGTCATCAAGGCTGCATGGAATTTACCGGAAGGGTTGGACGAAACGATATTACTCGAGAATAGTATTATTCCTCCTGCAGCCTCGGCCTCTCTCAAGCAGTCCAAGTGAGTATCACAGACTGGGATCTTACACCATTAAAGACACGCTAACTCCATCTCCAGTAACCTCGCACACGCCGAGATACGATCACATAGTGTGGATCGGTCCATTATTCCCGCATCAGTATATTTGTCTCGACAAGTGGAGTTTTTCCATGCTAAGCCTATTGATGAATATTCTCCGCTGTCCATACTCGATCTCGAAGCAAGACAACGTAGATTGCTGTTCAAGAAAGAAGTCGAAGCTTTTTCACCATTACCTGAACATATTAAGCCATTTGATGAGCCCCTACTCTCCGCCTTACATTCAATAATGGAAGAGAGACCTTTAACGCAACTACCTGGTTTACCTAATGGATCACCTAATCATTCTAATAAGTGGTCGTCCACAAGAATACCGATCAAAACAGTAGCCGCAGGACTGAACGAAGGAGTTGATAGAGTGAAGAGAGAATACGTTAAAGCACAATATATTAGGTCAAGAAGAAGAGCAAGTGAAAAAGCAGGATTAGGCCTAAGCTTTGAAGATGAAGATTCAATTTCCATTCATCCATCTTCAACGTCATCAAATGAAATCAATTCGGATTCTTCACCCTCCTCAGACATATTGCCTACTACGGAAACCAATACAAATACTGAACCAAGTGATGAAGAGTGGAATGAAGCTTGTTGGGAAGAAGAATACAACAAAGCTGTTGAAGATGATTCTCCTCAAGAACTAGTCTTAGGTTTGATGGATGAGGAAGAAGAGGAAAGAAGAAAATGGGAAATCAGAAGAGAGAAGTTGAAGAAGGAGTATGCGAAATAGAGGTTTATGAGTTAAATTGTTGAGCGTAGTCCAGGGTATCCTGTTGCTCAACAATGGAAGTAGTAATTGGTAGCATGCCACAAGCTTGCCTTCGAGTATTTTTAGTGGAACACACACTCTACTCTTTGTACTTTGTATCATTCTTACAGCATCTCATAAAGTTACATCAAACAAAATATAAACATAAATAGCATTAAATCACATCCTTAGTTGTAAATACTATAACCATTTGATGTATAAATAAATTATAATACCTCGATTGCATTGATTCATGCACTCGCTGGGGCTTGTCGTCAACGATATGTCCCGCCGATCTGCACCACCTTCCCCCCCCCCCCCCTCTCTATACGTATCCTTTCGTGGTAGATGCGGAAAAAAGAATCTGTATAAATTATCACAACAACGTTAATACCAAGGCATTCACTGAAAGGCGGAGACTGCCACCTTTTCATCCTTTGTCATCCCCCTTACCGTTGCTAAACGAATAACCAAAATTCTTTGTTCTGCAACTCTTCATTAACCTTGATTGTCTTATCATTGATCATAATTGATCACCCAAATACGTACCGTACGACAACAGACGGGTTAGAAGAGATCGATATGGAGTTTTCCAATTTCGAAGGAGCTTCACAGGTATGTCGCATTTTTTCATTTCATCGAGACAGTGGAGTTTGCTCTGCTGTTGCCACCTAATTTTCGATATTTTCCTTTCTTCCCTTATCGTTTGAAACCACCCTATACCGATATATGCTGATTTCAACTTGATGTACGTTACAGTACGGACCTCAAGACGATGATTTAACTTCAGTATATTCAGCAGTTCCAAATTCAGTTATAAATGCTAGTTTATCAGGCAATCCACATCATTCCCATCATCTTCATCATCAAGCATCATCAACAGTAAATGGTGATTTAACAAGTCAATTCAACGATTTGGGTCTTGCTTCAGATAACCATAATGGAGTAAGATATGGTGATGACGATTTTGAGGAAAGGGAAAGAGAAATGTTAGGTGTTGGTGTTGAACATGCTTGCGCGTGAGTTTAGTTATGATTAAATCCATTTCTAAACGAAATTGGAGAGATAACTGATCCTACGATCATCATGGTCATGTAGCTATTGTGGTATACACAATCCTCAATGTGTTGTCAAAGTGAGTAGCTGTAGCATAACATGAATACCGCGGGTCACTAGCTAAGTATATGTTCTTCTTAAGTGTCTTCACTGCAGTAAATGGTTTTGCAATTCAAGAGGAAACACCTCAGCTTCACATATAGTTAACCATTTGGTCAAAGCAAAACATAAGGAGGTTGTCTTACATAAAGAAAGTGCTTTAGGCGATACTGTCCCAGAATGTAAGCTATTCTGATGTTCATGGAACGTTCAAACACATGTAGCTAACAATGGTAATTTAGGTTATAACTGTGGAAGTAAGAACGTTTTTATGTTAGGGTTCATTCCTGCAAAGAGTGATACTGTCGTTGTTCTACTTTGTCGGTGAGTTGACAGTGCGATGGCCGACGACATGATATCTTATTGATCGATATACGGTTATTCATAGACAACCATGTGCAGCTTTAACCAATTCGAGAGATATAAATTGGGATACTTCACAATGGTCAGCTATAATTGATGATAGACAATTCTTATCTTGGTTAGTCAAGATCCCATCGGAAGCTGAACAATTGAGAGCAAGACAGATCTCGTTAGCTCAAATCTCTAAATTAGAAGAATTATGGCGAGAAAATCCTGAAGCTAGATTAGAAGATGCTGAGGCTCAATCTGGTGAAGAGGAAATGGCACCTATCTTATTGCGGTGAGTTAGCTCCGTCAAACCTGAGTCGGTAAGTATCTATAGCTAACATATTCTGGATTTCCAGATACGAAGACGCATATCAATACCAAAATATATTCGGACCATTAGTAAAAATAGAAGCAGATTACGATAAAAGAATGAAAGAATCTCAGACTGAGAACGATATCACAATCAGATGGGATATGGGTTTAAATCAAAAGAGATTAGCTTGGTTTTGTATGCCTAAATTAGAATCAGGAGAAGTTAGATTAGCTGTAGGAGATGAATTGAGAATGAAATTCGTTGGAACCTCGTCAACTGCAATTAAAGGGATGCAAGCTTTCTCGTCTAAAGGTTGGGGTGGTAGCGGTGGATCAAGTGAAGGTTGGGAAGGTATTGGTAGTGTCATAAAAATTCCCAACAGTGAGCTATACTTAACTCATTCACCTGAATCGGAGTTTTTAGTAGCTAACGACCATGTTTCTCAGATGTTTCCGATGAAATCTGCTTGGAATTAAGAAGAAATGATGGTGTACCTTCCGACTGTACCCATGGATTTTCTGTTGATTTCGTTTGGAAAGCTACAAGTTTCGATAGAATGCAAGCTGCCATGAAGACTTTCGCTATCGATGAGAAAAGTGTCAGCGGATATATAGTAAGCTTCCTATAGCATCACAGGAGTGAAACCAAGCTGACAATAAAATGCAGTATCATAAACTTCTTGGTCACGAGCTTGAACCTCAAGTCTTACGGACCCAAATGCCAAAACGGTTCTCAGCACCTAATTTACCTGAATTGAATCATTCTCAGATGGCTGCTGTCAAAGCGGTATTACAAAAACCACTCAGTTTGATTCAAGGTCCACCTGGTACAGGTAAAACAGTCACATCAGCTTCGATTGTTTACCATTTAGCCAAGATGAATCCTGGTCAAGTTTTAGTTTGTGCACCATCGAACGTTGCTGTCGATCATCTATGTGAAAAGATCCATCAAACAGGATTGAAGGTAGTTAGAGTTGCTGCTAAATCAAGAGAAGCTTTAGATTCCAACGTAGCTTTCCTATCCCTACATAGTCAAGTGGCCAACGCCGATACTCATCCAGAACTTCAAAAACTTATTCAACTTAGAAATGATGTTGGTGAATTAAGTCAAAGTGATGAAAGGAAATACAAAAGTTTAGTCAGAGCTTGTGAAAAAGATATCTTAAATGCCGCAGATGTTATCTGTACTACTTGTGTTGGTGCTGGTGATCCCAGATTGGCCAAGTTCAAATTCCGAACTGTATTGATTGATGAAGCTACTCAATCAGCAGAACCAGGTGAGCTGATCCTCTTTACGTTTCCTTGGGATTGTTAGCTGACTTGAGATATAGAATGTATGATTCCTCTTGTCATGGGCTGTAAGCAAGCTGTTCTTGTAGGTGATCATCAACAACTTGGTCCAGTCATCATGAACAAGAAAGCTGCACGAGCGGGTTTATCTCAATCATTATTTGAGCGATTAGTAATTTTAGGTAATCGACCCATTCGACTTCAAGTTCAATACCGAATGCACCCATGTTTATCAGAATTCCCTTCAAATATGTTTTACGAAGGTACTTTGCAAAATGGGGTTACTGCACCTGAAAGACTTAGAAAGAATGTCGACTTCCCATGGCCGGTCAGTGATACACCAATGTTTTTCCATCAAAATTTAGGTACAGAAGAAATATCATCAAGTGGAACATCATTCTTAAACCGAACAGAAGCTTCGAATGTTGAAAAAATGGTTACGAAATTCTTCAAATCTGGTGTTTTACCTTCGCAAATTGGTGTAATTACACCTTATGAAGGTCAAAGATCTTATGTTGCTTCATATATGCAATTACATGGAAGTTTGAAGAAAGATTTATATAAAGAGGTTGAAGTTGCTTCTGTAGATGCTTTCCAAGGTAGAGAAAAAGATTATATCATTTTAAGTTGTGTGAGATCGAATGAACATCAAGGTATTGGTTTCTTGAATGATCCAAGAAGACTGAATGTTGCTTTGACTAGAGCTAGATATGGTACTGTTATTTTGGGTAACCCAAAGGTTTTGAGCAAGGTATGTTATAGTTCCTTTAGCTTCCCAATCGTAGGGCGCGGTAATGAAGCTGATATCGAATATCATACTCGCAGCACCCTCTTTGGTTATACCTTCTTACTCATTACAAAGAGAAATCATGCTTTGTTGAAGGTCCTTTGACCAACTTGCAACCAAGTATGATTCAATTCTCTAGACCCAAGAAAACTTTGGCTGCTGCAATGGATCCATTCAAGAGACGAGAAAGTCCAGCTGCCGAATATATGGACAAAAGTGAGTTTTCAGCTATATCGTCCATTTCTGTTAGAAACTCAAGCTGATTTTCTGATATTCAGATTCAGGCCGTGTACCGGGTCCAGCTGCTGGTCGATTTGATCCATCATACTACCGAACCCACAACACCCTATCGTTTGTTCCATCTGATGCTCAATCAGTGATTTCACAAGCTGTCACCAATTCAGCATTCCCCTTATTCCCTGGATCAGGAGGATCTAAACCCAAGACATATACAGGATACGCATCTTCTGTCATCTCCCAACAGCCTACTGATTCTGGCTTGAATCCTTCTTCAGGTCACAATACTAGAGGAAACGGCACTCCATCTAATGGTCATGCTGTGAACAATAATGTTGGATTAGGTGGAATCGGCTATTCACAATTTGATAGATTAGGTGAAATTGGAATTGGTAATAACATCAACCCAGCTTTGAATCCTCTGAACAAAAGAAGAGGTAGTTTTACAAGTGAAGTTACCAGTGGTGCATCGATGTATGCCTATGGATATAAAGGTGGTTTGTTCAATGGCGATCAAGAAGACGATAATTTGAGTGTCGCTCCTAGTCAAGCTGGAATGACAGAATTCTAGAAGGTGAAGATGAGAAAGAATTAGATGATTATTGAAAGGTTGTCGAAGCTTCAGCTTCATAAGCTGGGATTGGTGGACTGCTGAGGAGTTGTTAAAATCGGACAACAGCGATAATCAGGTCCTGATTAGCCTATCAAAGCCTAATGAAGATCGTTAGCTGCCTTTTCTTAAGCCTAGACTCAATGTACAGGGCTTGGATCTTGGCGAAGTGCTTAGTGAAATATCGCTTTGCCTCTGCCAGCCGCCCAAACTGCTAGAAACAAGTTGTATGCAAGAAAAGTGGAAGACGGAGGACAAGTTAGGGGGGAGGGGAGGTGGCAAGGGAGAGAGATCTTGTATTATTCAGAATTATTATCATCAGAAACGCAAATGCGGTTGCTCGTGAAATTCGATACTATCACACAGATATGTTTAGTTCTACCTTTGCTTATATAGTGCAATCGAGTATCCTGTAGATGGAACTGCTTGATGATAAATGCATTGAATGATCTCCGTTTCCCTCTGCGCACATATGTTATAAACGTTTTGATAGCAAGTTATATGGGTATCAAACTCCCGCGAAGACCCGTCATCCTATATAAGCTTGATTGTCCTTCACATTTATTTCAGTCTTGCAACCTAAAACACTACACCTACTTTCTAATTTACTAATTTCGAATTTTTTTATATTGCGCCATGATTAACTAAGCCGACATGAAATGATCAATCATCAAACTACAAGGATGAAGTGGAAATCACGACTCACCTCATTGAATACTAAAGTACAAATTGTATGTGGTGTTATTCTCAAGAAATGAGCAGTTGTACCTGGAAGCAAAAAAAAAATTGGTTCGTTATTAGCTTTCTGGTAGTCTTTCTTGATTTGGGAAAAATAGTTTTATTACAATCAAGTCGAATACTCAATTCACCTTTATACCATCCAGCAATACCTTCAGCTTTGAATGTTTTCCATAAACAATCTATAGGTGAATTGTATAATGCTCCTCTAACTTTACCTGTTATAGGGTCTTTTATCGTATTTTCTGTTCCAGGTAATAAAGTATATCAGCAAGTGAACTTTCATATATCGTTGAAAGTACGTAGTCACATCTCTTAAACTCACGATTATACATTCTTGTCAATGCCTAGACGAAACCGGACAGAACACCAATATTAGCACAATCCGAATACATACACTCGTGACATGCTGTTCTCTAGCTGAAGTAGCACAGTTATGAGATTAGAAATCTTTGACTTACGGTATCAGCAGGTCTAGGAGAAATTGATGCAAACATCAGCTGCTAGTAACATAAACCGGTTTCAGTGAAACATTCAAAAGAAACTTACTGCATCATTAAACAAACACAGACACCCGATAGAGAACTAGCCATGAAGAAAGTCCAGAAAGAATCATCTTTCATACCCCATTTAGTCAAATAGTGTTTTCCTAAATTATATGATGGTAATTGTACTGAAGATCCCTACGAAATTGCCAAATGTGATTTGTCGTCAGTCAATGTTACGAAGCTTGTTTCAAATATGCTTATCATTTTAGATGATCAGATATCCCATCACTCACCATAGCAGTTCTTAAGATAGCAGTATTTATACCTCTCCATAAACCTAAAATACCATCTGATCTAACGATAGTACTCAAAGCATCATAAGTACCTTTATAATAATGTTGAGCACCGACAGGTAAAGCAGGTGAGAAAGCTTGGATTCGTGCTTTTACCAAGAAAAGAGGGGAACCAAGTGCAGCTATTGAAATCACAATCACCTATCAATACATGTACTGTTCAACCATATCGCGAGGAACTTTGATTGCTACTCTGATTACTCACCTCCTATACATCCAGTCGCTGCTCCTGCTACTATAGCTGTTGACACTACCCCTTCTGTTGGATTTCTCCCTATAGCCTTATTCAGAGACCGCCTTACAGGCTCATAAAACCCTAATCTAGATCCATTGAGTAAGATCTACAGGCATGAGGTTGCAAGTATCAGCTGCTTGCTTAATATCTGTAGATTCTGGTGAGCAGCAAGGAGATAGCGTTTCATAACTCACTTGATACCCATACTATGCAAATTCAAATATAGACATACTGTCAGTAAACGGATTTTTCCACTGTGGCTTTCAAGATCTGAACTTACAGCTGGTACTAAACCTCTTTGTAAACCTCTGATACCTTCATGTCTCCAAGTTTTTACAAACACATCAAATACATTATTATATACCCTTGGTGCACCTGGATTATGACGTTGTAATTCTCCCTGTAATTGTAATCTTGTTTTCATGGTTTCAGGTATATTAGCTATAAAACGTACCAAAACCGTTAATAAATCAACTTCAATATAGTGAATGCAAACCCAGAGATATAGCTCAGAAATTGGTTGACTTACAAATAGTAACAGCACCACATCCTGCTAAACCACCACATAAGAAACTTTCCAACAATGTTAAAGGTGCTTGAACAGGTTTAGCTGGTGTAGGTACACTGACCGGAGCAGCTTTCGAAGGTGTCGCTAAAGCAGCCTGTGGAGATGAGCTAGACATATTGTTGAGTGACAGATGGAAGCTGAGGAAGTGATGAAAAGTTACTGAGATTTTCAGGAATTGAGACTACCACGAGTGATGAATTTTGTGATTCCTTTTAGTTGACCAGAGGAGCGAGACGGCTTTTTTACTTGTACTACGTTATCTCTCTGTTTATGTACAGTAAGGCTTGACGAGGTCAACGGGAAGACGAAGTTCAATGCTATATGTCTATATCTGTAGGCTATCAGATCTATTGCATGCTAACTGACATATATGGTCTTTGGACTACCATGTCACCAGTACGCCGAATCACCAGATCAATTTATCACGAAATGTTCAATTACGTAATAAAAAATGGTTGATCGGAATTTGTTTACCGGTAACTTATGCTGGATGACGATGAGAGAAGAGGACCAGAGAAGAGGACCAGATAACTTGGACAAGCACCAGTATCAGCGAGCGATTCCCAACCTGATATGATACAGTACTCCTATACGTGGCTATCACAGCTTGTTGGGCAAGTCGTGTGTCGCAAACTTTTATTGATATTTAAGAAGATGGACAGAGAGACCGGGATGGCAATGTAGTTTGAAGCTCGCTTTACATTATAAGCAGTAACGATCTCCTCTATGTATTGGTCTACCTGTTGTGTCTGGGTAATATGCTATGATATCCGTGTGTAGGATCTGCTACGACTTCCAAAATAAGGCAAGTGTAACCCTAACTTTATGTCAATTAGTTTCAGCAACTGTAATCATGATCTTTCCAGCTTTCAATTGTACCAACTGAGTTGTTGATCCCAATCAGACGACCTGACCACCAACTTTTTTGGTGTATACGTTGCATACTACAATAACAACCATGGTCTCTCGTTCCAGAATTGATCTTTTATTATATCTTCATATACTATAACCAATTCTCCATCGATTCCTTCATAAGGTTTCACCTTCTTTGGCTTTTTTATGGGTTTCTGCTCATCGTTGGCCAGCTGGGCATTCGGCTGATCAAGCGAAGAATCGTGATCCGCTATTATGTCGGCTGTTGTCGCAAGACGTTGCGTTACCGGTGGTGTTGGACTCAGTGGGTCTACTGTGGACATGGGTAAAGGTTGTCGAACACATATACTACCTTTTCTATACATAGCAGGAAGATTGTTATAATTTATATTATATTTTGAGAATAACAATTCGTTTTTGTCCTTTGAGTCGGTTCCCTATATTAGATTTCAGATAAAGATATACAGATCAAATCAATATTTCGGCATCTTCAATGTTGATTTGGGAAGGAGAAACTCACCTGTAACGTTTTATTAGCTTCAGTAGTTGTCTGTCCACCTTGTACTAAAGCCCAAAAAGCAGTATTATACAGATTATTGATATGAGCTGATGTTTGAGGAAAAGACAGAATAATCAATGTATGCCATCGAAAAACATAGGAAAACGAGGTTGAGGCAAACAGAGTGATCTGGCTTACTATCAGCTTGTCTCCAGGCAAAATAATCTCTCACTTCCTTTTCAGTTGGATATATGACAGCTCTACTATCAAAACTTGGGGGATACTGCAAGGGAGTATTTGGGAGATATACAGACCAGTGGAATACGTATGCTGAAGTGAATAGCGATACAATTGATGAGGTGATTTTGCTATGATGAGAACAACACGTTAGCCTTGTGACTTAGAATACATGACGAAGTTTGGTCGTTACAAATCGTAATCAGATAGAACTGGATCCGTTTTTGAAAGACGGAAGAGACCGATTGAGTTGACAGACATACCTTCTACGCCTATTATACAGTTTCGTATTCCTCCTTAACAAGAAACTTATAATCCATAAATGTGAATCAGCTCAACTCCCTCTACAACAAACGATAGCTCAACTTATGATGACAATCCCTATCACACAAGTTAGGTTTGACTTACTTACCTGTATTCATCACTCTCGCCAAAAGCCAATATTACATCTTTGTATTCATTCATAACTGTTTTAGCTGCTAAATCCATTAGATCCAATGCCCTTTTATCATTTGGTTTCCGAAACTGATGTGCGTCAGAAAATCTAGATAATTGTAGTAGTAAGTATAAGTCACACACCTTTACAAGGAAAGATAGCCATTCGTATGTTAATAGTTCAGAGAGCTATTATGAAATGGGATTCTTACTTGTGAAAACCTCTACCGTCTATTCTGACAACAATGAAAGTACCAGGTATCAAAGGATCAGGTAATTCGTAATTCCTAACGTATTCGAATCGTGATTTTGCCATTTTGCACTGATGATTCTAGCCAAGTTTTGAATTAATAAGAAGAGCTCGCCTCCTAGTCACATTGACTAATGGTGATGAGATTATGATACTATCGTGGTCCGAATCAACGCAGTTGCGAAGGCATTTAGCAATACCTCGATTTACGGGTAGAATTGCATTGCGACCGTAACTTAACGAATTCAACTTTTTGCCAACATTGGTTTTCCGGTTAAATGCTATTTTCCCACGATGGTTTCCAGGTTGCTCGCATCGAACTCAATGAGGTTAAGTCTAGTCCTTAATTACGCATCTGTAATTTCAACTATCGCATTTTCAGAAACTTATTTGGTCTTATAGTCGTAAGGATCATGCATTAAACCTATCATCACCTATAAACAAAAGGCTCTCCCATCACAGAAAACGCGTCTCGGAAAGAAGCAGCGATAAGCCCAAGGAAGGTAGATGCAGGGGAATAATCGAATCAAATATTTCATACACATCGAAGGTTTGCGAGGTCCAAAGCAGAATATGATATATGTCTAGTACATCAGGTATATCGCTTTTACTAATATTAGTGAGTTGAAGTAAAGAGTAAAGGACATAAGATATATATATATATATTGAAGTATATACAAGAAACAACGGAACTTATCAACGTGATCAGGAATCATAATAATCCAAATCTATATCAACCAAGCCATGATATAAAACGAAATTTAAGCAGTAGCAGACACTACTGGAGCAGCAGGTGCTGTACTGGAAGATTTAGGCTACGTGTTTAGAAATATCATAAGCATTGTATCGAAACACGCGCAAACATCGACTCACCTCTTCTTCGAGCTTTAATGGTTCAGTAGAAACAGGCTTTTCGAGTTTAGGGGCTTCGTCAGAAACAGGAGCGGTACCAGTGACTGCGGCGTCAGCAACTGGAGCCAATTCTTCCTTGCTTTTCTCTTCTTTTGGTGAAGCAGAACCGTGGTTCTTTTTGGGTTTAAGGATGAAATCGGTAATTCGAGCGGAAAGACGTCGGTGAGCTTTAAGATTTGGCTTGGAGACCTAAAAAGAAGTTGAGTTAGCTGTCTGTCATAGCATCTGAAATGACGCTTCCCATACCTCTTCTTTGGTCTCTTTAGCTGGTTCGGCAATAGCCGGGGCAGCGGCTTCGACGGGCTTCTCGGTGGAAGTGCCAGCGGCAACGGCAGGAGCCTCACTGTGAAGAAGTCAGCTGACAAGTTACAGAGCTCAGTATTGTATCTGACTTACGTTTCTCTAGGTGCTTCCGCAATGGGCTCAGAGGCGATTGGAGCAGCTTCTACTGCTGGAGCAGGAGTTTCTCCGGCAACAGGGGCTGGTGCGATTTCAGCAACAGGGGCTGGAGCAGCTTCCGAAGATTCAGCAGAAGGAGCGGTAGTGGCTTCAATTGGAGCAGCTTCGGTAACGGGATCGGCTTTCTCAGTCTATGAATATAAATCAGTCTTGTCAATTATATAACGGATCGGACGCTGACTTACCTTAGGAGTCTTCTTCTTTTCCTTTTTGGGGGATTTTTCTTTGTTACCGAAAAGTTTGGCGAAGAAACCTTTACCTTCTGCTTTGGTTTTCTCGACCTTTTCCTATGTATCATGATTAGCCGAAGTGTATAAGATGGATCGAAGCCGCCGTCTTCAACTCACTTTGACAGCAGCCTTCTTCTCCTCTTTCTTCTCTTCTTTGGTTTCAACAGGTTTAGCAGCTTCTTCGGTAGTAGCAGGAGCTTCGGCGGTTTCGTTTGGTTTATCAGCTTGAGTACCATCAACGGTGGTGGCAGGTTCAGCTTCAGTGTGAGCGGTACCAGCTTCAGCGTGAGTTACAGTAGGTTGTTTGTTGACCTAAATGATAGGGCCATAGAATGAGATCAGCCATGGATTTTCGGATGACCAGTATGACAACGCGACTCACGTCATCTTTGAGAGGCTCGACAAATGATGTAGCAGCAACTTCCTCAACGGGAGCAGCTTCTGGTTGAAGGGTTTCTTTAACCTCTTGAGGAGAAGGAACAGCTTCAGCGGCGACAGGAACCTGTTCAGGTTCAGCCACAGTTTCCATTATAGGTCCAGGTTCAGGTTCAACGACAGGTTCGACAGCGGGTTGTTCGGGTTCAATGACAACAAGGGGAGGTTCGGGTTGAGATTCGGGTTCAGGTGTAATTTCAGGTTCGACAACAGTTTCAACAAGTTCAGGTTGGATTTGCGGTTCAGGTTCAGATTCATGTGTGGTTGGAAGGGGATCAATCGAGGGTTCCGGTAGGAGTTCAGGTGTAGGTTCGGTGACAGTTTCAGTTTGTTCAGGTGCAGGTTTTGTTGATGAAGAAGCCATACCAGCAAGGTTGGTGTGAGTAATGGAGGAGATCAAATCGAGAAGAGCCATGTTGCAGTATTTATAATAGAGGGTACGTGCGGTGTTACAAAGGAACGTGCGGGTGAAGTGGGGTTTTTGACGAGTTTTTGGAGATAAATTGTAAAGACAGTAGGAAAACACTTGGTCAGCTGAGAGCTTGAATTATAAATTGGTTTATGGGAATATTATAAACGAGAGGAGAAGCAAGAAAACGGATTTGTACAACAGTTGTAAAGTAAGCAGGTCGATGGAGTATTTGGATCAGAATTGAAGGACAAAGGAAGGTATCATTCAACTTTGGAATGATAACATATGGGGAGGGGCTTGAATCGCTTGTCATCCTCGTTCTCCATGATATACAAACACGGTGATTTACCCCTAATTGAATTGGAGACTATAGGAACGTGAAAAGTGAGAGTTGACCGGAAAGATATGGTACAAACGTGTCGGTGGCGAGACAAAGCCGTTTGAATGTACCATCTAGCATGTGAAAGATAAGGACTATTTCCGAAGCTGGTCGAAATCGATACACCACAATAGAACCGATACTTTAAATCCAGCCAAGTTCCATACCTGGCAGAAAAGGCTGTTAAAGTGGGAAAGAGATTAAATCAGAACGGAACTCACTTGTTTGTTTTCTTCGGTAGACATGTTGATTGATTTTGGTTGGATTACGACTTAATATGGTTAGATAAGGGGACTTTGATAATGAATGTGAACAAGGGAGTATATAAATATAGATTGATATCACTTATTGAATAATCTATAAGATGAATCGTATTATTAAAAAGATCACTGTAATGATTGAAATAAAAAGAAGAAAAAGAAAAAATGAGATAGATGATGAAGAGATAGAAAAGGAGAAGGAGGTAGACTGCATGTGGGTATATATGTAAGGTAGTACGCTATACGCTTTGATACTCTCATTCCTTTGCATTGGTCTTTTTTTTTTTTCTCTTCACTCAACTTTTTCGCATATTGGGTGGCGGATATGGTTGATTTACTTGGCAAACTATGCATATTGGATGTAAGGGGTACAGTCTGAACGTTAGGAGATCAATGCATAAAATAACTTATTGTTACTATCCTTTGGCATTTGATCTAAAACCTTTGGACAACCTATTTTTATACCTAAACCGGATTGATCTTTTTTAGCTTTTTCAGCAATGCATACTTCCTATCCTCTTTGCATCTGACATTTGGTGAACAGGTCTTGTTATATTGGGCGAATAATTTGCATCAATGCAAATATTCTTTCTATCGTGTGAATCCTAAAAAGACTGGTTCATTTTGTCATTTGTTTATCTGTTGATCTTTTGTTTAGGTGGCAAAGCGACATTTCCGAAACGGAACGCGATTAGTCTATTTGTCTATTTTTGACTAATTCTTTACGCAATTCATGTGCCTTAGATAACAAGAGATCAATGCGTTCAAGTTTCAGATTTTATTCAAAGGAATAATAGGAGAGGAAACTAGAGTCTCCTCTGAGAATTTACAATACGAGTAGAAAATCTGTCAGTTAAGTGTTAAACCCTGAATCTATTGATCAACTACGCTCAAGGAATATTCATGGAACGCATTGGACTTCAGCTTCTTATTGTTCTTTCTTCTATATATTACTTATACATAAGCGAACAAAGTTGCATGTATATGGTGATATGAAACGCGGCGTTACATGGTGCGCACGTCTGCATATCCTACAAGCTTTTACAGAACTCATAGCTAAAGATACCTTAGTTTGGGTAGTCATGGTAACGATTTTGCCTGAAGATTGAGCCACTTTGACTGTGAAGGAAGCGTCAAAAATTGGAGAGTTGTACCAATCGGGTGGCAGCTCCACTAACGGTTAATGACTATGCATATCATCGCATATCTCCTCGTTAATATTAATACGTGTTGAAAATTTGGATTCAAATTCACTTCGCGTTTTTCGATTGATGCAACAGATATATCACAAAAATGACGATGTTATGCCCACTGGGTCCATTTGACATGAGAGAACTGCATAGACGAATGTACTACCATAGATAGAGAGTATCATAAAGCATTAAGGCCATATGAGATACGATGTACACTGTGCAATGAGCTGAACGTTCGACGGCTAGTCTCAACCTTCTGCTATGCGGTTCATCATTTGGACGATCGCTCTTCTCCGATACAGTCAAGTTTAGAGAACAGGATAGATCAAGTACGATTCTGAACACGGGTTCAGTCTATGCTGTTCCCGAATCCTGTTCTCTTAGGCAGAAGTGTTTCCAGAAAAAGCATAGACAGAATCGATAGGTCCAACCTTCTTTACTCTATGCGGTTCTCAAAAATTCATAAATCGAGTCGAAATGCCTCTGCAATCTTCTTGTTTCTGCAGCTGTCGCAATTCAAGTTAAACACACATATTCAGATAGTTATCAACTTCTACATATTACTCGGCATCCAGCTTTACATAATCGGCAAAAAGACGTCTTCGCTATGAAAATAACGACATACACGATACCCTTTTTTACAATAGCAACTTGTTTGTCCTACATCGAGATTTATCCTTTCGAATACATGTATTGCTTTCAAAGCTCTAGTAATTATCATCATCCGATTCATCATCTATAATCTCCTGTGACATCTGTATTGGAGCGTTGTTCGGTACAGGCGCACGTTGAGCAGGCTCGGTCTTGACTCCATTCTTCGATTCTTCTTTGAATATCACATTATCCGGATTACGCAGATGATCAACCAGAATTTTGTTCATCCTATGACAAGAGAAATACAATTCAGCTTTACTTTATGCTACGAGGGAATGAGAGGACTGTCGTTCACTCACGTGAACATATGTAGCCTATCCGTATGAAAGACCTTCTTCAACTTATCGTCACACAGTATATATCTCTTATCGCTTTGATCTTGGTATCCATGATCCTTCACATAAGCCCATATCTGTTTGACCACTTGCGGACGGGATAATCTAGGCGCGGATACTAAATCTGCTAGGGCATCACTGGAAGATAGTCAGAACCGTACGTCAGCCTTATGTCAACTCAAGCGCAATCTCGTGTACAATAGTGGATTGCTTTTCAGGCAAGTAGACGACTCACCTCAATATCATTTCCCTATTAAACGGGTTATTCGGATTTGGATCAACCTTTCTCTTCTTCTTGACTTCTCCACCTTCTTCATCACTACCTGCATCAGCTCGACTTATCCTTTTCTTCACAGGTTTTTTCTTTTTCTTGGCCGGTGTCGATGTCGCATTGGCTCTTCTGGGTCTTGACGAGCTTGCTTGATCGTCGAATTCAGATTGCAATCTACGAGCCATTTGTGCATCCGACTCATCCTCATCCTCTCTGATCGCTATAGATGGTTTGACCTCCCTTTTCACATTTACAGAGTAGTGTAGTGGTTGAGGTTGTGATGATCCAGGTTCAGCTTTAGGTTGCAATGCCACATCAGGAGAAGAAGGTGGGGAAGGTGGTACAGCTGACGTCAATTGATCATATATCGTACCTATCTGTATGTCGAAAGCGATTTATCAGATTTACCAGCTTTTCAACTTGTCGAACATCATCCCGTTATAACCTAAACTTACCTCTTCATCGATCATTTCCCTTGCAGCTTTGATCGTCGCAGCATCTTCACCTTGAGCGACAAGCTGCTTCCGGATTCCCTTTGCAGAGCTGTAAAATAAACGAAATGTTTGTTAGCAAGTCATGCATACGAATATTGGGAATTGCAAGAGTTGATGAGAGTTTGATTAACCGGCGCAAGGCGAGTTATAACTGATAAACGATGATCGTGTCCATCTGATTGATAGAACAGCGAAATAAGGTTACTCACACAGTAGATAGATCACTGCCTTCAAGTAATCCTCGTATTCTAGGCAGCAAGCTCTGAACATACTGATAAAGCGGAACCATGTTAGCTCTTCTACCTTCACCAAGATATTTCACGTTGTGGCAACCGGAAGCTAATAACGTACTTGACTTGTCATTTCGATATATGGACTACTCCCCGATACGATACGTGATTGCTACACTTCACTGATATAGTACCCAGCAGGTTGTTTCTCTTGAAATCTGAAGTATAAATCAAAACTATTATCGGTTGTCAAGCGATTAATGAGCAGGAATTGATGTTAACAATGTTTATCTCGTTGAGCGTATGCTTTTTACCGAATACAGATCAGAACATTACGCCCGAAAGTGGAAATCCGTTGATTCATCTTCCAGTTAGTAGCTCGGCGATCACCGCCCGCTTCTTTAATTTGCATCTTAGCCTCCGTAACACGTGATTTTTAAGGTTGATGATAGAAAGCTGACATGAATCAATGTTGGTATGTGTAAACATGACAAAAAGACAATACAGCCGCATGCATTTATGGTTCCACATATATATAACAACATCGCTCTTGGTCGAGAGAGGCTGTTTGTTTCTACTCTACTTGAATTATCTCTTCGAGACATACCGCTGAAAATCTAGCAGATCCAGCTCGCCATGCCACCAAGAAAAGCAAGTGGGTCGCGTCAAAAGGCTGTAGCCAACGCGTTACCTATTCCAACTTCTTATCCAGGGTTGGTAGATGCAAAAGGAATGGAAGAAGCACAATGGCAAGGATGTAAAGAATTATTAGAAAATGTGTACAAAGCCAAAGATGGGAAGTGAGTCGCGCGTAATTATATATATACATGAAGAGTGAAACAACAATGATGGTGATACTGATACAATCATGGTTTTTAGCCGGAAGATGAGTGATATATTTCGCGAGTTACCCGATAAAGACGATTACGAAGATTACTATCAAGCTATACCAGAGCCAGAATGTCTGGATAATATCTCTGTAAGTGGATCTTCACCGTCTACTCTACTAATGAAGCCTAGGTTCTCAGCTAATTCATTTACTTACAGACGCAATTGGGAAATCAAACCTATGCTAATCCGGAAGCCTTTTTCAAGCAGCTACATCTGGTCTTTCTCAACGCAAAACACTGTCAGTGACTCCTTCTTTTATTAAGGCGATCTTTGCTGATTTTGTTCCTCCAATCATTGCAGATAACGAAGAAGAATCCCTCCTGTGGGCTGATGCTAAACGTCTAGAGGTGTGTTATCTGCACAGCTTTTTCCGTCTTTCGCTGCTGAGATAGCTGATATACGTCAAACATCAGGACCAGATACACAACGACTGGAAATCACGCGCTGAAGCTCACATTTTCAGTAACACCGACCCCTATCATAGTAGTCCAATAAAGCCAAGTCGCAAGAAGCGAGGCAACTCATCTATTCCCAGTAAATCAGCTACACCTCTTCCTGAGCCAAAATCAAGTTCAATTGTAGAAGCTAAACCTGCAACTCCTGCCGCTGAATTACCAACCATACCAGAAACCACTATGGTAGCACCTTCACCTACTCCTATACCTAGACCAGCACCTTCTCCTCGCACGACGGTAACGATACCTAATCCAGTCATCAGAAATCATCCGCAACCTACCATAACGCCTGCATCACCCACACCGTCTGATCTAGGCCGTTCGGCTCAAGCGGAGAAGGATAGAAGTATTGTAGCTGCTTTAGATAGAAGACTCCCCAAATGGTCAGGTCCTCAATACGTCTTACCTGGACCGCCGTCCATCGCAGGTATACAAGGAAGTGGATGGTTTGGTGAAGGTGCACCAGATTACGATAGAAGTACAGGCGGTCCAGCTATGTGGCCTCATCGTATACGGGCCGTTATAGATGCTATAGTAGGATACAGAGATCAAAAGTGAGTAAAGTTTATCGACGATCCCCTCGTTCCTTTGCTGACTTACAATTAGTGGTCAACGATTTGCGGAAGTACTTGAATTACTACCCGCTACCGCTGATATACACTACCTCTCATTCCACGTGAGTTGAATCCTATTTACGCTAAAATTTAGCAACTGACAGTAGTGTAGTCGCCAATATCGCTTGTTGCTATTCAAGGTATAGCAAATGCTTCTCGTTATGACACTCTCCGCTCATTCGACATGGATATGACAAAATTGTTCGAGAAAGCTAGAAGGTATTACCATGAAGGTTCATCGGAATACGGCAAAGTACTTGTACTTCAGCGACTATATAACGCTCTTACTGCTGTTTACCCCATGCCATTACCAGGATCTGGAATACCAGCACCTTCCTCGACATTATTCGCTTCACTTCCTGCTGGACCCGGGAATGCTAGGTCTATGCATGAAACAGCTCAAGACCTGAAAGCAGGAGCTTCAGAAGATCAAGTTGGTTTTGGTATCACTACTTTCAGAGTAGGAACAAAAGACAGACAATTCACTGAAGAAGCGAGACATAAAGGCCAATCATTCCGAATGGGTGATTACGTTCATCTGATCAATCCAGATGACGCTACAAGACCCATCATCGGTCAGATCTTCAAGAGCTTCGTTCCAACGAAAGGTTATAGGACCCATCATGTCACGGTTTGCTGGTACTTCAGACCTGAACAAGTGAGTGGAACAACTATTTGCAAATCTGTTGTTTGTAAAGCTGATGGTATTTGCAGACCGTTCATACTCCCGAAAAGATGTTCTACGAGAGGGAAGTGTTCAAGACCGGTCATTTTTGCGACCATCCTGTAGAAGATATACTCGAAAAGATCTCGGTACAATTCTACGTGAAATACATCCGAGGGCGACCTAGACCAGGAGAATACTACCCAGGCTGGCCAAGTTGTGAGTCAATGGCTTTACACCTTTCTCTGACGATCTGTATAATTGAATCCTTCCGCTTACGCATCATATCCAGACGTATGTCATTCTCGGTTCAACGATAGGGAACACCTTATGGTCCGAATCAAGAATTGGAATAGTTGTATACCTGATGTAAGTGAAACATCTGTCTGACAAAGCTGACTTTTCGTAGGAATTGCGTCAATCGGAATTCATGTCAGTCACCCCATACGATCGGAATATTGAGATAGCAATGGTCAAGTCACCTTTCTTACGTGGCGTTCAAGGCCCAGGATTCTTCGGTGAACCTAAAAAGCTCTTAGCGGGAGATATGGAGGATGACGATGATGAGGACAAATATGTAGAGAAAGAAAAACCCCGAAGGAAAGAAAGGAATAAAAGAGATGTACAACCTACTTCAGCAGTCAACACTCCTGCGAAATATTCCCCTATTCCAACTTATACACCGGCTCCTGCACCTATCCCCACTCCCACTCATGTCCCTGCATCCTTGCCTACACCTGTGCCAGGACCATCCAGACCAGTACATGCACCAATAGCAACTCCAACTCCTCAACTCCAATCTCAACCTCAACCACAAACTACACACCGGCCACCGCCTCTAGCGTCCCAACCTTCGCTCGCGGGACCTCCTTACCTCTTCCCAAATAGAACTGTTTCAGCGGTGATGGGCGGAGCACAAGTAATGGATCAAACGGCTGTCAGGGAACAATTATCTCAAGATACCGGTAAGTCTTATGATCTTAATCTCTAATTCAAACCGTGACGTTCCAGGACTGAATTCCTACCTTTCAGCTCGATTATTCGAACGAGATGCACGAGGTCATGTACTTTGGTTCTCCGGTCCTCCTTTAGCTCCAGGGACGATCCCTATACCAACACAGCAACCACATTCTTTGGAATATCTGACATATATAACAAAGAGGAAAAAGGGTGAAAATGCTTCTCCCCAGAAAAGAGCTAGACGGTCAAAGGAAGAGGAAGTTGAGCCGAAATCGGACGCAGAAACATTACAGAACGGTAAAGATGATTATTGGTGGGCTGAAGGACAAACGCCGGAACAAATCGCAGCTAGTATCAAATCTCTGATAGAATCTTTGTAATTCCTAACATGTTACCATCGTCTAAGTATCCTTGTGAACAATTCATACAGGTAATTCAGGTGCATATAAAGACTTGAAATGGAACCGAATGTTTACTGCCAAGAATACAGAGATGCCAAAGATAACCACATAGCCACGTGGGAATGGGAGCGTTGTTTCAAGTTTGGGCTCTACGTCATATCGTCATAGAGTGATAATTTGTTTTGCCACCTTGTCTTTCACTGTTTATTGTGATTTTCATAGGTCGTGTTTCAGCAAATTCAATTCAACTTTTTGGGTTCTTAACCATCAAAGATAAGTGTTCTTAACATTACTTCGATTTAGATAGATATAAATATCAAGTGGCCTTCGAAGTCCGTAGACCTACAAAATAACCCAATAACCTATCACTTACACTGTGACGGATTCACCCAAGAGATCAAAGCAGAAAGCACATCACCATGTCTGCCTTAGCGTCCAAAGCTGTAACTGTGCGTAGGTTTGCTCTCAGCTTGTACACGCATCGTTAAAGACAATTGGAGGTCGAACCAGCTCTCTACTTATATACATCTCGGCTCCAGCTGGATGGAAAATGTTTTATTGGCTAATCTCGCATGTTTATTCACCCACACAGAAAATCTTGAAAGACAGAGTGTCTACACAAGCTCCTCCTGATCCTCATATAGAGATCATAGTGGATGCCAAAGGAAAGACCAAGAAGGTAGTTGTAAGTGATAGTGTTACTATGTTAGCCATAATAAGCAGGTGTCATGTAATATACAGCTAATGAGGCTCGCTGTCGATAGCGACCATTGCCTGAAGGTTTATCAAAGCGAGATAAGAAAGCGTTAAAGAAGATTCGAAGAAGAGCCCACTATTTAGATAAGGGTATGAATTTATGTGGATTTAGAGTAGGATGGACATTTTTTATCGGTGAGTCTTGGATAAGTTTCTTTTGGAAAAGAACTTGTGTTCTGTAATCTAGCTAACCCCAATTCATCTTTGTCAGGTATCATACCGGGTCTTGGTGATGTAGTAGACGCAGGATTGAATTATTGCCTTGTCGTTCGGCCATCTAGAAAACTTGATATACCTGATAGTTTGTTGAGTAAAATGTTGGTGAACAACGCGATATCTGCAGGCTTAGGGTGCGTATCTTTGGCATTATATACGGTGCAACCTTTGTCAAGTACTGATACTAGCATGTCATCGCACATTTTAGATTCATCCCTATTGCAGGTGATATTTTCCTCGCAGCCTGGAAAGCCAATTCGCGAAATGCTCATTTGTAAGCTTTTTCACCTATATGACAGGGGGAACCAAGCTAACAATGACTTGGCCCTGCTTAATATTTCAATCGGAACCAGGCTGGAAGAGTTTCTGAAAATTCGAGGACAAGAACTTCTCGCTGCTCAAGGTCAAGGTCCAAGTGGGATACATCCAGATGAAGCTGCTGCAGTTGGACTTTCACCTGATGTTCTTAGACAGTTATTCGCGCCTGGTTCAGGTATGAGCGCTCACGAAGATGCAGAAACTGGACAAGGGAGAAAGGCGAACACGAAACCTGTTAGAGCATAGATCAGAGAAACATAGTCGGATAGGTCAAGCAGATAGAGTTTCATTCCTGTAGTTAAGAACAAGCAGAACGTAGAGGAGATTTGAAGATTTTTTGTTGTATATATTATTACCGGATTTATGTTTTTTTTTTTCCTTTTTTATCTAATAGTGAAGCTATACACGTAATATACATTATTTTCCATGATATAAACCATACAAATGGGCTTGTTTCAGTGACATTCCTTTGCGATTGACGACTACGATCTTTTAGAAAACCCCTTCATTGAAATCCATAGCCACGACATCCATAGTTTCCCATTCACCACCTGCCTTGTTCTGTTAAGATGGCATGTGATAATCAGTAATTGTTTCCTTGTCAGTCTTCTGACTGCTAGTCGGCCACTATAGAAGCTATAAACTCACCTTGAACTCCTCATGTACTGGATCTTTATCAAGATAGTAAGCTAAGTCATCTTCGTTCTGCAAAATCAATCAATTAGTGAATCTTCCAACTCGACGTAGACGAGAGAAGAAGATTCAGGTTTTATTGCTCAGAATGATCCGCATCACATACCTCAAATTCCATGACAAAACAAACTTGCATACCACGATCTTTACCTTCTGTGCTTATTTGCTTACCACCTCTAGCAATTTGAATATATGGTTTATTTGTTGTAGGATGTAAGCATTCTTGTGGGAGAGCTAAAAAAGCTTCTCGAAGCGCTTGTAATCCCGTAGCGGATCGAGTTTTAAATGCAACTATTGAACGAATTATATTCAACGAAGACACCACGGAGTTGGAGTCTTGTTCAGATTAACTCACCAATATGGTAAACGACCATTATATCAATATGTTTCCTCGGTCAGCTTGATACAATGAAGGAAAACAGAAATAAGACAGATAAATAAGGTTGATAAGCTAAGGAAACTGACTTTGAATTTGCATCGACATCTGATCTACCGCGAACATCGTACTCGTGCTCATTGCTCCTTCCGCCGGAAGATTCATCGGCTTCGGCGTCCGTATTTGCAGTACGTGCGGTGGAGGAATATCGTATGAGAAGGATATGTCCTCAATTATTTGTATCTTTGCTAATTGTTCAACATGTTATAGCTATAAAAAGTCACGGTAACGCTAGATGATCCAGATATGCACTCACTATTGAGAAAAGCTCACTATATACCGGCGGGATTCTTTTTCGCATATGCTACTATTTTAGTGCTTTTGACCATACCACAAATTCAACGCGAGTAAGTAGACTTGCACAACATAGTTTCGAGATGCTGATCATATGTGTTCGACATATAGGTTATTGTTCTTGCATCATGTACCTCTGCCTTTGTTTCCAGACTTCGAGAGTCCGGAGAAATATGGCTTAGCTCGTCAGTCTTGGTCTCATATTCTGCGATTCGGCATCTAGCCTTGGACTTGGCGATGTCATGGCTGATTGAGGTGGTGATCTTCAGCTTTCAAGGCAAGAAACTTGCGATTGAATATTTCAGATGGAGAGGAGATAGGTGCATGGCATATTCTGTGAGTTAAAATATGATTCCTTACTGCAACTCTCCTAAGTGATAACACCTGACTGTTATCATACAGACCTAGAACAGTATATCAATCGTTGAATCCGTTCCCGCCCGAGGCTTCACTCGATATGGATCTGTTTGATCAAGCCTTTCAAGATAGACCGACTATCCTATACTTCCACGGTAATGTTCGTAATATGATCGCGTTGACGTATTATCTCACGACAAAGGCGCTGATCATGCTCAGTCATAAATAGGCAGGAACTAGGGCTGTTTCGCATCGAGTTAGGAGTTATTCCTCCTTCTCAAACAATCTAGATTGGTATGTTGCATCCGGTTAAAGTTCACGATAATTTCTATCATTGACTGACCAGGTAGTTCTAATAGTAATGTTCTAGTCATAGATTATAGAGGATTTGCAGATTCTTCAGGTAAACCATCTGAAAAAGGTCTGATTGAAGATGCTAGAACAGCCTATAATTTCGTTTCTCGTTCTATGCAGAAGGTCGGAATGAGCAAGGAAGAAATGCAGAATAATATATTATTGATTGGTCAAAGTTTAGGTACAGGCGTAGTTTCTGGTTTGGCTGGTCAATTAGCTGAGGAAGGTGAGTTTCTGTAAATTGATTCCCTAACTTTTCGAATCATGCTGTTTCCAAGACTGTACCACATATTGTTGCGAAAGCTAAATCATAATCCTGTGGTTGTCGTAGGTATAAATCCCAAGGCTTTAGTTCTTATAGCTCCATTCACCTCGATAACAGAATTACTCGCTAGGTAGGCTTGTTTTCTGAGCTCATAACATCCCAATCCCGTAACAGGAATTGATACTTAAGATTTTGAGACAGCTATCGACTTTTCAAGTTCATACCTATCCTAGGACCACTTGCTGTTTTCCCTTCCGCACAACGTAAGCACCTGCTCTGCTCCAGAATGACAATGATCTATGTTGATGATTTCATAAAGGTTTCTTTCAGTCATTCTTGCTGCATCCTTTCAATTCTATTAAAGCCCTCGGAGTAAGTATCATGAGTCTGTCTAGTGTTTCTTTGCTGACTAGCCAAACATTCCATTTCATAGCGCACTTCGTCCCCTACTTTGATTCTACATGCTGTCAACGATAACACCATCCCACATGCTCACTCAGCCAGAATATTCTCTTCCCTCCGCTCCGACTCCGCACTCGCCGTCTCAACGTGGAAAGAAAAAAGTTATGCAGGATGGGGTACAGTACGTTCATTCGACAGAGGGGAAAAAGGTGAAGTTATATGGTGGGAAGGTAAAAACGGGGGTCACGATAATCTAGGATGGGCAGAAGGAACTATAGACTTGATTGCTCGGATAGCCAGGCTATGATCACCATTCCATCGTAAGCTCAATGGTAAAGGTCATCTAGAAGCGTTGAAATGCGAATGCATAGATGTATCAGGAAGAGCGAAATACTATTTTTGCGAAAATCTTGTTTACAATTTGGCATTTTGCCACCGTAGGACGTTTTCGTAAATCTCGATGGAAGAATAATTTTTTTGTATTGTCTGCACAAAACCGTGGACTAAGGGCACTGCGAGCAGTATATTCTGTCGCATTCGAGCAATACAGAACTCTGTTAAATGATGTACATGCGACTGAGAGAGGACGATATCAGGCTAGAACATGTACGCGAATAAGTGAACAGTTACCAAGAAACAAATAAACCACGCAACTGGTGTCATTTAAGGGTAGAGAGTCGGTTCTAACCCGGCAGGAGGAAATTTCAATCTGGCTAAAAGAACAGCGTTACTATCAAGGATGCAGAATGATTAGCGGCGCCGAGTATGCGACTTCGTCGACAGTTCCCGTACTTACGGGGAAAATGACAAAACCCTTGAGACCTTGCAAGAGAATTTGTGATCTTTCTTATCTAGCTCGGCCGCCATATTCTTCTCGAGCCCTTTTTCTCCATAGCTAACTGTCCAGTTGCCCCATGTTTCACCCTCCACCCGGTCCGACGGAGCACGAACATTGAATGTGAGAGTTGTTTGAGGCCTGAAACCTGAAATCATCATTGCCCAATCTCTGGCAATGAGAGTACCAACAACCTATGATCCCTGTCAGCTATACGATTATTTGAGACGATACTAATATAAAACTGACCATAATAACATCTTCTTTACATATGTGATATCGGTCGCCATACTGTTCTAAAATCCAATTTATGTTAGTCGCAAGGTACAACTTAGCCTGCGTAAGCGATTTGTATATCTCGAAAGTTCCATCTTCCACTATAAGAGCTGCTTGCTTCATTCCTGGCTTGAGAGGAAAGGAGATCCTTCGACAGGGAGCTTTCGACTCTTCTGCTGATAACTTCAAGGAGTTTGATATAGTAGCTACCATCTCCAGTCCTTTTTCCGTGTTACCTCGTTCGTTCACCGCAACTTTTATTGTTTGAAATGCACTAAATTCATCTAGATACGGCATCGGAGGAAGCTGTTTGATCCCGATGGGAGGCATATGCGCGTCCATGATATGGACAAATTGGCCATTCCTGACAAACCCTATGCTACCAAGAGGTACAACCGAAGGGAACCAAAGAGCAATCGACAGCCTGTCATCGAACCCGTGAGACAGATAATGCCGATAATGTCTTTCCGCTCGATCCGACTCGAATGACGGTTGAGTTTCCAGATGCGGTGGAATGGACAACAATGATCCGGAGGAGCTAGAGATATCGTCGTAGTGTTCCGGAAGTGGGATATCGTTGGTTATGGGAGAAGTCAATCTATAATGAAGAACATTGTAAGAATTCAGCCGATATAATTGAGATTTCGTTTACGTTACTCTTATCATTGTACACCCCCTTCTTCCCCCTCCTTTCGGCCTCCCTGTCATAAAGTTGGGCAACCCCCTTACACCTTTTCTTACAACTTTTCTTCGTTCTGTATGCATCATTCAGCTATCCAGTCAGAATGGTAGTTTTCATACGTCCTTCAGCACAGTCTGAGATACAATGACGTAAATCCTTGTCATCGGGCAGCAAAGAAAGTCACGGTCTCACAAGTGGGTCTTTTAAGAGAGGAGAGAAGGAGAGCAATAATGGGAGGGGTTTGAGCGAAGTTATGTTAGGAATTCTTCATCTCACCTTTGTTCCTCTGGAATTTCACCTTCAGTTGCAGTGGTGTAAGATAATTCGGTGGATTCAGAAGCAGTTACTGTTAAGCGATTTGAGCGATTTTGTTCAACCTGTGTGGTACTATTAGCAGTCAAGGTGATTTTCTGGAGGGTATTGATGATGTCTTGCTGAGATTCCAGGATCTTTTCGTCAGTTTCCCTAGCTTCATCAAGCTTTCGAAGAAGTATCCGCATGTCTTCTTCCCTATCAACTCTCGACTGTTCCTCCCAGGCCGCGAGGGAAATTTGTGCTTGAAGATGGAAGATATCCACAAAATCCGACAAGTCTTCATTAGCAGCGGAGAGTCGGCGATCAATTTCGTCGGAATGAAGGTAGAGCTTGAGGAAAGACCTTTCAGACAACTTGACAAGAAACTGGTTGTTCTGATGCAGATGGGCTAAGAGCTTATTAACGTGTTCAAGCATCCCTGGAAGCAGTTGACCTTCGTGCTGAATGATAGTCTGCTCGATAGCTTCAAGCACTATTGCCGAACGTTCAACCAAACGAAGTGCGGCGACTTTTCCCAAAGATATTTTTTCGGCAGTAGAAACCATAGCTAATACCATAGACGCAGCTTCCCCTACACCAGGCATCCAAGTTGCTGCTCCGACAGTAAGCCCTTCAGCTAAGACCCGGAGAATCTGAGTTGTACTACCAAGCCTGTCGGCTCGTTTTTGCGCATCAATGACAGCTTGGTGGAAAAGATCGGTAGAATCTGCCGGGGATATTGACGTTTCATTTTGTGCTTTACCCATTTCTTGCGCTGATTGATGAGAAGTTTGGGCTTCATTTTGATGAGGTTGAGCAGTTGTTTCCGGAGAAGTAGTCGCAGGTTGAGCTATTCCATCATTTGTGCCATCCTCATTCTCTGTATTACTAGACTGATTTATAGCAAGGACATTTGAGGAAGGATCAACATTCACCTTCTTCTTCAATTTGAGACTCGCGAAAAGGCCTTTTATTTTTCTGATTATCCCCTTGTTCTTGCCGTTTTTCGATCCGGTGTCAGATTTTGCTCGTTTAAACAAATTGTAGAGCCTCCTGATTCCTGATTTATTCGTAACGGATGGAGTGAAAGTATCATTGGGCGGAACTGGAGGTGGGAAAGAAGAGCCGGCGAAAGGCTGCACAGGTAGGACAGGACTTAATCCAGCAGATGGAATAGGAGGCGGACCAGACATTGTACTGAATAGGACGGTTTTTATAGGTAATTTTTGGGAAGAAGCAACTAGTAGAGATGTGAAGAATCAAGTTGAGTTGAAATTGGGTGAGTGGCGAAGAGCAGAAAAGTTGAAGGATTCAAAGTCAAAACGACCGAAATTTTTGTGAGCAGTCAGGGAAGATAAGATTACAAGTTGTCGTGGATATTACATGGCTATTCACTATTGATATATTGCTCTATCGACACGTCACCTTTAGTGTATTTAGTAGACAGTTGACTGTATTTTACAACAGGTTGACTCAACCGAACCCCCTTATAATCAAGGACGGTTGACGTGTGATGGAAAGTATTTTATTATAGCAGGCATTGTAGCTTGTCCCTTTAAACATTAGTAGCATAACCTATATAATCAAATTCGCTTGTCAATAGCGATTAATTTAAAGCGTATACTTTGTCAACGGGTTGTTCATCCATTTCTAAGGCTAGAATACGATACTTGGCAGTAACGTCCGTGCTCACCATCAGTCCCTTTGTTTTGAATTGGCACCACAGCTACACGTTCGTATTGGAAAAGCTTATAAATACTGCGATATATATTTGATATACGTTATACGTATTGAATATCTAAAATAAGAAAGAGGTTTGGTAGTTAAAAGCATGAAAGCGATCTGTTTGTTATCTCGGATCATCGGAATAACCGGTAATTTGAGAAGGGTACTGAATGTGGAACCACAAATGTGGCTGTCGCCAGTTCACCATGGTTAGAAATTCGAGATTTCTGGGTATTGCTAAGTATCAAAACACTTGAGATTCAAATTGTATTAATTCCTCATAGTACCTTCTCGCTCTCTTAAGGGATTCTAGGGCATGTATCTCCTCATAGTACGGGAAACACTGAATTTTGCGTCAGAATAGCCTCCTCCAAGTATGAACCGTCGCCACCCCTGAATATCCGTTCACAGCTCACCTGGTAAATCACCAGTTCCGAAGGATATATGAAGACACGAACACCAATCAGATTTCTTGAAGAGAAAGAAGCCAGGGTGATCAAGAGGAAGTTCCACAGTAAATGAATGGGCATGAATTGGTTATTTCAAAACCCTATCCTTTCAAGCACTCATCCTTTCATACTGTACCCTCCTTTCAAGTTTGGACATTAACATCGCGACAATGTAACAAACATGTACATGCAAAAGCTTATGTATATATCTTGGAGCTCTTGATTAATCGTGACTTTCTTTTGGGAGGGACCTTACTCATTCCTCAGACTCCTCGATCTATCCCTCGGTCCAAGAAACTTAAACACACTTTACCTCACACAATTGCAGGTTTGAAGCAGCAAATGCCTACCGACGAAACTAAACGGAGAGTCTACGTCGATTCTGACGATTCTTCCGATGATGGATACTATGACGAACGCGATTCACCCAAACGAAAATTTGATGATATGTTCCAAACCATGATGGAAACCGAAGTAGTCGAGATAGCGGAGACGTCCTCTCCTGGAGGTCTTGAAGAAGATTTTCCCACTTTGATGATAAAAGCGCTCCAAGACGTTACGTCAAATAATCCTAATCAGGACTCTTTGTTTCAATTTAGATACATGGCTATGAACTCTGATTATACTAGAACCCTAGCACACAGAATAGCAAACGTTTGTCGTCAAGCGAATAGAATTAGCCACTTCGGCTCGTCAATGCGGGAATCTATTGACAAAATTGATGAAGTCTTGCTTTACCATCATCAGTTACGTCAAGCGGTACTTAGTGACATGACTAAGAAGGACCTACAGGAAGTCGCCCTAGATATGATGAGTAAAAGAGATGAAAGATCTTTTCAAGCGGTACTTGATAAGTTAAGCTTCGCGGAACGTATGGTAGCTCCCACACATCTGGATCAGACACTCTCCATGCTCCAGCACTTTCGACGATTTTCTGACGGAAACTTCACCAATAACACCACCGAGACACCAGCTAGTCAATTTGAGAACACGACCCCTGTTGGTTCGTCGTCTGAATTAGGAACGGTAAGTGATCACAATGGTACATCCCAGTCAGAAGCTAATAGGCTCTTGATGATGATACCAGACTGCGACAAAAAATCAATCTCCGTTTGATCGAGATCCACTAGCTATCGATCTATCAGCTTATGGCAAACAGACACTAACACAACCACTTCCACAAGAAGTCGTCAGTTTTCGACGTAACCTTGTCAACGATGATGCAATGACCGACTATCTCGTGTCTCTCGTCCATGTTTTAGATCAATGCACGAGCGATGGCCTCAACGCGGATACAACTAATCTGCACGAAGCAATGGACAGTACTAGACGGAAAACCAGGAAACGATTGCGAAAGAATATCGACCAAGCGGTTGAAGGTAAAGACGATTCATCGATCTTCGACATGTTGAGTAATTTACCAAATAGGAGTGCAGAAATCATGGAATTCGGGCCCAATCGCCTGAGGCAAGTAGCTATCAAGCTTACTTCTTTAGCTGATACAGTTGAAAAGGCTCAACGACAAGCCAAGAATTTGCAGATCGACTACGCCACATAACATCTATCATGGCAGCTGTTTTTCTATCTAGCAATGAAGTCTTTCAACGGAAGCTTGAAATGGTCGTGCATGTTGATAATGCAATCGCAGGGACTGGTTGAAAGTGGTATATAATACGAGAGATGCATTGTATGGATGTTTTCGTGACGAGTAACATATCTTAAAGTTGTGTTCAATCTCTATGACCAGGACCAATTAACTATACCAGTTGTAATGACTACTTCTTCTTTCCTTTACCTTTTCCAGCCTTTACGGGATTTTTTTGTTTTTCACTAATTTTCTCTTCTACACCACCTTCCGACATCCAATCTAAATCAAGTGCACCGAAAGCTTCTTCTTTCTTAATCGTTGTAGTATCTGTACTGACATCTTCTTGAGGTTCTTCTAATGTAATCCCTTCAAATCTCTTTCTAAATCTACCAACTCTACCTTCTTCACCTTCGCCTAATCCCTTTCTTTCACTTGCTGGTGACCATAAAGGATTATTTAATACATCTCGAGTTAATTTCTTAGTCGAAGGTGTGGGTGCTGTTGTATATGCTGTGAATGTTGATCCATCTGATAAAATCACTCGCATAGGATATGTAGGCACCATTGGGGGTGGTACAGAAGGTGGAGGATTAAGATGTGTACGTGATTGCCATAACGATTGAGGGGTAGAATGTGTATGTTTACCTCGTGATTGTGTTAAAGGCCGTAAAGATGATATTTTTGAAGATGATGGACGAAGTATTGAGGATGACATTGCAGTATCGATGAGAAGATGTATTGGTTGAGCGGTTTTGGTTTTTGTTAGTTCCAGGTGGGATATGTGTAAGTGAATTGTGTTGTTTGACGAACAATGAGTCGCTCAGTCAGAATTTTCTTGCTCTCTTGTGTCCTTCTATGTGTATTTTACTTCTTCATGGATAGGTTTTGCATAACATACGTTAAGGACACTTGAGATTAATCTTTCTCTCAAGCTAAAACTACAACACAAAGTCAAAAGTCTCGAGCGAATAGGAAACTTCCCTGTGCATGCCTATCAAGATATAGCGGTGATTCCCGCTTTATTTGCGCTGGTACATATCTGATAGGCGCATGCAACGGTCTCTTATATCTCTTTCGAGAAATGTTGAAATTCAAAGCTTGAAAGGTGTTTTTTGTTTTCGCTTCACTTTCCATGCTTGAATTTTGCGTATTGATAATCTTCTTTCAAATATTGATTATCTATGAGTCTCGCCAAAATGTCGCTATCAAGAACAACATTACGGTCTTTGCCATCCTCTTCTTCAGCTCGAATCGCTATTAGGTCTTTCTCTTCTTCCGTTCTTGCCCTAGATGCTAAGCCAGAATCAGCGGCTCCCGAATCTTCACCTCAAGCTTTCTTTCCCGAAACACCTGCAGCACCATCAAGTGCTCTCGCCAAGAAGAATAGACCATGGTCAGTGATGAATACACCAAAATTCGATTTTGATGATGCCACTTCTCTTGGTTGGATGAGAATGTTCAGAATACAAGAAGGTGAAGGTTTAGTAAGAAAGATTGAAGAGGATAGAAACGCTTTAAGAGGCAAGTTCATCAAATATACAGTGGTAAGCTTGATGGAAAGAGCTATATGCTAATACCTTCAACAAACAGCTGCAAACAAAACTAAATTCGTACCTCCAACTTCATCAATCCGATTAACAAGTACAATTGACTTATCTTCACCATCCTCTAAATTCCATACCAAATCAGTATTACTTGTACCGGTGTCATCACTACAATTATCTACACCGGAGTCGATTCAAAGAATCAAACTACTTGCTGGACCACGGTGGACCCCTGGGAGACCAGGTCAAAACGAATTCTTACTTGACACAAATTCAAAAGAAGGTAAAGAAGGTTATATCAAAATTTCAGAAGAAAGATTTGGTAATTCTCAACAGAATAGAATAGAAGTTTCAAATATACTTGATAGATTGGTGGAAGCTGCAAATGTAAGTTGTAACAGAGATTCGTTCCATAAAAATATCATACAATACTAACTGTATAATTGTTAAACAGGACCTAAAATCATCATTACCAGCTGATATCCCCATAGATACTCGACATCTTCTTGCCCGTCATCGAAAGAAACGAACCAGACAGAACCCTTTTACTTGGTCGCCTGAACAGACATATCTCAAGAAACACGAAGTTGTCGGCGGTGTCAAAGGTTTCCCAATAGAATGGATACCCGAGGAATTGAGGGACAAGGCTGTAAAGAAGCAATAGACGGATAGGATGCATTGTATCGATAAAAAGGACATTGGCTGTCCTTCCCTAACCTATTCTCGATTTTCAGAGAACCTTGTAAGCTGATAACATGATGACCATGCTAACTACCATCCCTGCTCATCTGCCTGCCACTTGACAATACCAGTGATACAAGTGGGACGACACATATTACAAAAAGGTTGCGCTCTCTTTGAAGACTAATGAGTTTACGTTCAGGCCCCTACTGGATATCAGCTGTACACATCCATCACCATCGCCATCAATAATATCAATAACGACCGAACCTTAACTCTTTTCTTACAAAATACCTCTTATTCATTGCATCAATCATCCACAGATTCACAGAGAACAGGATAAAATTCAATCCGCAAGGTGTCTTAACCGAGTCTGAACATCTTGAGTCTTCTCAGGAGCTTTATCAATACTTGATTCATCATGCACTGATAATGGTATTATCGATAACCACGTATAATTGTTGTCGCTCAGAGGAACGACAAAGGGGTCCCGGTAATCCCTGTAACCTCAGAGCCAGAAGTAGGAAGACAGTATCACTACTTATATTTTTCCAACGCCTGCATGCAGCTTATGTGTTACATGTTTTGTGTGACTCTGTGTAGGAAAGAAGTGGAAAAAGTGAACGAGATCGTTGATGATGAATATGCATGCAATAGCCATCATGATACAATACCATAAGAAACAGCGATCTCGCATAATGGTTCAGCAGTTACGTAATATACACCGTATCGTAAACCTCCACTCACTGTTTTGACTTTTTTTTCCGGTTGAAGAAACAGAAAATTGGATATTGGAAGATAGCTGTTGATACAGCTCTTTGATCCAATTTAGTACAAATTGAATACAAACGATACATGGAATAGGACTGGACCAGACAACACCCCCTAATCCCCCATCAGAAAGCAAAAAAAGTTCCAGCTCATTTTTAGAAACCCAACCAAATTATCAGGAAGCTAATCAAATGGCGCCATCAACCAAATCAACACGGGTAGCGGCACATCGTATAGGTTCTTTACTATTTTGTCCAGCTTGTGGTACATTATTAGATTTACCTAAGGATGATCAAGATGAAATTGCATGTCATCAATGTGGAAGGAAAGAACCTGCATCTTGTGAGTATACCGAATTAGCCTTTTCGCTTCTGAACGTGGACAAATAGTTTCGAACTGCCGAGACTTAAGATATTCAGAAATCGACATCATGGACTTTTCTTCACAACAAACAAGCTGCAGATCTCGCTAAAATGACCAACAGCAAACCGGTTTACTGACTGTCATAAATGCCCTTCTTTGTTTAGCTTATGAAAATCTACCAACTAGAACGTATTCATCACCAAATGCTTTCCCAAGTGAATTACGATCGAAACGAGCTTTAGTACAGAATAAAGTACAGGACGGTGAAGCTGCTAAGGATAGAGATCCAGTTGTGAGTCTTCTCCCATTCATAGGGTAACACTATTCACCTGAAGATAGGTAGAAGCATATATCTCAGGAGTATTAGCTTTTCCAGGAACTAGGTCAAGGAGGATCCTGGGAGATATCTCACATCTTTGATAAGAGAATGCAGAAAAAAAGGGAAGAGGGCGAAGTGACGGTGAAAGCTGGCCTATAGAGAAATTGATAAGATAGTAGAGGGAATTGGGGATCGCAGTGATAGAAGGAACGATAAGAATGCTGTGAATTGTAAAGCAAGAAAGCGAAGACCCGCCGAGTTTCAAGAAATTATGCTGATTCATCATTTTCACTTGTTTTAGGCCCAGGAAAAATGTCAGAAATGTGGACATATAGGTTTATCTTACAAGGAGATGCAACTTCGTTCAGCGGATGAAGGTTCAACAATCTTCTACAAAGTGAGTTTCCCATTTTCTGCTGACTGCATCTGAATCCTAATCAGGGAGCAACCCTTCATTATATTGGTCGCCATATGTGAAATTTTTGGATTACGGTAACTAATTGGCTGACATGCTCTTGCTGCTTATACCAGTGTTTAAATTGTGGTGACCAAACTTCCACGAATAACTAAATACCTTTACTTTTTCGATACTCTCCCTCGCTTTTTGATAATCGCCAATTAGTTAAATCAAGCTTTACTCGCTTCTTGGATTTATGCTCTCCACTGTACTATCCGATACAATTTGTATAATCATCAACATGCATCTATGCTACATTATATTCTATCATCAAGAGTATTCTACATAAGGTTATTCTTCATCGAGCTGACTAGGAATGATCAATTTCTTTCTTATCAGCTTCTTTGATCTCCTCCCACTTCTTCTGCATAGCTTCCTTTTCTTTGTTTCTTCTTTGATATACCACCGTCAATACTAGAAGGGTCATCCAAACAAGAAGCCAACTGCGAAAAACCACAACGTCAGCGCGATGCCATCAAGCGGAATAATCAATTAAAAGAGTCAAACCAAACTACTCGCTGGCAGTGCGATTGATGCTGATCGCTGGCATTGCAGATAGTAACAAGTAAATCAGACGATGACTTACGCTAAATTAACAGCAAAATTTTGGGCATAATGGTTTTTTGTAGCAAATGTAACGCATTTTGCCATGTCAACTAAGATAGTACAAAGGGGTTAGCTCAAATGATCTATTGCAATGGGTCATTTATATATAAGGGGTTCTTAGACATACCTAAATTCCATACCGGTGTAAAGTATCCATATCTATAGAAAGATGCCATGTCGGAAATGTCCAAGAAAGCGACGGTTACCTGAGCAAGGAAAGAAGTGATCAAGGGTTAGCATCATGGTTTAGTGTTATACCGACAAGAAAAAGAAGCTTACGTTCAAGATAACCCAGAAAATCAAGAAGAAAGGGAAGAATGGGCCTAACCATAGGAACATCGTTTCCATTACAAAACCTAAAGCTGACATTGTGATCCAATCTGCCATCCAGTAAACGACAAATCCACCTTTACCAAATTTTCTCGTGAAATCAATCAAGAAAGCTAGTGAGACTAGAGAGTAATTCAGGGATAACCAGAAGTAACCTGAAATGAAGAGCGGTATGCATTAGTGAAGAATATTACTGATCGTTCCAAAAATCGGATGAAATAGCTTACCGATGAATGGTACAAGAAGTTTGACCAATACTTCCGAGGTAAGCGTTAAAGAATCTTGGATGAGAGGTAAACCTTGATTGTTCCATGTCACAGAGATCAAAAAGGTGAACTATCAGAATCATCATTGGTGTTCAGTCAGTCAAAGAGATCTGGAACACTTCTCGGACTGGAAGTATGACTCACGATGATCAAATACACTGTTCCAACTGTTGTAGAAGCGATACCCTGTTGAAAAGATATGATGTTAACCGCGATTTTTCGATTCACCATCAAACACGGTTCATTGCTGAAAATGGATATTACTTACAGCAAGTTGATCAAAAGGTCTCAGGTTATGCAAGTTATAACTGAAGGGACTTGCAACAGCCATAGCTTGGGAACCAGTTGTTAACACAGCAGATGCATTACCTAAAGCCAGAATTTGCGATGCTAATGTGGTCGCTGCAGCGTTACCACCTGAGGTCATTACCATTGAACCTAATCTCGAAACATATTGATTTTCGGCGTAGAAGTTTCTCGCTTCTTCGTAAAGGAAAGTCATGGCACCAGTAGCTGTATGGAACCAGAATATGCTATCTTTGTCAGCACCTTAATCGTCATTTTGCAAAAAAGCGCCAGCAAATTGGAGATTAAACCAAGGACTGATTACTCACGTTCCCAAATTACACCTTGAGTCAGACCACTCCAGACACCACGTGTAGCATTGCTGTTGATGATAAGAACACCCCAGACATCCTGATTCAATACTTTTTGTTCAGCATAAGCATATGGATCTAACCCTTGTCCATTTCCACTCAATCTGAATTGCTGTAAGGTAGAATTATCGGCAAAATACCACCCCAAATGAGGTGCTGCCGCTTTGACATCGTTCTGAATAGCATTTATCATCGCTGGTCCTAAAATTGCTGGATGTGGAACACCAATCGGTGATGCAATTGAATCTAGATCTATAACTTCTATTGATAAATGTGCTGCTCTAGGTACTTGCTTATAATATGAACCGAAATATATCGACAAGAATAAGAACATGAATATTGTAATCATACCGAATGTCTAATGATTAAATTGGACGATCAGCTTTTGCCTTTCACTAGCCCAGCTCGGACGGAGGTTATATGATATTCTACTGTCACTCACCATAAAAGTCAACTTAGCCCACTCTTTCTTCCCATCTTTGAGTTCCTTCGAAAAGAATCCTACTCTTTTCTTCCCATCTGGCGTCTCCTTTGAAGTCAATACCTCCTTAATCGAAGGTGCGTTGCTAAAAGGCGACATGGTTATAAACTAACCACTGTTTCGATCTATTTGGGAAGTTATCGATAGATTGCTTTGAGTCGATGGTAGCGGTTCCACAACAGTATTCAACAATGTAATGTTTTTGACAACAAATGAGGACAGGTAGTGTCGAGGTGAGAAGATGTTCTATGATACTGCTGGGCAAACGATGAAGGTTTGTGGTAAGCCTTGAATTGATACACAGATTTTGAAGATATGTTACCTTATTGTAACATAATGATGCAGCTGCAATAAGTCTGACGTCGTTTCTTCCAATGTTTACAAATTGGAAAGCTTTGACATACCGCTTACGATAAAGATGTCCACACCTCGAAATGACATCGATGCATTGGATTGTCGCAATCGACATAGTTATCGTTAACTGATTTTGGAATTATTCCTTGTTACAGCGGAAGAAGACAAGATGAAAACTGAAATCGATTGTAAAACCCTCTTTACAGGCGCTGAACGGGGTTGGTAGCTCTATCTGATTCCAGCCAAATTGTTTCATGGGAATGACGTCAAGGCAGTGTAGTGTAGTTGTTGCCCAGAAAGTTTCATTTACCGAAATATTCTTTCAAAATAGACCAGCTAGAGTCCAAATTTATCGTAATCGGCAGGACGAACCAAGCAAATAATTTCGCTTTTCGGCATCCACAGTACACCTGTTTATGTGATTCCCAGTAGACCTCATGTATCGCGATCAAGTCTTGATCAATGACGATTTTTGATATTTCGATGCGAAGATATGTTGTTACACTGGTCAATAGAGAAGATATAGTAGGCAAGTCAATTTTTATGATGCATGTATTGTATACTTCTCAAATAAGGACCCATAACACGACTGTCATTTTTGTTTGAGAAGAACAATAAACAAGACAATATTAAGACCATCATGTCTACACCTAAATCGCCAACTCTAGGTAGACCACTATCATTCCCTCATCCCAATCAAGTGCACCCGGAAGATCTTCAAGTGGATAGCGATGTGCTGCGAGATGAGGACAACAAGGCACCACGACCAACATCAACTAATCAATTCACATCGATGCCCGTTAGAGATGAATCCGGGTCATTGAGAGAAACAGAGGATAACCACTCTTTAGCCAATACTTTCGGTACAGCTGATTTACTTCAACGTGGAAAAGATGTAGGCCACGGTGATATGGTCAGAAGCAAATCTGAAGGTATGGCACCTAATCATCCAAATGGTGGTGACATCATGAATTATCCAGCGGAGACAGAAGATACTAGCCAAGGAGGATCCGTTCCAGTCGAGGATTCAACACAATCAGAAGATCACTTAAAATCACACCAGTACCCAGCTGTGGTAATATCGGATCCACATCCTCATGAACGAAAGTCTTCGTCTTCTGAAACAATGCATCATCGATCTTCATCTTCCTCTGGACCACGAGATCAGTCAGGACTTAACGATCCTTCAGATGAAAGATTGAAGGAAGCTGGTATCTTAGCTGCATCGGCTGCAGGTGCAGGTACAGCTGCTAGGCATCTTATAGTGTCTAGAGATGGCACAGTGGGTCAAGAAGGAGGTAGAGAACCTATTGGCTATAGAAATGTTGACGTTCCAAGCAAATGGGGTTTCACATCAAGCAATATCAAAGAAGCCAGAACAAAGGCTTTGAAAGTAAGTCCTGTCATTCCAATGGTAGATATAATATCGCTAACTTGTATATCGTGAACTTCTCAGAAAGCTGTAATGTTACTCGCTTTCATCACTCTATGGTTATGGATTTGTCTATCGATCTTCTGGGGATCAACCTATAGATTAACGTCATTCATGCCTTCTTTGACCGTACATGTTATACCCTTCGATACACCAACTTCGACATCTTACCTAAATGGACCGATAACACAACAGATGACTTATGTCGCTAATGAACCACCATCAATAGTACATTTAGGTTATCAGATCAAAGATCCTTCAAATTACCCTGATGGTCTAAATGATGTTAGAAGGAGTGTCATCGCACAAGAGTGTTGGGCAGCTATAGTTGTGAATGCGAACGCATCTTCAGCTTGGACTAATGCCTTACAAAACGGCGACGCTTCATACGATCCAAGTGGTGCCATTGGCATCTACTATTCAAGTGCAAGATTTTACCAAGTTGTGCTTCTTTATTTTGATTCTTTGGTAAGTAAATCGGTAACATTTACATACCCCCAGAATGGCTAAATTTGTTTATGTAGATAACTCGGGATCTTGCCAATCCACTTGCATCAGCTCGTTCAGCAGCACTGAAAGCCTTCATGGGCTCTTCAGCTACCAACACAGCTTTATTAACTAACGCAGCTAGAGCGCCTCAAGCTATAGGAGTTGGATTTGGATATACTATATTCGACGTTAGACCTATACAGAATTACGCTTGGGCAGGTGCAGCTCCTATGGAAGCCAGTCTGATCTATTTTGTCAGTCTACGTGTTCTATGAGAATCGTAATCTTGAAGAAAACACTGATTTACCTATAAATCGCAGATCATTTTCGCTTTCTACCTTTGTCTATTCGGTGGTATGGCCCGAATGAAATCTGGTCTGAATACAAGATTGAAAATGTCGTCCATGTTTGCTATTAGATTGGGCTGGCCTTTGTTAGCGTATTTCTTCATTGTAGGTTCAATACTCTCATGTCGTCTTCCTGGAAACCACCATATGCTTCATATTAATCTTTGATTGATCTCGTAGTCTTTATGGGAGACCTTGATAATCAGAGCATGGCAAATACCCCTAACAAATCATTTAGGTAGAGGTGAGTAAAGCTCGTGGATGATCAAGTCGAGCAGAGTGGAATTTGATGTTGTATTACCTATTTATAGCCGGGTTTGTTACTCTTTGGGCGCTGAACTACGTCACAATCATTGCTGCAGGTTTCGCTATGGAAACAGTGCTAGCTTTGGTCGGTCTATCCTGGTTACCGTTCTTCTTGATTTTATGGATTATTCGTGAGTCTGGTCTTGTCGCATCTGAGTAGTGTCACTGTTGACGATTTTTACCCTTCTTCCGCATTTCCATGGTTTCAGTCAATATCAGTGAGTATTCCTCAATGAAAGTACCGCGAAGGCATTGTTATTGACTTGTATATCAATTTTAGCTTCATCTTTCTATCCGATTGAGATGATGCCGAACTTCTACCGTTTCTTGAGATGGATGCCATTTCTGCATAACGTTGAGGTAAATATCCATCCTTCCTCTCATTGCTCTTGCTCTCCTCAAAAGATCTCATTTAACTGATGACTTTTTTAGGCATACAAAATCATTGCTTTTGGTACCAATCTTCAACATAGATTGGGGTTACATTTCGGTGTTCTATTCGCTGTGATTGGGGTGGAGCTTGTTTGTCTTCCATTAGCTCTGATATTTGAAAGATGGTCAACCGATAAGAGTAAGAGACAAGAAATCGAACAGCAAGAGAAGGAAAAGCAGGAAAAGAAGAAAAATGGGGAAAATGACCAACAGGACGCATAGATATACGTTGATACGGGGAAGAAGTCGAAGAGAAAACGCCAAAAAGATGATCACTAACATAGATATACATATAATCCTTATAACTCTCGGAAAAATTTGTATTTATATTAAGCAATGCATTGTCATCATATTGTACATGGTTGACTATCTTTCCTCTTATTCATACAACCTGTCTATTTCTTTTGTTCAGGTACTTGGTTAAGAAGACCTTTACCACTGAGTGCTGAAATAAGGTTGTCCAAAACGAGTATTTCCATCTAACAGAAATTATCAGTATCATTACCTCAAGGCTTGAAGGCGAGGCACGGTAGTTTTGGATAGAATGACTCACCTTCTTTTGTGAATCTTGAGTTTCAGTGCCCATATGAGGAAGAACTGTGATTTTATCATTCTTGAGAAGCTTAGGGTTAACATTTGGTTCATCAGGGAAGACGTCTAGACCAGCACTGAAAAGCTATCAGAGTAAAGTTTGAACGTATCAGCTACCCATGGTACAGTGGAAGAATGACTAGATGACGTCCGAGCACGATGAAAATGCTTCATGACAGATCTAAGAATATATGACACAGATTACTCACTTTTCCACTATCTAAAGCTTCCAATAAGGCATCTTCATCTACGACAGCACCTCTGGCGGTATTGACTAAAACACTACCATCTTTCATTTGATCGAATTGTTTCTTGCCGAAACTACCTTTTGTCTTTTCATTTAATGGCAAGTTTAATGAAACGATATCTGCTTGTCGAAGTAAATCTTCTTGGTTTGCTACGTAGGTACATGGGAAATTTGGTGCTGGTTTGATCTCATTTCGGTTGTGGTAAATTACTTTCATATCAAATGCTATCAACCTTCGAGCGAGAGCCTAAACGCAGCATAATGTAAAGCACAACCATCAATATCACGGTTTCGAATATTTCGATGGAGGGAAAAATAAATACATTTCGCGCTAACTCACTTGACCAATACCACCCATACCGATAATACCTAACACTTTCTCTTCTGGATCCCGTGCTGGCGATAAACCAGATTTCCATTGACCATTTCTTACGTTCACTTCAGCTCTGTAGAATTGTCTCATAGCTGAGATAGCTAAGAAAGCACCAACTGTGGCTGTTGCGGCATCTACTGCTCCTGGTGTATGTGAGACTTCGATATTTCGAGCAGTTGCAGCGGCGATGTCAACTATAGAAAAAGAATTTATTGAATATTGTCAGCAGGACTATCGGATTAACAAATATATGTCTTTCGCAAAAGATAGCTTTTCACAAACTCACTTTGATCATATCCAGCACCATTGTGACAGATATATTTGACACTTTGAGGTAAATATTCGATTAAATCCTTATCGAAAAGACCAACAGCGGAAGCTGAATCGTTGTGTCTGTAGATACCGACAATGTTTGCGTATTTACCACCCGAAGAAAGATCCTTGTAGAATTCTTCTCTTGACGATGATGTAAGTTCCTACAGCAACAACCCCATTAGCCATGGTTCTCTAGCATTTTTACTTGAATGTTCCGCGAAAAATGCCAATATATCTAGGTAAGCCGACAGACGAGTATACTCACCAAAACTTCTGCTACTGCACCAAGTTTTGACTTTTGTTCTTCTTTTGACCACACAATACCTTTTTTAGGGTTGGCTACAAGATAGAACACGGATGATCAGCTATGCGATGCAAGCGAACAGGTATTCGATTTTCGAGACTTGCCTGCGATAAGGACTTGAGGCTTAGACATTGTGTTCAGGACGTTGAAGTTGATATCCGTTGCTGGTGAAGATGAATAGGTTTGGGTATTATAGTAATGATGATGAATGCAGACAACGACTTATGGTATATATGGGCTGGATAATGAATACACACAAAAGCATAAAGTTATTCTCAGCAGTCACCTACAGTAAAAACACGGCCGTCATATTTTATCGGTGAACTCGGGGGATGATAATGGTCCGGGGTCGGACCGGAAGCCGACCGCCGTATCCACTTGTTCCTGAGGATCAACTTCTGATAAAAGAAGCAAGATATAAACACCACGATAAACGCCATGGAGTGCATGAAAAGAATTAAGCGATCTTCCGTAGAAGACGAAAACGCTGAACATGTAGAGTAACAGTTTCCTACCTGGGATGGTATATATAAAATACAAATATTATAAAGAGGGTGATTGTTCTCGATGATTGTTTCGTTATATGCTAAATGAGGTATTTTATGCGACATTATCGTTATGAATTAATTTGGTTATTGCTAAGTTGGACCAGCTAGCTATGTATATTACACGTTCAGATCTCGAAGTTGCGTGGACCATTGGGCCACTTTACGGTGAGCCATCACCTGAGTCAAGAATGTCAATTACTGTAGTGTCACACTCGGCTGCAAGACTTTCTATACTCACCTTTTCAGGATTGAAGCCCAGTACCTGCAAGCCTTCCAGAGAGGTAGCTCGTGAAAGAGCGACATAAGCTTGACCTTTTTCGAAAACTTTACCCAAGTCAACTTTGACTCTGTCGAGGGCTGCCCAACGATAGATTAGCCAATTGTACGACCTATTGATTCAGTCAGTAAAGCAACTCACTTTGACCTTGAGATTTATGTATTGACATGGCCCAAGCAAGAATAAGTGGCAGCTGAACATGCGATTGTGGTCAATTAAATCGATAATATGCCTTGAATGGGTGCGGGCTCACCTGTGATCTCGATGCCTGAACTTCACCACTAGGTAGTTCAGCTTTGAATGTATCGTGTTCTACGAGTAAATCTCTGGTTCCACCTGGTACATTGAACCTGACCACTGGCATAGGCTTCAAGGAGCCCGAAGCGACTTTGTCTTGATACATTTCTCGTAGCTTGAGACTTTTATATCTATCTTCTTCATCGAGTCCAGCTAAGTCCGCATCAGGCGCCCATCTTCCAGCACTGTCAGTCGTATAAAACTGTTTATGACAGAAACCGACTACCCTTCCCATTGATCCGTTCACTAACGTTTCGTCCATATTCTTGATCAACATGACTTGAGCATCAACTTTCAATTCAAGAAATTTGGAGGCCATGAAATTGCCAAGAAGCTTTTCTCGCTGAGCTGGATCGGTAATATTACCACCATCTGTTGACACATAACTGTATCCGTCCGTGTTGAGTTGATTGAGACGAGTTTGATTGGCTCTATCGACATCTTCCCTTCTAGGGAAAAGTTCGGTTGGCTCGATAGAGTCGGTGTATCGTACTTCTCGCGCTAGACTCTTGAAAGCTTGAACTGAATTCGGTGTAAGTTTACCGAATCGCATTTCGTTTAACATATCGATGAATCCTGTATATGCTTCTGTTAGTTACGCTATACAAGGGTGCATTGCTGAAATGGACTTACGGGGATCTTTCTGACGGAACACCTTCGATAGGTTGACACTCATATGTATGGTCTCATTCCACATATCAGCTTCGAAGCAGAATTTAGGCATTGAGTTGCCTTTGGTGACTGGTGGTAATTGAAAGAAATCTCCAGTGACTACAATTTGGATACCTCCCCAAGGTTTCTGATTCTTCCGTATCATTTGTGCTACTTTACAGAATTTGTCGAACATACCACCATCTACCATTGAAACTGAAAGCCGCAAAGACACGTCAAATAAGTGGGTTTTTTCCCATTTTGGGCTGCTGATAGAGTTACTTACCTTCGTCAATGATCAAGACCTTCGTCCTCTGCCATCTAGCAGCTGCTTTTTTGTTTTTCCTCAATTTTCCAACTAAGATTTCAGGCTTTTCAATCGCTAATCCTACGCCACCAAAAGAATGTAAAGTCACACCACCGATGTTACATGCTGCAATACCAGTAGAAGCAGTGATAGCCACAGCATCAGGAGCACTGGTGAATTTCTTTCTCAGATTGGTGATCAATTCTCGCAGAAGAACGGATTTACCGGTACCTAGATTAGGAAATCATCAACGATGGTGACAGTCAAGACATTCGACGAACCCACCTGCTGATCCGGTGAAGAATATATTCTTTCCTTCTCCTATTACCAAACTCATCACTTTCTGCTGTTCTGCACTCAATGTAACTTTTTGCTTGATATTCAAAGAAGGTCCGACAACAGCTTTTCCTGAAGAATTGGTTCTTGTCATAGCCCTTTTCGAAGCTCTGGATCGATACGAGCAAGTCAGCATCATGAGTGCCTTCCAACAGATGGTGATCGCACTTACCCGTGTTCCTCTTCCCAAGGCAATGCCCTTTTTGGCAGACTAGGTAAACAGGGCAGCTCCTGTCTGACTGAAGGTTTTTCTAATCCTCTTAGCTGAGAGATTGCACTGGTAAATTCGTTATTTTTGATATTTGTCGTCGTTTGAGCATCATTTCTCGAAGTTGACCCTGATGCGATAAATTCGGAAGGCTTCTGAGCTGAGGTCGGCAGTGAAACAGGTGATTCAGTATTTTGTGACATGGCTGCTAAGATTGCTTTCCTTCTTCTTTCTGCAGGTGTCTCCGTCGTTGAAGATGACGACGTCAAGGCTGTGGTAGCCTTTGAGGTAGATGCAGATGAGGCGGAAGGTCTTGAAGAGGAGGAAGAGAAATCAGGTCGAGCAGGTCTAGATGAAAGTGGTGGTAAATTTCCTTTTCGTTTTATTCTGAATAGACGAAATCATCAGTCTTTCAGCCTTTAACCGAGATATACCAAGGAGTTTGACCTACCTATCTGGACTCGGACTCCAATCCATTACCTCTATCACCTCGGAGGAACCTTGTAATGACGAATTCGCCTGTTCTTGTTCGACATCTTCATCTCCCCAATTTCTCTTGAAACTTGTCACCCTTGAGAATCCTCTGTTCAGACTAGTTCCATTAGTCGAAGTGGTTGAGCCTGTCCTTGAGGTGACCAGCGACGGCATATTGGTAATTGCCAGCTATAAAGCTGAGTGCTGAGGAGTAAGAAGATGAATCAAGGAGGAGGAAGACGTGATATATTTTATGAATATATATGTATCAAGTATGATGTATGATGTATTTTGTAGTATTTTAAGTTGACGCGACTTTTCTTAATTTATTTGTTGTTGTTATATCATGTTCATATAAAATGTAAGATTGATTGATACCCCCATTTAACCCCAACGTATACATAGTAACGTAGATGCTCAGCATGCGTGGGAGACTAACGATATAAACAGATAATAATTTATCATTGGCATCTGAAATTTAGACACAAATATTTTCAATATCATACAGTCGCTTAACATTATTGCTTCTTTTGAAATCAAAACAACACTCTGATCAATCAACACATATCCCGCTATAAATACACTGAGCAGTGATAATGGTTCGAGATAAGAAAATCAAGAATGCTTTCAAGCGATCCGACGAGCATCGTAAAGCAAAGAGGGAGAAAGAGCAAGCTAAATTAGCTCGACGTATGGAGGTATGTCGAAACGTGTTCTTGCTCAAGGGATGCAGGCTGACCAACTGTTCTTGGTATCAGATCAAGAAAGCGGAAAAGGATAAAGATAATGGTGCCGCTTTGAAAGCTGCAAGATTAGCCAAAAACATACCTAGAACATTGGACAACACACGTCAATTCGATGCCACCTCTTACTTGACCGCTGATCCAGCTACTTTAAGAGATCTAGAAGAACAAGCTGCTAAAGCTAGTAGAATGGTGAATGGTGAAGAACCCGATGATCATGATGATGATGAAGGAAACGAAGAAGGCAGTGATGATGATGAAGATGAAGAGATGCCTGAAGCTGGACCTTCGAAACCAAAGGTACAACAACCTGCAACAGAAGGAGAAGGGGACGAAGATGATGATGATCAAGAAGAAGGACCCGAAGGCGAGGAGGAAGAAGAAGAACAACATCAACAACTCATTCCAGACCAGCCAATGCCGCCACCTAAAATATTGATCACAACCTCAGCATCCCCATGTAAATTGACATACAACTTTTGCGATGACTTGAAAAACGTATTTCCGGGTGGTGAATTCTTTAAGAGACCTCGTGGTAAAGGTTATGAAATTGGTCGTGTCGCCAGGTGGGCTGGTAAAAGAGGCTATGGAGCACTAATAGTGGTTAACGAGGATCATAAAGCTCCCAGTAAGTCAGACGAAAATAAGCCGTAGACGGCTCTATCAATACTAAATACATCTACTTGCAGATGCAATCACTCTTATAAATCTACCTGCTGGACCTACGGCATATTTCAAGCTCAGTAGTGTCATTCCGAGCGCTCAAATATATGTGAGTATCAGCTTGCGCATATATGCTAAAGGCTGTACTAATTTTCGTCGACCGACTACAGGGTCACGCTCGTCCTTCTCCTCATTCCCGTAAGTCTATCCAAGTAGAAGGGATCATTGTATAAGTCCATCAGCTGATGAATACATCATCCAGCCGAACTCATCCTCAACAATTTTACCACCCTTCTCGGTCACAGTGTTGGTAGACTATTCGGCTCCCTTTTCCCACCTCAACCACAATTTAGAGGAAGGCAAGTAGTGACGTTGCATAACCAACGAGATTTCTTGTTTTTCAGGCGTCATAGGTAAGCTCGTATCTATCACGAGCACTCACATAACGCTGATGCAATATACATAGATATATGTTCACTTCACCAACTTCAGCTAAACTGCAAGAAATAGGTCCTCGATTTACTCTAAAACTTCGATGGTTAAGAAAAGGTTTACCTTCTGTGACAGCACCGGATGGTAGAGCACCAGCAGGCGAGAACGATGATGAAGAGGTTGACTTGTCATCGGATGAAGAAGTCGATGAAAATGAACTAGCCGCAAGAGAAAAGAAAGATGAAGATGAAGCGATGGCAGAAATGAACATGCCTGAAAAGCAAGCGAAACCGAGCAAAGATAAAGGCATTAAAGTACCTGGTTTGGCTGAGCAAGGTGAATATGAATGGAAATGGAAAGTAAGTGCCATATATTTTGTTGATTATAGCCGTCATACCGATGCTAACACCGACTCTGTCATTTTAGCCAAAAATGGAGGTTTCAAGGAGAACATTTTTCTTGTAGGCTCGCGCACTTTACTCGTTATCATTTATACGTTTGTTTGCATGTTTTGTATATCATCATTCATAATTTTGTTCTCATAGACTTTGTGTGCAGATACTTTCCACACCATGCACATACCAGACTTGCCTCGACTTGTTTTTGCTGTTGCAATGCCATTGGAATGTGCATGGCTATACTCGTATGCGTACATTATGATATAATCGAAATTGAAATTGCTAATCATTGATTACAACACATTACAAGTATAACAAACATCGTTACTCGTACTAGTCGTAATCAGGTATTACAATCTGGCTCAATTCCAATTCCTAATTCCGGTAATTCCCCGCTTATCATGATGAATGTCTCTCTCCCTCTACCTCATTCCATTATCATCCACGATAAAGTGATATTTATTTACATAAGTTGTACCATCTAACATTAATAGTGAAACTTATTGATTATCCTGTTTGTAGAAAGGGTTTCTAACAATATGCTTGATCACGTCTCTATCTCTCACCAGAGTACGTTCATTCTCTCCAGGCATACAATCAATCCCAGCTAATTCACTTGAGTTGCACTTTTGATAGATGGTCTTATTCTTTGGTCCCGTTCTTTCACCCCTACTTTCGCTTCTCTTTCGCAAACGTCAGCTTCACCAGTAAATGCACTGATCAAGGAAGCTTTTATAGAAGGTAAAGCTAGAAATGAAGAGGAAGGATTTGAGAAGGATGGATATAGCGTGAGGTGGACTATGGAGAATGGGTTGGGACTGGTTTTTGTGGTGAGTGTAATTAGCTTATTGTCGTTTCAAGTAACTCTGATCATTGGGTTATAGGTTGTGTTCCCAGCTCTTCTACCATTGACATACATACCTGAGCTACTTCAACGAACTAAACAGCTTTTCATTTCCCTGTTTCAACCGTATTTGCAATCTCTTATCGATTCACTCGCAGCCGGAACTTTGGTCTTGTCATCAGCTTCGACTACTGCTTTACAAATTCTGAAAAATCAGATAGAAGAAGACAGATGGGAAGCAATATTCAACCGATGTTTGAAAACTCTTGAGGGGGTGAGTTATGTTTCTACTTCTATTGCTTTCGAGTATCGCTCACATTTCACCACAGACCAGGAAACCAGCTCGTACACCTGTCAACCTTCATCGACAAGCCCAACTCAACGCAGCATCAGACGCTTCTTGTACGTTATGACCATTGTTTGTATGGGATACGACTGACATGCATGTCTCAGCACCCGCTTTATCCGATACGGAGAATACCCCAGTTACAGCGGAAGAAATAGCCAAAAATGTACAAGCCTTAAAGACTAAAATGAAGGGTGGCCGAGGCAGGGGAGGCAGGGGAGGACGAGGTGAAGGGTAAGTTAATAGCTTCATCTAGATCCATACATCGCTGAATGTTTTTACAGCCTCTCGCCTTCGCCTTCACCCTCTCGTAAGACACCAAACAATGCGACTGCCAAGTTGATGCGTAAATGGGGGGATTCGAAAGTTAGTGCAGATGATATGGCTGCATTGGATTTTTCAGCTCCAGCGGATACCCAAGCCCCTGTAGAAACGGAGGGACTTGTTTCGAATGATGCTTTAGGTGTAAGAAATGCCTCGGGTGCTTATGAGGTCGCGGATTGGGATTACAAGCGATCGAAGGAAGACGATTTACCTAGTGAAGAGGAAATTCTTGCTAAAAGGACTAACAATCTAGCCCTCAACAACAAGAATGAAGAAGAAAAGGTAGAAACGACTGCTTGGAGTCACATGTTCTCAAGATTGACAGGGAAGAAGGTATTGACCCAAGAAGATCTTTTACCTGTTCTCGCGGAAATGGAAAAGCACTTAATGAGCAAAAATGTAGCAAAGGATATCGCGGAGAAGATGTGTGAGAGCGTAGGTGCTGCTCTAGTCGGAAAGAAACTTGGTGGTCTGAATAGTAAGCTATAATTATTTCAGGTATTGGAGAAAGGTACTAAACATCTGTTTAGGTGTCAAATCCGAAGTGCAAAATGCTTTATCAGTATCCCTTACTCGAGTACTCACGCCCAAAACATCAACCGACATTTTATTAGAAATACAACGAAAACGTTCACAATCTTCACTTGCATCACCAGATGCTCCACCCGATCCGTACGCCCTTACTTTTGTTGGTGTTAACGGTGTTGGCAAATCCACCAATTTGTCCAAAGTGTGCTTCTGGCTATTACAGAACGGCTTACGAGTGCTTATCGCGGCTTGTGATACTTTCAGAAGTGGAGCTGTGGAACAATTGAGGGTCCATGTCAGAAACTTGGGTGCTTTAGGGTCAGAAATGGGTATAGATGAGCAAGACGGTTCGAAGAAGATTGAGTTATTTGAACGAGGTTATGGTAAAGATGCCGCTGGTATCGCCAAGGATGCTATAGCATATGGTAAGTGAATTATCTGTCAAAATTATGGTAATGGGCTGATCATAACCCGATCCAGCCAAAGAGAACCGATTCGACGTAGTCCTTATCGATACCGCAGGTCGAATGCAAGACAACGAGCCTTTGATGAGAGCTCTTGCTAAGCTGGTAGCTGTCAATAACCCAGACAAGATCATTTTCGTTGGAGAAGCTTTAGTAGGAAACGAGGCAGTTGATCAATTAAGTAAATTCGACCGATCACTCAAGGACTTCTCGGGTGCTGGAGGGGTACAGAAGAGAAGAGGGATTGATGGAATTATCTTGACCAAGTTTGACACAATTGTAAGTGAACCTTTTGATAGTGCTCGCACCGATTTGGCTGACACCCTTTCAGGATGACAAAGTAGGAGCTGCGTTATCCATGACATACGTTACTGGTCAACCAATCTTATTCGTGGGTTGTGGTCAAACATATACCGATTTGAGACAATTAAGAGTAAATCATATCGTTCAAGCATTGTTGTCATAATTTACATTCATAAATATAGCATGTACATGTACCTATAATACACAATTCAGCAGTTTTCTATAGGTACACAGCATTACAATAGTTTTCATGTCTAACATTGCAACCGATCCAGATCCGCCTTCATTGACTCAACGACTTCCAGCATATGCCTCACCTCTTCTAAGTCCCCCTCGCCAGCTCTCACCACTTCACTCCAGGCTTCTTTCACCCCTTGATTCCTAGAGCCTCTTAATTCTCTGACCAATCTTTCTTTCTCTAGCTTATACTCTTCGATTTCAGCTTGTAATCGCTTCTCATCATTCTTGATGATCAAGCTTGATTTTTCTGATGGTCTTGGTGCAAATCGACTAGTTGCAAAACCGAAATCCAATGGCTCAATAAAGGAGTCATCGTGAGACTCATCTTCGGCATTGAAACTTAAATCCAGATCTTTTAGTTGCTCGTCCGGATCCTGAGCAATCCAAGGAATAGAAGCGATTCTTGGTAAAACAGGAGTTTGAGCGTTAGATGAAGATGGTTGACGGGACAATGGGGTAGTTGGGGTTTGCCTTCTAGATGGACTACCTAAGCCTGTCAAGCATCAAAATGAATAGATTGTATTAGCAGTAGATCCTGACTATGTCTTTGGTAGTAACGTTTGAGATCTTCATGATGTTAAATGTATTTACCTAAAAATCCTGTTCTTGGGCTGTATTTCTTGGTTTTCGGGGCAGAAAGCAGATTAAATGGTTTGAGGGGATTTGCTTTTTCCAGCAAATCACGAAGTTCAATATTCTCATTGATTTGTTCAGGTGAAGCTTGCAGAGATCGATGCGTACGAGTTTTATTGATAGATGGTATCGATGTACTATGGAAAATTGTCTTTTTCGGCTCAACCTCAATTGTCGCAGGGGAACTTTTTTTGCTGAAAGAGGACTTTGCGTTGTGTTTGGATTGAGCGGTGCCAGTTGAGATTGTTCGTTTTGGACCTAGTGGACTGGCTGAATGATTTATGTTTGATCGTTGAGGTGCTGAAATGGACGATTTGCTGGTTAGTCCTAAAATTGACCGACTAGGCAACAATCTCTTGGAAGTAGATTTTTCTTGAGCAGGATTAATGCGAACTCCATTATTATCGTCAACTTTGGTAATATCCGTAGGTGTAATTTTCCTATTTGCTCTTAATGGTATTGAAGGTTTTCGAGTTACAGTGGTTTGCCTAACCAAACGAACGGGAGCCGGTAATCGAGAAGTGATTGGAATGGAAGAAGAAGGAGGTCTGATAATCGGATTGGAGGCTGCTCGTGGTAATCGTGATGGTTTCGTATTCATTGTAGTGAAGTAAGTAAAAGCTATGTATGAGGTAGGTAACAGTTGATTCTTATTGGAGAAGAATTGCGAATTTGGAAAACGTATTTTACATAGTGCTGTATAAGAGAAATTGCTTTTGGTAGAAGTTAGGCTATATCATTACAGTCTGTATGAGCTAGTAGAACATCATTCAACCTTGATAGTACTACTATGACCTTGTATGTTTGCTTGTCTGTTGTTGTCAGGATAACAAATCAATTTGATCTAGCTTCATATTTTGAGGTACGAGTACTGTAGGTGATGTTTCTTCACAATCAAAGCTGAAGAGAGTAGCATGATGTCTACCGAGTATTTTATAGTTATATATTAGATCATATGCATTTGGACAATGAAGAACGACATATCGGTCATAAAGCCAGAGTTAAGGCTAGTTCTAGTAACTTAACCTTACTTCGGTTAACCACGTAACTAGATTATATTCTACCAGCACTTAAAAATCACCCTGTAAGCTGAAATCAAATTCACTTTTTCAGCTAGGTCATATACTTTACATCTTTCCTTTTCATTGTTCATCCATTCTTTCTCTGGCCATACTTTCCTGTGTCTTCAATCCCTCCCTACACCGATTATTTACGAACATTAGACTGCAGCATCAAACATATTCTACCCTGTATTTCGAGGTGATCGTCGACGCAATTCCCACGCCCTTCCGGAAGGAAGAAACAAAACACAGCTTTTATATCATAATTCACCACATGTTCTCACAACAAGATTGACTGATGCCAAAACACTTCTGTTCCCAACAACCATAAGGATTTCCAAGTCTATTTTATGCTCAATTATATCTGGTTTTAAGTATTTCACGTAATTTAACGAACTTTATAACGACTTTAGCAAAATGGGACCATCGTCATTCCCACCTCACCTATTATCCTTACTATCATCCCCACAAAGCGGTACCGATTCTGCTACAGATGCTTTGGAGGAATGGATCTTGCATCGCAGATCTAAAGGCGACACATTGTTCGACGTGTCAGTAGGATTAGCAGAACTGGAAGATAGAGTGAGTGTCCTGGGTGTACAGACATGATTATTCAGCTAAATTTGCTTAAAAGACACCACCTCATCTGACGTCCGCTTTCGACCGTGCACGTTATGTTACCAATGTTCCCCAACCATCTGATCTAACACCTCCTATGGGTCCATTTCCATTGGCGAGATCAGCATCATCAGCCACCGTCCTACATCATCTCTTATCCCAACCTCCTCCGTCAATTGAACATTCTCGAGAGGTAATATTAGAATTTGTTTTAGCTCGAGAAATGAAACTCCGAGATAAGAAACCGGGAAAAGGAGGGAAAGGCACTTTGGGTAGAGATGGCTTCGAGGATATCGGAAAACGATTAGGGGAAGTTGAAGCTGGTCTAAGGGGAGAAACACCTAATGGAATGAGTCTAAAGCAGAGTACATCAACCATGACATCTCATTCTCGAGACCCTTATCCCACACCAAGCTCCGAAAGTACACCATTTCTAAATGAAAATCAGCAGATAGGGTTGACACTAGTCCTTTCATTACGCATGTCCTTATCGTACTTTACATTGCAAGAACTCGCCAATCAACTACTGCTTTTAGCACTGGCGGATGCAGAAAGAACCTTGGTTCAGCACATTCGTCGGAGAATACCAGGTGAAGGTAGGTGGGGTGTTGGAAAAGAGTTGGAATACGTGGAAAGCTTAGTAAGTCTCACTCTGGATTTTGAATTTGACACTGACCCAGTTCCATAGACTCTTGCTCGCCGTCCTGCTCTTCGACCTGCTTTTCGCTCAGCAAAGGCTCGAACGCAGTTGCCTTTCAAACCGCTGTATCCCATACAGCTCCCTGCGCCGTCTAAATCCTCCTGTATCAAGCTCATTCAGACGCTCTCAAAGGAAATTGACGCCGGTGGACCAATTTCGATAGCTGGACACCCGATTTCCCAACATTCCTCAGGTTTTCCCAGCCCTACCGCTACCGCCTACTCTCCAACAGCTGATAAAAGTCATTTCATGTCGAAGAAAGCTGCCGCTAGTCCCACAACAAATTCAACGTTCCTGAGCGGTAGTCCTCAGACGCCACTATCGTCTCTTCCGCCTCCTCTTCATTCACCAAGTACAGGTACAACAAGAAACCTTCATCAAGATCCTAATATTCTTGCCAACTACGCTATGGAATTGATATCAGAGTTCATCACTCGAGAAAAAAGAGAACATATTCTTAAAAGTAAATGGGCAAAATCTGGACGTGAACAACTCGGAAAAGAGGTTGGAGAGATCGAATCTGCGTTATGCATGGCGTCAAAGAAAGATGCTTCTCCCATAGCCCCAACGCTATTGCCTATCTTCTTGCTTCTTCGACGCAATTTCGCTTTACCACGTTCACCACTTCCTCTTGCAATCATTGAACCGTATCTCGATATCCTACCAGCTCCGCCAGATCCTGATGATGTGCCATTCAGAGAGCCAACAGTGCAAACCGTTACTGCCTCTCTGTACGTCAATCCACGTCTTGATGATCCTGCTGCGGCGATTGTGTTAGAAGAGCTTGTAGAATTTGAGAAAGAAACCGCACAAAGTGCTGGAGGGACCCAAGACGGAGTCACAGCTTGGCTATTAAATCTGATTGACAGTGTCCAGAAGAGGGTGAGTTAGTTGAAATGAGTAACCGAGCTCTTGCTGACCTTTCATCAGTTTCCAGACGGTTCGTATGAAGGTGTTTTTGCTACTGTGAAAGAGCAGATCGCTCGTCCACCACAGCTGTCACCTCCAGTCCACCATAATGTTCAATTCGCTAAGCAACCATCCATACATCGTCGCACCAAGTCCAGCGCTGTCTTCCCAGGCGCTGATCTTGGAAGTCCCACGCTTCTTGCAACCCCGCAAAATGTGGCTACTCGACAACAGCACTCGCGATCCTTTAGTATGCCGACTCGTCAAAGTACGTACGAAGAGTCAGAGAGTAGTAGTTCAGATTCAGATGAACCTCCTTCGCATTCTCAAATACAGCAACCAGCTATCCTCACTTCCGCCAAACAGCTCCCTCCTCTGCAAATGCTTAGTCCTTTGGAAATGGATGAAAAGCGGTCTAGTGCTGGCGAAGGATCAGGTGGTTGGTGGGATATCGTCTCAGCTATGGATCAAGACAACCCCGCTCCTTGGCAAGAAAGCCGTCCTATTCAAAGGTCGTCCAGCAGTGCTGCAAGTCTTGATTTGCCGCTACCTCCTGGAGCCGAACCGGCTCAAATCCTTGACTTTAGTACACCCATGCTTAGCGACATGAATAAGCTTGAATTGAGTCCGCCTACTCCACCACGACAAATGCCATTTTCTCGATCACCAGCTACTGCATCGCCCGGCCAGCGCTCAAAAACCATGAATACTCCCTCTCCACACGAAAGGGTTTATTCGCCTAGTCAAAAGAATGGACCAATTAGTGCTGGTCCAATTGGGCAATCAGGCAGCTACTTTCCGGAAGAGAGATTACCTCCGCCTCCCCTTCGTTTCGATGTACCTTCATCTTCACCCAATCGTTCGGTCAGCGGTACATCAACGCCTGCTCCTCAAGGTAGTCCCAATAACCCTGTCATGCCATTGTCTGCTCCAGCTCTAGCTCCTACTAGATCAAAACTCGGTGTGATCGGGAGATCCATGTCTCTTATGCACAAGAAGGATAAGGAAAAGGACAACGAAAAGGACAAAGATAAGGAGAATGAAAGATCGAACGGAGGTAAAAAATCCAAAGTACAAAATGATCCAGGTAAATGGGATAGATCGATGGTTGCCAGCATAATGGGTGCTCCTAACGATAAGCGGTAGATAGAGGCAAAACATGGCTCATTGTGTTAATTCATCTTGTTAGCATTGCTGTATGGTCTTACATGAATTGATACGTTGAGTGTTCTAAATGCAATATGAAATGTGGTGCCCCCTGTCATCCGTCAAAATATCATATGGTACAATGCTTGCATCCAACCTCGAATGATGTTGCATGTTAGCGAGGCATGGTTAGTCTTTTGTACTGACGATAGTCATTGATTTAGTTATCGATACAAGTGACATATTGCCTGTTGTGGGTGTTAGTAGTATTATTACATAAAATTGCTATCATACTATTTATTAACGATGACGTTGCGGCGTATTTGGGGATCTCGGTCCCTCGGTCAAACGTAATCTACTTGTTCAGTAAAATCCGGATCAACAACTATAATAAGGATATTCATGTTTATCCATTCTGAATACTCTTAAAACCACATCCACACACAAAATAGTCTAAGCAAAATGTCATTGGCTCCACCTTATCCATATCCAGTGAACAACTCCGAACTGATAGCTAATCATGGGCTAGAAAAGCATTTCGAGGGCGGATATTTTGCTCAAACAGCGCTATTAGATTCCGTCTTGCCTACTTCACCTAAATCAGCAAATCCGCATGTGCCCGAATCCGGATCTTTGGAAGGGAGAGAGCAGATAGCTTTTGGAACAGCAACCGAACTTCTTAGTCCTACTAGTGGTGTCGAAACAGTACCCGGGTCACAACAACGAACCGATGCGAGTCAGATCTTTTATCTGCTTACACCTGAATCGTATAGAGGTAGAATGCACATGAACTTGCACTCAGTGAGTTAGAACCAGACAAGTAATGATCGCTTACGATAGACATTCCACCTTCATCATACCGGCCGAGCCTTATATACATTAATCAAACCTCCCTCATCTCCTTCGGAGATTCCAACAATACATCGAGTTATTCTCGGTTCCAACCCCAGTCAAGGAGAAGTCTTACAGCTATTCGTTCCGGGGGGTTGGTGGAAAGCAAGTGAAATTCCTGACGAAGATCTAATACTTTTGGATGCCCCTGATGCAGAGGGAGCAAATCTCAAGGAGAAAATTGGGTGCTTAATCAGCGAGATAGTGGTACCGGGATGGAATCCTGACCAACATCAGTTCATCGACGAAGACAAAGTAAGTACGGATTGTGCAGTTCAACGATGACAAGCTGGCTGATCAGGAGTTACTCTTTGACCAGCTTAAAGCTATGTGGCGAGGTAAATCTGGTTGGGAACAATATACCAAATATATTCAAGCACCAGACGGTCTCGAATATCCCGATAAATAGAAATCTAGACGTGGAATTGCTACAGTTGATGTATGCATATAATTTCATACTCTATATATATTTATATTTGTCTATGCTGCCGTTCCTTTCATCCATTCATCAATTTGACTTTGTGGCACATCCTCCAAACGGTGTAGGAGATAGTCAACCTATACGGAAATATTCAGCACTACATTTACGACACAAAGACTGACACGATAAACTCACCTCAACATCCTTAGTCAAAGGGATTACCCAATCTTTGTACATACTAACGATGGTAGCTAGATCGATTTTACCTCGAGCAGCCATTTCTTCGTCTGGTACTTCAATGACTTTACCGTCTGCATCCATCTCACAGCCATAAACTCTGGCTTTGTTGGCAAGTCGTATCAACAATTTAGCTTCAACAGCAGGTTTTGTGATGAGACCAGCTAATGCCTCGGGATTTGGGTTAAGGATATGAGGGATGAATTCGTGTGGAGCTGACAGGAATTTACTCTCGGAGACAAACATCCCTAAAGGTAAATTAGCTTCGTTAACATAAAAAGCGATTGAGCTATGGACTTACCGAAATGGATTCTCCTACTAAGAGCTTGCAATACCTCGACATCCCTTGTCGCCGCACTTCCATAATTGCCATCATCTTCCAGACCCAATCTAGAGCTGGAGACTATACCCGGAACAATCTGTTTTACATAGAAGTCAAGGATCTTTGAGTTTACATTTACAGACGGGTGTGTCGCAGATGGTCGATGAAGGATTGATGGAAGTGCCTGAGGCTTTATGAGTGGTTGAGGAAGTTTGTCTAACGGCGTAAAAGCGTGCTCGTCTGGACTACAATGATGTCAGTCATAATCGAATTGCTGCGGCAGTAAAAAGCATACCTAGTGTATCGTCTAGCTTTGGCTATAATATTATTAGCAACGATACTATCTATGAAAAGTCGTACTCACCATGAAAACACTCAATCTCGAATAAGAACCATTCTAGCCAACTACCATCAAATCCAAGCTCATCTTTGAATGCACCTGCTTGATATATCTTCTCGTTTAAGGCAAACTGAGCTCTTTCAATGAGCACTGCAGAATAATGTGTGAGCGGAAACTTGGTCTGTCAAAACCGGAAGGAGAAAACAACTCACGAAAGATTATAGTATCTTCCAATCGAATGAGCTGAGTTCGTATATGATCGAGCGATAAAAGCTCAGAGACATCCGCTCCCGAAGTAAAGTTCATGATTTGAGGTATACGACTAGCAAAAGGGCGAGTTCCAATGTCAGCAGTGATTATGTGAATATCTTCACATATATTATTGCGATATAAGTATTATTATCATCCTTATGTTGATGTGATGATGGTAAATGGGTGATGTATTTAAGCTAATTGTACGGTGTATGATAATCTCGTGATTATGATGGACTGGTCCTTTCTTCGTTGTCTTTATCTTTATCTTTCTCCAGACTGCATCATCAGATAACCATTTTCGTCAAATAACCATTCCAGGGGTAATACTATTGCTTTCTGACTGCTCAACAAGATGGCTCCTCGTAAGTGGTGTCAAGCTGTCGATATACAGAAACATCATCTGACAACTTGGAACAGATCCATCAATATCTCCTTCTTTTCAATCCATATCACCAAAACCACCAGCGCCTGACCCCAACATCAATCCATTCTCTCCATTATCACCAGACCTTCCCGAAAATAATCTCAGAGGACGGAGTGGAGATGATGAAGTAACAAGGCTGCTTGGGCTAGGTTCTCCTCAACGAAAACTCGTCATATATACACGCCGACAACTTTTAAGTCTTGGCAAAACATCCTGTCAGCGCGGCCCCCCTCTTGGAATGGGCAGTCTGGAGACGTGGTATGGGTGAGTACCGCCGAATACCAAACCTCACTAATCCAAGCAGTCCTATACCCAAAGTACATGTTCAGCAACACCTCGACGACCCTGCAATCGCTTCGATAGGACCTCCATCAAATTCAGGCAAAAGAGGAGGGTTCGGAGAAGGATTTGGCTTTGGAGGAGGTATTGGTGGTGGTCGAGCTCTTGGAGGACGAGGAGGAGGAAGGAATATAGGGTAGGTCTTCGAGAAACTTGGCTCTGCTGACGATCAGACTTCGTCGACAACCCGAATCATCAATCGATGCGAACGTGCTGCCCATCGATAATAGGTCTTATGGAGGTCAAATGGGAAAATTCTCGGTTAGAAATTCCGGAAACACGCCAATGCGATTTGGGGCTGAAGAAGTGAGTTCACTGTATATTATGTGAGCTGAAGTTTAGCCCAAAAAGGACCGGCGACGAGAAGATGAATGGAGAAGGAGCGATAAAGATAACAACAGTCGTCTTCCAAGAGATGCTCGTGATACTAGACGCCCTAACTACGCTCCAAGAGAAGAAGACACCTCGGAGCCTGCTTGGATGGATGATATCACTCCGGCCGATCCAGCAATAGTAGACAATGCAGAACCACTTGTACAATTTGTTCCCGGAGAAGATATGATAGCTGCTCATAAACGTGCGATGAGGTCTAAAGATAACGGGGGAGATTGGAGAGGAGATGTAGGCCTTCCAGCGTTTTTCGGTGGAGATCCAGCCATTGCTTCCTCTTCTGCTCCCGCCCCTCCACCTGGACTTAAACCTAAATCGTTCAACGCTGCAGACTACCTCAAGCAGGCCGAAGAACTTTCCGATGACGAAGCGCCCCTGCCAGTTTCTCAACCTGCGCCTCCAGCTTCGGCCTTCTCCAGTCGGTTCCAAAAATTCTTCAGTCCACAGGCGGAGTCACCATCAGCTACTGAAGCAAAACCAGTAGAGGAAGTCAAGGACGATCGCACTGCGAGATTGATGGGTTTACTCAGCTCAAAAGTGAGTTCAGACCTGGAAAGTTGCAAACTAATTCGATTTAGACTAGCCCAGCTCCTGCACACACACAATCTTATACACCCTCCCCAAACGACCAAATTCGACATTTGTCCTCGACATCTGCGCCAAATGGTCCTCCTGCTCACCTCTCGCCAAATTTCTACGGCGCTCCTGATGGGCCGCCTCCGCCTTCCCAGCCACCTTCGCACGCCAACGCGCTATTGCAGCAATTGTACGGAAACTCACAAGATCGTCAGCTCCCTCCGGATCCACTTCAACTTCTCAATCAAGCTCAAAGACAAGGATATCAGCAACCCCCTCATATGTCAGTGCCTCCACAATTCATTCGACCGCCTCCTAACATGTATCACCAAGAAGAATCGGGAGGCGATATGTCTTCTCCTGGATATCCACCTCAAAATAGACAACCACCCTTTGTCAATGGTCTTCCCCCACCTGGGTTCATGCCACCTCCTCCTCCATTCCTTCACCATGGACCCCCTCGACCACCCGGTTACCCCATGCCTAATTACCCACCGCAACACCAACCACCTTATCCGCCTCCTGGATCCGCTCAACAAGATATGCTTGCGACACTTTTTGCTGGTCTGGGACCTAGAAGCTAAGGACGCTGCGCATATGTATAGTACATAACCAATATGATACATGCATTACCCTTGACCCATGTACCGAGATTTGCTCCACGAACGCCACAAATTTGCCCATAATTCTCTTTCTCCTTCACCACCCATCCCTTCTCCTAGACCGAAAGGCGTACCTACACCTTCTCCTTCTCGTCCTCGTCCATCCGCTCTGCCACCTGTAGTAGCGAGGTTACATAACGCAAACAAGCCGGGCTCCAAATCTTGTCGCATTGAAGGAGAAAAGCTGGACCGTATATTCGCTGCTGCTCGAACGAAAGCAACAAGTATACCAGGAACATGTTTGGCAAGAGGACTGGTTTCGTGGGTTTTCAATCGCATTTGAGTGAGAGCTACGAATAGTCTGGATAAAGATTGAGAATTGAGTTGAGCAGATGAAGTCATCTGAGAGCTTTGCAATGCCGTGAACAAGGAAGACACGATATCGATGATTTCGGGGAGATTAGATAAGATCAAATCCACTCGACGACGGGTGAGACCACTGAGAATGCTAACAGCTGATTCGAAGACGGCCGGTTGTTGATCAAGGACACGAATGATGATCGAAAGGAGTCGGGCAATATCGTCATGATTGAATGCGGAACACTAGCAATGTCAGCCAAATACAAAGCGATTGGACTCACCTTATCCTCTACCAATTTCTCGAAGAGCTGAATGAGGCTAATGTCAGGGGCAGCAGACAGCGCAGCATCGATGGCACGTCTTGTAATATCGGTATCTGCATGAAGATTAGCACGAAGGTCAGCATGGCAACACCGACAAGATTACCAAGGATGCTTACCATTGCATCGTACGCAAAGGGCAGCCAATAGTCGTAAATGAGCTGGCGTAATGCGCGAAGCTATACAAATTGAAACAGCCTCCCCGAATCTACCTGCAAAGACGCTAGCTACCGTAGTATCGAGGTTCACTGCGCATGTTAGCTATACTCATGCTAGACAGACTTACATTCGGGAACCACTTTCGCCACCACGGTTGTAGCCGCTATAGACTGAGTCATATCGGTAGATTCGCATGCAAAAGTCTCGATCACAGCTTGGCCGAGACGAGCTCGCTGTAAAGATTTCGAATTTTGTGAGAAAGCGGCAAGCAATAATGGACCAAGAGGTTCTTTGGCCGTAACTGGTTCAACCGTCAGCAATGGAATGTAAGTCTATAACCTACATGGCACGTTCAACCATTGTCCAGCTTTACACAGAACATTGTGAGATTCGACAGCGTCAAGGTTGTCCACCGTGGGTTGTGACGCATTCCATGCGATAGATAATAAGTCAACCATTTTTGTTCGAAGAGCAGAAAAGCTAATTATCAGCACAAGCCAATGGTTCTGATACTCACGTCTCTATATCTCTCAACATAGCGGACTTGAAGAACCTTGCGATGAGTGGAACACTGCCGAGCTCGCCGAGATGGGAAACCGTGTGCGATATAGAAGATTCATGATCCTTGGGCGATTGAAACATAAAGCTGGATGGTTAGCTTGACTCGCATCATGAGGACTCACTTTATAAGGCTGCTAAGTAGAGTTGAGGCAGATAAATCTCCGCCATACGCCACGGCCATAAGTCGAGCAATGAAATTCGGATTTCGAACCTGCAAATTAACTTCATCCACGTACAATAGACTCACCATCGGACCCAGAGAGTCACGCTCTGAAGTCGAGCGGCTTAGCCATGCGGCAACCAAAGGCAAATCCTGAGTTTGACCAATTACATGCAATTTCGTCTTTCGGGTGACATATGTAGTGGGACAAACATCAAGAAGGGAGTAATCGGAGGTCGAAGTTGTGTATAACTCGACAGCATCTGATTGTTAGCACGTTCCGTATAGTAGCTTGAACCTACCTTTGACATTGGGAAGTTCCCATATCACAGCAGGCAAGAAGATTGAGACATCTTGTGATGTCCGTTTTGCTATCAATTTTACTAAAGTTCGAAGTTGAGTGGAAGTTGCAAAAGCACTGCTTGTCAGCTTTTCACCCGTTGAATGTGTACTTACTCTAAGAGGGGAATCCCTTCGCTCATTGCTACGCTCCAGGTATCGTCTGACACGTCCGCAAGCACATCAAGGAGTTCATCGATGGTCTCGAAGGTCAGAACTTGGTTAATGGCAGCACGGTGAAAAATGAAAAGAACCTGGATATCAGCGTGAATTTGCGTCAAGGTAGACTTACATTTTCCCGCGCCAGCTCCGCCACCGCTTGCGATCGCAAGCTGATCTCCTCGATCCACTCACAAGAAGTGTGCATTTCGACAGCACGTGCAACTCTCAGCCGGCCAGCCTCGACAACTGCAGCATTCCACTGTGACTGCCTATGGCTAGATGATTTGGTCTTCTTGCTAGCTGGCAAGGGCGGAGTCCAGTCTGCTAGTACTCCTGTCAATTCATCAAGAGACACTACAGAGGCAGCAACGTCATGAGTTGTTCCAGCTGCAGCCTGCATACAGTAAACGATAAGCCGTGTGGTTATGCCAAGCATAGCTGCAGATGCGTGAGATAATTCTACCGTTGATCGTTTTCGCTTTTTATCTGTAAAATTATCGCTCATGGTAGTCTTCAAGCGATCGATGAATAATGACATTATATCGTTCCAGGATTTGCTTCGAGCGGCGCCAATGTTTGTAGAACGAACAGCTTGAATTAACGAATGGTGTACGATTTTGCCGGTAAGCGGTCCTTCCAAGGTGAGATTGTATAAGGAACAGATGATATCGTCAGGCAGGTCGTTGGCAAAAAGACCTTGAAGGGATTTGAGAACCAACTCGAAAAAAGCCGGCAAGGAATGCGTGAGGTGAAAAAATCTCAAAAGAGACGACAGCACAGTTTCGGCGGTAGCGCGGTGTAGAGCAGGGCACTGTGAGGTTGCATCGTCAGTCATGCATATCGTGGAAATTCAAACTTACCGCTAGGCACCATCTGATAACATCTGGTCCCAAACTCGCTTGATCGTGATCCAGGCGCTCCAGAATCGCCAAGATCTGGAGCGAGGGACCAATAAGAGCTGCTCCGGAGGATGCTAGAGCCTGTTCTGCCCGTCTCGCCTCTGATCGTAACATTTGAGTCCAGGCAGCTTCTCGTTCCATATATCCTCCCCACGACTCAATCGTTTGCCAAAGCAAGCATCTACTCTGAAACATAAGTAAAGGTGAACCATCCTTTTCCATGTAGTCCAAAGTACGCCCAAGAGCTATTCTAACAGCTTCTCGCTCTTTTGAGGCGATAAATACGTCATGAGCTACTTTACTACTTGAAGCCTGAGTGAAAATAGAATATCGGAAGCGATGGTAGGTATCCACGAGCTGCTGGAAAAGAGCGGGAATGGCGAGATGACAACCTTTCATGGGTGACTGCGCCAGAATTGGCTGGAGTGGATCGATAGTTTGCAACACATCGTGTTGTAACAGTAATGCTGACATGGTTTGGGTGAGTTCGTCACGCAAAGAAGGGTGAGCTTCGAAAGCCATGCAGTAGACGCCGAAGGCAGATGCAGCGGTTTGAGAAAGCTGTTATTAGCGGAGTTCTCATCAGATTGACTCACTTTTTTCCCATTTGTGGTTGTCGCCAGACTCTCTTCAATTCCTTTAGATATCAACCTGACAAGCGAGACCAATTCCGGTAATTCTTTAATAGCTCCAAGAGATTTGAGGGTACTTATCCAGACTTCTAACCATGTCTCAGATTTCTGCATCGTTTTCTGAGTGACAAAGAGTAGGCCGAAGGACTTGACTGTGGTTTCAAGAAGGGCGCATTGATCGGTTGCTTGAGCCAAGGAGCCAAAAAAGGAAGAAATGAGTTGCAAGGGTGCTTGTCCGACTGAATCGCTTGGATTGGAGACTTCAAGGAAAAGCTGATGATATTGCAACTCGACCAGAGGCGAACGACTGCATATCAGCGGACGCTTAACTCAATGCCACGTACCCTTTGTGATTTCTCGACCAGGCTTCAATGATCCAATCTCGTAGTACATCCGCCTTTCGTGGGACATGAAAAGAGGTTTGCTGCCATGCTGACAGAGCTATGTCTATCTTGTTTGGTCCATCCGACTGCGGTGGATCCGATGCAGACTTTAAGGCTTTGATCAAGCTAGAAGCTGATGTGAGATAGGACGGGGGATCGGACATGATACAATCCCACAGATGCTGATATAAGGTATCGGAAGAGTACTGAAAACAGAAGAATTGAAATTATTGTTGATTTTTGTTGATCAAGTGGAGGAAGCAAAACGTTATAAACAATATTATTAAATTAGCGGGAGTTTGCTCAAAGTCACGTGATACGCTATACAAGCCGAGATATAGAGCAAAAAGGTATAATCTCCGCAGGAGTTTACATGACCTCCGTCCGAATCGCTATTTCTGATATTTCCTCCGTCCGTGTTTGTCAGAACCTCCGCTGCACCAATCTCGAACCAATCTCAAATAGCTAATTCATGCTTCGAATAGTTGATTCTCACTCTCGAATTGAAAGGATCAAAACCGAAACAGGTAGTTTGAATCAATAGCTTTCAACCAAGCCAAAATGGCGATGATGCGTGCATATCTCGGAGATACATCACCAATTCGAATGTGTACGAAGCAATTCGAAAATGCAACTCCCCAAAAATCTCTGCGAATTGTAATAACTCAGCGGAATATGCATCAATTGCTTAAATTTTTTCATAGAATTGTAGCTGCACTTGATATCTACAACCTAGTGTCAATTGTTGATCGATTCGATGCGGTGAGGCTTGATGAATAGAAATAACAATTCTCAGCAACGGAGGTTCTCACAACTCGACGGAGGAAATGACAGAAATAGCGATTCGGACGGAGGTTATGTAAACTCCTGTGGAGATTATGTATACACGCCAAGGCGAGAATACAACAGGTAACTTGAACGCTTCCTGCATGACTATGTGCTAATAGTATTGTATGTATCAATACAACAGGATAATCATGCATATTTCAACGGTTCGTAGCTAGACACAATCTGATATCATTCTACAAAGGTCTGCTACGCCTGTTATTGGTAGTCATAGCGGTGTCGGTCGACGTAACAGACTCTGACCGGGCTTTTCTTGTATCAACCGTCGGGAGCAAGCCTTCCTTTTGAGCTTTCACAGTTCGCAGTTCCTGTTCAACCCTGTCCACTTGTCGCTTCATATCAATCAGTGCACCGGCAGCTTGAAGAAGATTGTCGAACATCTCGATATTAGCTCTAGTAGGCATAACCAGTTTGTGTGCGCTGATGCCAAGTTCATTGAGAAGTTCGGTAATTCGTATAGATGCGTTCGGTTTCGGAAGGGGTATCTTGAGAGATCGCATGTGCACTTGCTGATGTACGGGATGTTTACTCGCAAGATGGGAAGAATGTGGGTTTGTCGGCGGTGGGGGAATATTGTAGATACAGTGTTGTAAATCGAAAGCAGCTTGTTCTTTGGCACTCTTTTTCGGTGAAGGGGCGGGAACAATATTGGATTCGCCCTCCTCGGCACGTTTTCGTTTTTTGTTCTACATACTGTCAGCGTTCGTCTGTAAACAAGCAGCTCACCTTATCAACGCCAAAGATCGCTTCTACGTTTGACTGATCAAATTCCACCAGGCCACTATCTAAGCCCATTACTGTACGCATCAAATCGTCCCGGTCGGCACGGTAACGTCGCTCATTTTGCTCCATCCTTTTGATTTCAATGTATAGGGCTTCTTCTTCCGCAATCTCAGCGGCGGTAAGATGGAAAAGTTCGGATGCATACTGTTTGCGTTTGATCTCCCGAGCTGGAAAAAAGTCAGTCAATTATCCTATGCGATGGCACTTACACTTGTCAAATCCATAAGCGTGGATTAGCTGTTGCTGCGCCTGCGGATCGGATGCTGTCCGGGTGCGCACAAGTCGTCGACAAATTGTATAATAGCGATCCTTTAATTCCTACAATGTCAGCCATATTCTTGCCAGACAAGCTCACCTCTACCGAACGTCTTTTCTCGTTCGCAGTTCCTGTTATGCCTCTATATGAGTATCTGTCCGCAGCAATGATAAAACGCAGGTCATAAGTCTTCAACAGATCGAAAAGATAGGCAGTCTCATGTGATGTCCAATCAGAATCCGCGAGATGCTGATCGAATTCGAATTGACTGTACTCCATGAGAGAAGGACCATGTAGGTTGAATTTGCCGAAATATTCCACTAATCTGTCAGCTACGTTATACACAGGTTGAAACTTACCACTTGCATTAGGATCTGCGTCTGTGACCCTCGCCCAATGACCTAAACGAGCAGGATTATCTGATCTAGCAGTAGGTGTAAAAGGAGTCCAAGCCCTAAATCGTCAACTTTGAATGACTTCACTTTAACTTACCAATGTATTTTCTTGGATTTTAAGGATGGCCGCTCTCTATATTTTACAGCGGCTATAGACGCCTGAGCTTCAGCCAATGAAGGAGCATTGTCTCCAATCAGCGCATATAGTTCTCTTGAAATGCCATCAGGCTTTTTGAGGGTGCTGACTGATCGTTTGGCGATTACAGAGGACGATCCGGTTTGAGGCAGATTCAATATAGACCGTACATCTTGTGAGGACATGCTGATGAATTGTCTGGAGCTGTGTGAGAGAGTTTCAGTCTATGGCTCGGAAAACTATGTATCGATGTCTAGTTACAACAGTTGAAAAGGGTATGCATGAACCATTTATCGCAGTTGCACTGAAGCGAGATAACCAGGTGCAATGTTTACGACTGGATTTGTATTTGATACCTCCACATAAGAAACGTTATCATTACAGCATTGCATTATTACCAAACCTCAAGGTTTGAACTGGTCGATTGCTTTCTTTTCAGATATTTCATATGAAGACCGTTCTCATACTCTGCACTCATCATTTACCTCAACCGCTTGGATATTTCTGAGTGTCTCAGTCGAAATGGACATAAGACAAGCTACAGTGAGTTCTAAGTGGGAAGTACACGACTAATAGTTCACAGATAGACGATTTGATCGGCATGCAGAATGCCAATCTGCTCAATCTTCCCGAAAACTACACCTTCAAATATTGTAAGTCCTCAAAAGACGAGCATCCAGGTCTGACTTGAGTCCAGATCTCTACCATGCACTTACATGGCCAGAGCTCTCCTATGTTGCGGTTGATCCTCGAGGTCGTATTGTCGGATATATACTTGCTAAAATGTACGTGTAAATGGGTTGATCTTCGCTGATCGCTTTGCAGGGAGGACGAACCTTCGCCAAATACCGAACCTAGCGGTCATGTCACCTCGATATCTGTCTTGAGGCCGTATCGTCGTTTAGGTCTTGCCAATAAGCTTATGAAGCAATCCCGTTAGTTTAGCCTAATACTCCGCTTGGTCTGAAGCTGACTGGATACCTAATCGATGACTTGACTGATTACCGTTGACAGAGGAAGCTATGGTAGCACATTACAACGCATCTCATATCACCCTTCACGTGCGGAAGTCTAACCGAGCCGCTATCTCGCTGTATCGAGACACTCTTGGATTCGAAGTACACGCTATGGAGAAGGGATACTGTGAGTGGGCACTGTCATGGACATCGCTAGTCATGGACATCGCTGATATCTCTTCAGATGCCGATGGAGAAGATGCATATGGCATGCGGTACTTGTTCAACAAGCCCGAAACTATCGCATAGTTAAAATGCATGATTTTATACCCTTTGCAGTACTTCCGTTCCACATTGGCCCTTATTCGCTCACTATTAAACACATACCCACTATACACATATTAGCTGAACAATCAGTATTATCGATACTTTCAGAACTTTTCTGCTGTCATAGCGTATCCCTCCAGTCCGCAAACTGAACCGATGATTTCCTTGTTCGGGTGGGAACATGTTGTGCATCCTACACGTCCGGTTGCTGCAAAGACAGACTCGGTCTTCCAGCTAACCAGAAGGAGCTACAGCCAACTATTTCAATCCAACGTTAAACATACTCGCAGATGTGGGGCTCTATCGCCACAATACCAAAATGGCTCAATGACGGCAACCAACTTCTAGCGGCAGTCTGTTCCTATGCTTTGCAATTCACCCAATGTAGCTAAGTTTCCACATACCTAGGAATGAAATTCGGTTTCTCCCCTGTAGATTACCATTTGAATAGACCTTGTGGCGGCGTGCCGACCTGTTTGACATTGGAGAACACCATAGGTTGCGACTTCGTAAAACGCTCGATTACCCCCATGTCATTCTTCTTCTTGGCATCTAAGACATGTTTCTCAACATTCCTGTACATTTTTGAGCATTTTTCAAAAAGTCAAGTCTATGCTGTTCTCATATCCTCGCTTACATAACACGATGATTTCCGCATATGGACCGTGTATAGTATAGTGCCAAGCACTGCTTTCTGAAGCTCTAAAGGGAAAGATGGAAAACCTTCAAAGCGATACTCCTCCCATCCTATTCCAGTATAATTGGGCGGGCTCAAGCACACCAATCAACGTTTCCGTTTCCTCCTTACCGCTCGTTCCTCACGGTATATTGTTTTTTTTGCAATATTCTCGGAGAATCTCTTGTCTCCTTTACTTCTTTCTCTCCTTGACATGTATTGAATACCCTGACACTAGGAGCATCTGTTGGTGAAACGACTAGGCATACTGAATTCGGTGTAGCTGCTTTGATACGTTTACCCTTCCTGTGGTGATTCGGGAGTTCTTTTGCAAAATGCTCATGATCTTTGTAAGGGTCACAATATCCTCAACCATGACTGGATCGAAGTCATATTTGGTTTCTCGTGTCTTTCCTTGTTGTATTTGTCAGCACTAAGCGTATTACTGTGTTCAGATCCTTATTCTATAATTGTTTCCCTTCGACCTGTTGTTGTCTTCTGTTATCGCTTACCGTTGTTGCTGTCTTATCCTCATCTTCTGGGCGCATTCAAGGTTAGAGATCTGCTTCCTGAGAATAGCTGTCGTGCACTCTGAACATTCGCTTGTTGTCAATACTGATCAAATGGACATCAAGATCGTCATATTTGGTGGCAAGTGGGCCTGTTAAACAACGTGCAAGATGTGTCTCTAATCTATTGGATTGCAGACTATTGTTATTAATAGAGAAATAAGTCAGATCAAATCGTCAATTAAGACTAAAACTTGCGCCCACTCGTGTGACTGCTGCATTATAGGTTATTCTATGGTGTGGATTGAGCCACTAATCGTGCCAAGCTCAATTTCACGCTCAACACCATTTGCGGGAATACCTAAAAACAGGTGTTCTGGGACTTGCACCTAAATTTTTGTCGTGTGACTTTACATCACATGCCTTTTAGGCTGTCTTTTACTGAGGACGTTATACCATTACAACACGCCATGGGATTTTGGGAACCGATGGCAGTCGCGTTCTTGCTGCTCAACCCTCATTGGACGTTGTACAAACGAATATTGAAGTTTCTTATTGATCAGAACCCACAGTTATCACCTAAATGACATCTGATTCAGAGCGAGAATTGGAAGAAAATTCGATGGTGACTGGTAGTCTGTGAAGATAGAATAGTACTCAAAGTATGTTACGTACTGGTTTACTAAGTAATGGCTGACCTTAGTATACAGTGACGATGATGAATTGGTGATAATGATTAAGATCAAAGTGAATGGACGATGATAATATAGACAACTGTTGATAGTTGTGATGTCGTTGAACAGTGCGCTAAATGATATGATCAATGATAATAGCGCTAGCCACTAAGACAAGGATTATAAGTCAAGTCGTTATGACTTATAATGATATTGAATGTAACATGTGATGTTACTAATAATATTGGGTGTAACTTATGATAATTCATCAATGAGAAAAGAGGGGAAGAAGATGTCTTCTGACCCTCCTTATATATCTTACAAAAAGGCGGAATTGCTAAATAGTTTCCCATCGATTTATAATCTTTCATGTTGATTGATAATCATTCACGTAGATTTGTAATCTTTGATGAATAATCTTTCTCGCAGCTTAGTAATCACTAAGATTACATACTCCTGCGGTACAACGGTTAAGCTTAAGTAATTGACGGTACAGTCGGTACTTGCTTAGTAATCGATTAATAATCAACGGTAACGATGGTAAAGACGGTTCAAATATATAAACGGAACTATTGATAAGATAAGATAAGACAGGTTCATAACAAAGTAGTCTCGTAAAACTGAGGATGTACAAAGACAAGCAGTCATTCTATCTTCGTCTGGATCTTCAGGATGATCGAAATATGAGTTTTTTGCCATGAGATCATATGGACAGACGAACAATATTGCCAAGCATAAGCGATATAAACAGTGTATGAAACAGCAAAAAAGTAAAAAAGAATTAGCACTAAAGGTACTCAATACACTGTCCGCGCTCCAACGTTTCCTCCTCAATTCTTTGACATATTATTCTCAAGTTATTGAGTTTCCGCAGTTCATTTGTGTCCAGCTGTTAGGCGCAGGTCCTAACCAAGGTGTCATTTACACCGGTGTGAGCAGCTACAAGGTTCTGCAGAAGCATATTTGTTGACATAGCTGTGCACTCATTTATTAGACACATTGAACCAACTTTATTTGACTCTTCTGTGCGTTCATTGGACGGAACAGGCACAAGTCCTTAGGGTTGTGATCCAGATTGTATAGGAGTCATCCCCTATCCCTCTTTTGAACCTGTATCAGGGGCAACAACGTGTGGATATTTACCTAATGCATGAAAATCATACAGCTCAAGTTTTTACCCTGCGACTATTGTCAGCGCTGGGCCAATATGGGCTTGAAGAGGACATGACGGAGTGTTCTGAACCGGATCGTTCTACATAGTGATTATAACTAATTCATATTTTGTATATTGAGCTACTTCTAAGACCTTCTTTTACAAATTAATTATGAGAAGTTATCTCTCAGACGCATCTGGACAATGCCTCTGAGATATATCGGAGAGGTCAACTCTGAGACGTATTCAGGAAGTAATCTCTCAGAGGTGCGCTCCGAGAGGCCGTTCTCAGAGTAGATCAGGTGATCATTTTGGGTCGCAAATTTGACCTTCTGAAAGGTATAAATACCCCCTTTCAAGGTCCCCACCAAAATCCACATCTTCTCATAGATCAAATCATCAATAGTTACTCATCAATAGTTACCTATTCATAGTTACATACCCTTCTATATCTTTGTACTCAACACTGGAATACTTTATGAAACTATTACTTGCTTCAAGACCTTGTCAAACATTTCCAATCTTAACATTGCAACTCATTGGATCCATCTCCCTGTCCAACCATATCACAAGTCCCACGAGTGATACTCAAGCTTGTAGAATATCACTTTCCATTTGTCTTGTATCTAACAAGGTCGATACAGAGCGGATCGTGACACTGAGGAAGCATCTGATCCAAAGCACCAAACAACAGACAACAAAGGACGAAAAGTAGCTTGTTGAGTGACAAACCACTTGGCAGAGGTCCCTCGTGACTCAACAGGGATTAACGGAAATGTCTGCTCGTTGGCGGTGCTGGAAGCTAATCTTGGTGAGGAAGCAAGGATTGCGACCTCAAGCCGCAGAACCGTGACGTCGCAATTACATGCACCAGTACCTTTTCTACTTGTATCAAACTCGTTTATCTGTTTCTGGTCTCTATGCGATGCGAATCTGCAATCACTTATATATTGCGGCGCTCGGCTTTACTGTCGCAGAGTGAATCATAGCGTAAACAAACGAAAGACTGAGACACATATGTCACGGCGGAGACGATATCTCTTAAGCGGGTACAAAGAGATTACTCAGCGTAATACAAGGTAACAAGAGACTAGGTGTTTATAGACCAAAGAGAAGAACTGGTGACCCGGTCTTGTCATGTACAAAGTAACGGCTGATTAGGCTGGATTGATTTAATCGACCGAGATGGGATAGATGTCAAGTCCTGTAATGCATGTCAAGGAGAAAGAAGTAAAAGATAAAAGAGATAGGATGAAAATTTGATATAAGGGATAAGTTATCCAATAGTACAAGTTCTATATTACGTAATTAACCGGTAATAGAGCATCTAAGCGGCTCATTCCGACAAGGAGATCAGAATTGCCACTCATTTCCGCCCAAATGGTCAATTAACCTTACTTTGAGAATTCTTCTAGATATCCCTAAGATGCGTATAAGAGACGGCTTTTTAGATGTCTCTAAGATGCGTCAAGAGCTACAGCTCTTGTATGTTTTTTGATGCGTCTAAGAGCTGGACATCAGTGGGACAAATATCAGTGGCAACAAAATCAGAAAGTAGTTGCTCCAAAGTCGTCCCTGCGTGAGAGAGCAGACAGTGTAAAAAATGTATGCAGGTATACACAGACTATTCAGTCGCTATCTTCGTTTGGATGGTCGTTGGCATAATCCGTCGACCAGACAGACAACTGCACATATCATAATGAGATGTCAGGCAGGAGAGGGGATCCCTGTCGAAATCAAGCGCAACGAGTGCATCTAATACCTTTATACCTTCATCCGTTCCCTCTTTCTCTACTCTCTGAGTTTTCTTGAATGGGTGCATTTAAGATGTGTTCAAGAGTATCACTGTCTTAGAGGTCTCTCAGATGTCTCTCTACATGCGACTACAATCAACGACTCTTACAGGTCTCTCGTATAAATCTAAGAGGTACAGGTCATAGGCGCAAGACATCAAACTGGAACGCAGCTACAGGATTGCAAAATGCAGCTTAAAATAGAAAGGGGTTCGAATCATGACACGGATTGCGCAATACAACACTTTTTTTCAACGCCAAGGGATTTTGCGAGAACAGCATAGTATGAAGTGAACGATTGCCTGGCTAAGTGATCACTTCTGCACCGTTCCGACGTATGATACGTATCCTCAAGGCTTCTGGAACGACGGTGGGGAAAAATATCTATTATGTTCATAGCTTATCACGTAATCAGCAATGGCAGAAATATCGGGCGCCATTGGATGAGGATCATCTTATCTGATGAAACGTAATGTGTACATAAGCCTTATTCGCAAGAGATGAAGAATACATGCTGCTGAACTTGTGAGATAACTGAATAAACGAAAAGCGAGCCGTTGATACGTTGCTTTGTTAAAGTCGTAGCGAGGTCGAGCTGCAGTGGGAGGATTGAAATGATAGAGATCGACACTTTGAGTACGATTCGCCATGTACCATTCTATGATGCTGATGCTGCGAATATGGTTTATATGATCCAGACGGATAGCGAAATCTGACGCGTATTGTCCATCATGATGATGCTGATTGGAATCTGTACAGACGTAGCGATCACGATCCTTTCGTCACGACATCGCAGCCAAATAGTGCTGTATACAAGATGTGAATAGTTCATTGGTTAATTCAGTGCGTGATCGTTGATTAAGCTTCAGCTGCGGTTATCTGATTTGGAATCGTGCGCTCGAGTATCGGTGAGATAGTTGGGTGAACTGCAAGCCTTCTTTGCAAGCTGTAGCGCTGACATATCCTTTGTCGACTTCGAATATCCAAGCAGAGTGAAGGGTGTTTCGCATTTATTCTAATTGGGATTAGCTTCGGTCGATCTCTGTAAAGTTATCAAATGAGTTCCCTGACGATGACTGGTACATTGCACGAAGAAGGGGTTTGATGTGATGGACAACGCAACTGCAAGGCCAAACAGATGATTTGCAGGATATACCACCTTCTTCCATTTTTCCCATATCTGTTTAAATGAAGTATACTTCAGAGGTAGTTCATGCGCTACTGTTTTATTGCAGTTCGCCAAGACCAGTTTACCGCCATAACCTAAGGTAGGTTGCAGGTAAAACCAAAAAGGGTGTAATTGGCTATAAGCGTTGCGCTTGATCTGCGACGCGAAATATTATGGTGCGAGAATGGGCGTAATTGACGAGCAGTGTAGTGCATTCAGAGAAAGGCATTGTGAAGCCGGACCGTTCAGTGAAAGGCGTCAGGCAGAGGAAAGCCGTGATGTACAGCAAGGTGTGAAATGACCACGTCGTAACCACGACGGGCATGCTTCATCGGTTGATGACATGGGAAAATCGAGATTTGTTGAATCAACGGAGACTGGACGGTGGAACATTGTAGAACCACGCGGATTCCCTTACTTGTGTGCGAGGTCAAGCACAATCAGTGACGATAAGAAAACTACTGATAACGTTTCACTATGCGAAAAAACGACAATTGGATACAAGATCGATGAAAAGATGATGGAAAAGAAGAAGCAGCTGATGTATTGCGGACTGGATCAAGGATTTATACTATAAAGCCTTGAACCCTGAATAACCGATCACCCTATTAGTGTGTCACATCCGCATTATTACATATCTCACTTTCATCCATCCTGATAGTATCGCTCGTCTTGCATAATATGTAATGTTCTTCCCCATCCCTTAATTGCTTATGCTCATATTCGTTCCCAGGTCTTCATTGATTCTTTTAACAAAATCAGCATAATTGGGATTCATTTCAAGGCCTGTTACCAGTTTCATCGACAATAAAGTGAAGATTATTAGTTACAGATACGGTTCTATGTTCAGGGAAAGGAGGATAGTAGATAAAGAATCAAGTTCAAGTAAACAACGCTCAGGTCACTGTGTTAGAAATCAAAGGTTAGAAAGTATCGCATAGGATCGAAGCTGTATTGGGGTAGGTGAATGTCATCATTTAATTCACACTTCTTCGTCGTAATCCATCACATCGTAGGATGACAATCACCTTATTCTGCCTGCTCACCTGTAACGCTTCGTATCCTGCTCATCTAATGGCTTACTCTCCTCCATTATCTATACTTGCCATTCCTCCAGCTCTTCAAAACCATTCCTCTCGCCCAGCATCTTTTGTTTCTGGAGCATCCACCTACGCTTGTCCGCCTCCATCGTCGTATCATCATCGCTTAGGTTCTCTGTACACACTCAGACTGCTATCTGTTGTTACTTCGCCTGTCATAGGTTCTAGCCTGCAATCTGACGCCACAACGCCTTACGATCACACCTTGTCAGCAACAGTCATGGCTGATACCGCAACAAGCTCTCAAATACCGCCGAAAAAGCCGGGTTTCTTTCGTCGTATGTCGTTGTCGACCTCTCAAAACAAAGCTATAGTCGATTCTGAGGTCAACGGCAATGCTCGGGCTAGTCCTCATAAAATCCGATCAGTTTCTGGATCTGTGACAAAAGGAGACGTTGTTGCAGGTCCATCTTATGATTCCCTTCCCGTTAGGGTTCCAACTCATAATGACATGACCATGCAGAATCGTGGGTTTATGGCAAGATCCTCCACAGCTCAACGTAAGCAAATTCTTATGAATGTTCCTCCCGAAAGCAGACGCTGAAACGCTTCCAGCAATACCCAAATCTATAGCCAGACCTTCATCTGATCGTACCGCTTCTACGCCTATCGCTTCCGCTTTCACTGCTCCCAAGCCGAATCAGCGTCAAAGCCCTGAATCAAGCTCACCTAGAAGTCGCTATCCCATACATCCTGCGCTTGCTTCACCTCCTACATCCCCACCTCGCCGGATGAGTGCCACAGCTCCTTACAATGCGATAGAGCCAAAATTTTCGCCTGCAAAAACAACTACTTTGCGGACCGATGGACGTAGCGGAGGAGACTTTCAAGCTCGAGACAAATCAGGTCAAACAGATGGTGAGTTCGTGATACAAACGGTGACATACAAAATGTTAATACAATGGCATATGTCTAGCTCAACCTCGTATAGTGAAGAATATTCCCTTGGAGCGTCCTCAGCAGCAACATAAACCACAGACAACAACCCTTCCCAACCAAATACCTAACCCTTCTCAAACTGGTAATCGACCGAAACCCGCACCTCTATCAATTCCAAACACTTCCCCACGAATCTCATCGCGCTCAGTCCCCCAGCGGGATTCAGCTCGGCGGCACAGTCGATTTGAAGACGCAGATGCTGTTGTTCCAGCTAATCTGCCGGAAGGTGCCCAAGCCTCCGCATACGCCCAAACCAGCCGTCCAGAAGCCCGAGAGATGGTTAGTGCTCGTCGATCAATCTCGTCCAGCCGCCGCGCTCCAACGGCGAAGATTGAGAAAAGAAGTATACCAGCTCCAACTGCACCTGTCGAAACAACAAATTCGCCCATGATCGATACCGCTGCTACACAAGTTCGCCAGGAGAAAGGGCAATTGACAGAAGCAAGTGCGTACGCCAAATCCATAGCAGCTACCTTGGGAACTCGTGACAAATCGAGCACAACGCCAGCGGCTGTGAAGCCCCAATCTCGACCATTACCTACGCCGCCTGGCGGTCTCGCTAGAAGTTTTTCGAAGAACAATGTGATAGTCATAGCCAGTATTTCGAAAGATCACGCGGCCGCAAAGAAACTCCCACGAGCACCGGATACTCGACTATCGGACGTCTATCCGACAACTCACCCTGCTTCACCACCTCAACATACAACCCCTTTACGCAATAAGAGGGTATCATCCCAGCCGCTTAACTTTGATTTTCCGCGTTCTCCAACTCTCCCACCTCTCGTCGACCCTCGTACCGTCAAAACCAGTGATCCTATCGCGCAATGGTCGAAAGCACCTGGATCACCTATCACCTCCGACCGCACGCAACCCCTCGCCACAGCTCAATTACCACCTCGCATGCATTCCAGACGAGCTGTAAGCTCCCCTTTAGCAAGTCCTACTGTTGGTACCGCTGTCCATCCATTTTCTCCTGTTGTTCAATCGCCACTGAATAGCCCTCGAGCTGTTACCGCCCAACGACCATTCAATGAGAGACCAAAAGCTACCATTACCTTCTTGATGGTGCACGCTCGAATTCAGGCTGCTTTGCTGAATCAGCTCTCGATCAATTCATTTTTGTCTCTAATCGGGGCTTCCAATGTTATTCGCAAGCGATTCACGGGAGAGACTGTAGGTCGGTGGGTCATGAAAGAATGGAGCATACAGGTGGACCGAGATCAGAAACGGGCTTGGCCTAACTTGACAGTATGGGAAGGATTCCGTGAGTAGGTTGAGTTGTAGGACTTGAGCTGATTCCCGAACAGTGGAATCGCTATTACATGATCCAATTACGTATAGTACATACTCTCCGGAATGGCATCACCTGCTCCAACATCTTTCCTTATCTCACACCCTTATCGTCCTGAACCTTCGACAACTACCCGCTACAGCCTTTCCTAATCCACCGCCTCTACCATTTGAAGACGAATTTGCAATCACAATGCCCAACTTGCCTTCCTCCAGCTCGAACAACAATTTTGGTGGTCAGCGACCTCGATCGCGCTTGGGAAGCGCTGCTGGATCCGACGCTGGGAGTATGCGATCAGGCACTAAGATGCCTCGACAGGAGCGATTGGTAGAGATCGTCATGCCCGAACCGCTCGCTGGACAGTCAACAAAAGAAGATGGCCTTGAACCACTCTTGCAGACTCAAAAAGCCCGCCGACGTGGTTCAATTGGTTCTATAGCTTCAGCCACTTCGTTATCTTTCGGCCGTCGACGTAGCAGTAGCTTGTACACGGATAACCGTTTCGATATGTCCCCTGTCTCTCCTGCAGCGCCTATGCCCACTGGAAAGACTTCTCTTCCACCTGTCAGTTATCCTGCTGCCAAACGATACGGCTTCAAACGGCACGGGGAGCCAGCTCGATCACGTAAATCTTCGGAATCGAGTCGACCTGGTTCCATTTTTTCCGTTCAAAGCACTCCCTCCATCCAACGCGTATCAAGCATATATAGTGGCCGTCACTCATTCGCTGTGGACCGGAATGCCCCTCCAGTACCTGGTCTTCCGCCTAGTCTACCGATGCCTCCGCCTATTGGTGGAGGTAATCGATCCAGCTTCGACGCCGGTCGAGCCAATCGAAGTGGTGGTAACTCTCCAGTCTCCGGCATTTTTGCTTCGCGAAGAGACCTGAACACCCCGCTTTTCACCAAAGCCGAGCCAGCGTTTGATCGACCAATACCATTTACGGTGGGCAGGGTGCCAATACTAAGAGTGTTTGTGCCCTTGTCAGAGCGTGTCCCGCGTTGGCCATCTGCAGAAGGTGCAGTAGCCAGTGTCAAGGAATTGGAGAAATGTGGTGCATTGAAAAAGATGCAGCTTGGAGATTTAGTTGTGAGTGACTATCGTTCACCACGTAGGCTGACCTAATCTAGATTAACACGGCGATTCGTCAACCTAAAAACACTGAACATATATTGATTTATGTACCGTTTGTTCGACATCTACTCATTCCCCTCGACTACACGTTCTCTCCGACTGGTTATCTCCCTTCTTGCATCAACGGATTCGACATTCCTCCAGCATACTATTACCCATTTTTGCCGACTCCTCAGATACTTTATCTGGATCTGGCTCCGTTTGCTCAGCAGGCCATGCAGTCGATACGTCTCGCATATGATAGGCGGGACGTGACTGTGAGTTCAGGGGCCAGGTTGAGTGCGAAGAGATATCTTCACGTAGCTGGTTTTGAGATCCGCCCACAAGATAGGGCGGCTCCCGAATGGCGCGGTATGGTATCATTAGAAGCTGAAGGCACTGCCGAGGGCAAGCAGGATATCGAGAGACGGCTAGTAGGTGTGAACGGAGGGCGGCCAATCATGGGTCCATGGGAAGTGGTCAGAGAGAAAAGTATGATTGGAACGGTTTGGTTGAGATTGATCAAGTAGGTAGTGAATGCATTGTCTGCCTATGTGCATCTATGTACGCTTGCCTTTCTTCTTTCTGGGTGCTACTTGGACGGACTTCTTTTGCTCTTCGATGAAGGTATCTTCCAAAGCAGAATGAAGCCATGAAGCGAAGCCACCAGCGATAAATCCGAGAATTGAACTAACGGCAGGAGTGAGTGGGTAGCTCTGAGTGATGGTTAGTTTCGGTTTTATCTGTGCAGATGAGTCACTCACCTGCCAAGGTCGATCCCAATCTAATGGTATTGGAATAGCACCACACCATGCGCCAATTATGGTGCCAATGACTGGGTATACCAATGCTCGTTCGATTGGGGACTCGGGGCTGATTTGTTAGCTTCGCACTCCAACGTTTACGACTTACCGGAATTCGCAGAAAAGTCGCGTCATTCGGAATCGAGCGTAGATCCCAGGCTCATAGATAGATGGCACGCCTAACGTATGAATCACAGGCCATACAGTCAGGACAGCGAGGTGAATGGACAAAAGAGCGGTGTGTAGGTGGTGACTAAACGGCATTAGAATATTACATTCGGGCTTCGACTCACCTGTCGATGGGAGCTCCCATAGCGGTAAGAAGTACGAATATCATGATACTCGCTGCTGATGTCGCTAATGCGCATTCACGTATTCTCTAAAAGGTCAGCTTTGCTAACAATCAGGTACACTCACAATTATCATATCACTACTTCGACTAGCTCGTTCGAAAAGTTCTTCTTCACTTCCAACTGGTGCCTTGGAAGTATTCGTAGACCATCTCCTCATGATTGAACCCCACCAGCCCATACATACAGTCATACCAAATATATCCCATACCATGGTCGCTACAGGTCGGGACGTGATTGGCGTCAAGAAAGCGTATTCAGGTCGGTCGAGAGAGGAGGATTGAACGGCTTCCTCGGAAAGGAGCCATGGTGTAGAGCGGGGAAGCAGCACAAAAGCTCCACATAGCAGTGCGGAGAGGTATGAATGCAAGGCAAAGTATTCGGGGAGGTTGAAGTCGGCTTTGGGCATGGTCTCGATTTTTAGGTGAGAAATGGAAAAGGAAATAAACAGACATGAATTATTATTTTTAAGAGGTGGCAGCGACGTGTTTGTATGCCAGCTAGTTAATCAACTGTATTCAAGATCGGCATCCACCGCTCCGCATCACTTATTATACGGTTCAACGACGTGCATATAATTGCTCAAGCTATAAGTAACATACATATAATTCATACTTTTATCGTGATAGTGTTTTATCGTTAGGTTATACTACATGGTAAAAATGTCCAAATTACAACAATCTGAACTTGGGGTCCAATATTTGCGCTTCGGTCCTCAGATTTGGATCTTGTAATTGGGGAGGCAGTTGACCTTCTGTCCTATGACTGGCTACACTTTGCCAATGCACCCAGATTGCGGGACTTCCTGGACTATTGTTGCATCCACCATTAGGACTAGCTCCATCTGCGTGGTTGCTATTTTGGGGGGAATTGACATAATGTCGACGATGATTTATAACATCGGTAACCGTCATATCACTATCTTTACCTGATAACCTGTCCTTTCTGATCTCATTCATTTTATTCACTGCCAGTGTGTCGGGATGTCTGATTGGATCACTTGTCGCGCGATGATGTGTTGATCCATAGGCGCGTCTCATTTCTGGATATGCGACTTGCCAAGCAGGTGGTTGAGCAGGTAATCGAGGGGGAGCGTAATCGTTGTCGGGTAAAGGGTGACCCAACGTTTCTTCTTCAACGTGTGATACGACCATTTCGATCATGATCAGATGTCTAGCACCCATTGCGTAACGATTCGAGAGAGCTTGGAATGCCATCCTGTACAAAGGTCAAATGAGATCGGATGATAGCAAGACTACAAACTCACTTGAAAACCGCAATCTCCGATCGAAAAGCATAAGCAGCGTTGGTGTCCCCAATCTCGAGGGCCCGTTGAAAGAAAAGAAGCAGAGTACGAGCAGCAGTGAAGAAGTAGCTATGCTGGGGTCAGCGATAGGTTTGTTCTAGAGACGAACTCACACTGAACAAATTGTCAGCGATGTTGGATTCAAACATGCAAAGCACACACTCACATGAGCAGATGGGCACAACCATGTACGATATATCAGCATTGCTGCTAACTACCAAATAAACGATGTTTAGAACCGCCCTGGCTTCCATCAATAGCCTCGTGGCAGACTGACATCCAGGATCACTGATATCGGCAAAAGGTTCATGGAGGAAGATGCTTGCGATACGAGGAATTAGATGGGCCGCCTATCACAGAATGAGTAAATCGAAATTACATAAGAGATATTAAGTTACGCACGATTAAATCCGCATCAACACCCTTAGCATGACCTTGTAGATACTGAACAGGATCTCGAAGCGCGGGAGGGAAATGGACACTAGGAAGATTAGCTTGTTTTCTCGTAGTTTTCACTCACTTAAAAGTAGCTATGTCCGAGTCTATTTGCTTGAATTCCGGCATTTGTTTGGCCAACAATCGGTCCGCTGGTGCCAACGCCCGACATTTACGTATGAATTTACATGCTCGAGACAATAGAATCATGCCTTTCAACATCATGTTGAAACCATCAGCAACAGGGTGACTATTGCAAGGTCAGCGTCGGGCCAGGACAGCATAAATTGTTTACGCACTTTACAAAAAGATCCGGTGAATGGTAATATTGTGGGTTCTCGGTCATGTTCTCCTATTCTAGCTATCAGTGCCAGCCAAAATCAAACGAAAGATTGACCTACTGAGTTCTCGAAATCTCTTCGGTGACAAGGCATCCTGGCGGTCTAAGATGAGGTCAGCAATTGTTTTGCCTCGGGATGACTTACTATCTCATCGACGGGTAATGTATTAGGCCACCCAGAAGAAGCTGCAGATATCGCATCATATACCATGACGTAATACATGACAGCTCTTCTTTCCTCTCTTTCGGCATCATCCTTTGGCGGTCCAAGAATGGATTGACGCAAAGCGGGCATGCCAAAATCGTCGGGTTGATGATCCATCAGGCCAAGGCATATGGACAATCTGCCACCAGCACCAACGATTATCCATCCTTCAATCCATTTTGCGTTCGCTTGACCCCAATGACCCATGATGCACTGGACAAGACATTAGTACATATATGATTTGGTGTGCACTTACCATAGCTTGTAGCAAATCAAGCAGACCTCTTCCGCTTACATGCTCATATCTCATAGCGGCGAACGCATATCTCGCATTACGCTCAGAGAAGCATGTCTCATCCGCCGGATCATCGTAAGGAAGGCCTTTTCCATTCGCTCGCTTTGCATCTTGATTGGTCTTTTCAACGCTCTCCGCTACGGACCTACATTTGACGGCTGCAGTATATCGAGCCGCGGAAGCGCAGATAGCGTGAAGTAGAGCAACATGAGGGAAATCGGTATGCGTTGGTGGTAGGGCAAGCCTAGCTAGGAAAGATTGACGATGTAGGACTCGAGGGACTGAAGGAACCATATTGAAGAATGTTTCCACACTATAATACAGGTCAGTATTGACGAGATCTAGAGGGGAAGGGACTTACAGATGATCAAGCATAGCTGTGGATCAAGCCTCTGTCAGCTCGACCAAGCATGAACGTTACACAGAAACTCACAAGGTGTTGGCAGGTTGGCTGGCCATCCAGGAAAGAGTATATCTAAAAAGGGACCACTAAATCTTCCTGCTTCTGCGTCGATCTCATCAGCACTGATGGCTTGCGTTGAACGTCGAGCTGCAGTTGGGACGGGTGGAGGTGCAGAAACACCTGATCCGCTGTTTATAGGATCGAAGACGGCAGATGAGGAAGAATCGAAAGGGAAAGTTGTTGACGGATCTGTCGTTATCACAGGAGGGTTGTATGGGGCACTTAAAAAATCTGCGGGAAACTGATTGGGTGATGGGCCGGCCCAAGAACTTGTTTCATTGGCTAACTGAGTTTGTGGTTGTTCGCTAAAAGTTGCATTAGGCATTACAGAAGCTGAAGTTGCCGAAGAATGAGCAGGTGTACTTGTTGAGGATAAGGCATTTTGTAATTCCGCTTAAAAAAAACGTCAGAAAAATCAAGCCTTTGCGTTTGATGACTTACCAACTTTCTCTTCCAGTTTCTTTATAACCGCCCTCGGATCTTCATCAAGGGCAGTATGTTTCCTCTTACCAGCATGAAGTATATCATGCGGACTAGAGCCATCTGCGGGCATATCGTGAGAGCCTTCTTTACTGTTTACATGATGGTGATGTTCATCGTCCGCTTCTTCAGCATCTTCGTCATAGTAGCATTGAACGCCCTTTGAGTCTCTTTCCTCATCAGGTTGGGTTCTGGCCAAAAAATGATAACTTCTGACACAGGATGAGCAATGTGGTTTTCCAGCGTCACACTTGATTCTTCTTCTTCTGCATGGCAAGCAAGCGGCATTTCTCTTCAATTGAGGTAACGTTCGATTTAATTTTCTTTGCTTTTTTGGTGCTTCTGATTGTCTGTTGTCTGCATTGCTGTTACCGTCTGAATTTGATTGCGAGGGGCCAGACTCGCTGTGTTTCATGGGAGCCATATTGGATGAGCCGATGCTTACGAATATTGAATATTGGATTTGTCGAGAGAGAACTGTATTATAAGGCTGGTATTGCGTTGGCGATAGAAAAGTTAAGGAATTAATCAAAGGTATGCGCTAACATGAGATCTGATTCTGACACAACCTATGACTCTCAAACAAGAAGAGTACAAAGGATTTAAGGTGACAGCAAGCGGTTTGTTGTTGTTATTTTGGTGAATACTAATCTTACTCGTACTCGTAAGCTACGAAGAGTATCTACAATATGTGGAATGCCCGGTACACTTAAGGTTATTTGATTACGATTCATTTTGATTCCGCTAATCATTCAAGCTTGTTATGTAATAACTTGTAATACCTTGTGAAAAATCGCGATGAGTGATTGTCGATTTACCGAAATAAAAGTCAACATTCGTGGGTCTATCTGAATTATTTGTTAGCCAGGTTCGTTTCTATCACCCCTTAGAAGGAAAAGGCAACGCAATTTTTACAAAATGGCGACGCTCACTCGTGCCTTTCGTTCTTTGACCGGATCTTCCAGCTTGGTTTTGGCCAGGCCTAGACCAATCCCTTTCATCACCCCATCTTCAGCAAGTAGATGTAGTGAAAAGATAGGTAGAAGAGCTTACACTTCTACAAAGGTCCTTCGAGCTACTGTGCAAGATGGGCCAGCATTGACACAGACAAATAGTAAGCGGAATCTCATGCTGTGTTCCGTGACTGCAAGGCTGTTGCTAACACACTCACTAATATTGCTAGGGGCCGAAGTAACACTTCGACGATTTTGGAAGTCTGTCCATATCAAGCAGAACGAATCCGGTGAATTCCAAGTCACATTGGATCACCGAGTATTGAAAACACCAGGTGGTGCCAAGTTAGTTATACCTGCCGAAAAAAGGCTGTTAGCTTTGTTGATCGCAAATGAATGGGAAAATCAGGATGAAGTATTGAAACAACATGCTTTACCAGTGGTAAGTGACTGTGATCGTCTTGCCTGTCCAGCTTAACACTGACTATGTAAGCTTAGACATCGCTGCTATCAAGAGCTATCGATGGCTTAGGAGAAGGCGCCATCAGATCTGGAGTGATCGATCAAATGATGAAGTACCTTGATACAGATACAATTTTGTAAGTACCCAGCTTCTTTACCTTTGAAGTAGCTAATGTCATACTGTTCTCTGCAGGTTCACGAGTGATACGCCATCATCATTGGTGCGAATGCAGCACGAACATTGGGACCCTTTACATTCGTGGTTGAAAGAAACATATGATGTGAAACTCAACCCAGCAGAAGGGTTCTCACCACCTAGACAAAGCGAAGAAGTCAAGATAAAATTGAAGAGCGTGTTAGAGGGAATGGACGGCTGGGAATTAGCGGCATTCGAAAGAGCTGCATACGCGTCAAAGTCTTTCGTGATAGCCCTAGCTTTATGCAAAGGTCAGTTGACAGCAGATCAAGCTGCCAATGCTAGTCATGTGGAAGTCAGAAGTCAAATTGAGCAATGGGGTGAAGTCGAGGATAGTGAGTTGATACGATACACTGTGTAGAATGCTAGCTAAAATTGTTTGTAGCACACGACGTCGATTATCAAGACATCAGACGAGCATTAGGAAGTGTAGCTTGTTTGTTGATCAATGCTTAGGAATGATTCAAATTGTAGCGAGATTCAAGTAGGCATGATTTACTATTCAAACTTCACTACACATATGCATCGTATACTCTACAGTACATCGTTAATTTCTATACTTGGTCCGTTCGTGGTTTCGAGCCTGACAGCGGTTATTGATGATCCTGGAATATGAAGTTAGCATTGAAATCTGACTCGAGGCATCTACTCACCCTTCTTCTTCTTCTTGGCAGCAGCAGTAACAGCGTCATCCGATGTTCCAGCTGATTGGTTGTCTCGTACAGTCTGGATGAAAGATCGTATATTGTTCTCAATTGAGGGGATTTCGAAATCCATCTATAAGATAGTTAGCATTCACATATCATATATACGTGTGATCAATGATCAGTATGCTTACCCGGGCAACAGCTGAAAAAAGTTGGATCATCAGTAAAGATTTTCAGGAATTGTTTACAATTCACTTACGTATTCTAACTAAACCTTCTTTATCAGCTCTATATTCCATTCTACCAGCCGCATCTCGGATCTTTTCAGCTAATTCTTCACCTTCACCAACTAATCCTCTTTTTGCTACAGGCATCAGACCTTTTGGACCTAGATATCTTGCTAAATTCCTTGTTACTTGAGGCATCATTCCTGGTGTGGCAAGACATCTTGTAGGCGAGATTTTCCCTGATAAAACAGATTCAAATAATTCTTCGCCTCCTACATAAGCTGCACCTGCTTGTTTAGCTAGATTGGATGAAGGTGAATTGGGTTCAGTAAAAACCAGTATTGTTTCAGAAGATCTTCGTGGATCTAATGGTAAATGGAAATGTCCCCGGATAGGTAATGATGATTTGGTTGATTTGGTGGATAAAGTCAATGAATAGGACGATGTTGGATTTGCGATTTCGAGAGCCTAAAATAGGTTTGGGTCAGCTACAAAGAGGTAACGCAGTTTCAATCGACTCACTCTAAGTACTCTTGAAGCTTCTTCAGCAGTCATCGCATCTGGGTTGACAAACTTTTTCTTCTTCTTTGTTGTGAGCTTTTGATTTCGGACAGAGCTTGAAGGGGAGGAAGAGAAAGAAGCAATTGGGGTAGAAGCACGAGTTATGGAAATTGCAGGCCGCTATAATAGTGCTGGAAGGTAAGCATTCCAACCATCTGCTTGCGATACAAACTTACAGTCGCTTGGGCAAAAGACCTTCCGACTTGTCCTCTAAGTGCAGAGACACTATTTCCAATCATATTGTCTATTTCGGTGGAAGTTGTTGAACTTTGAGAGCTGTGATTGTTGGTTGCAGGAGCAACAGAAATGGGCTGTCTATCTCGCTTCTTATTATCCTTTCTTGGTGATGACGCTGGATGATTCTTCTTGTTCAACCGATTATTTCTTGCACGAGCTTGTTCTTCTTTCTGCTTTTTCTGAAACTTGTTGTACCTTTTTTCGAGGTGATTGAAGAGCTTAGCCTGCTGAATGAAGTATTCTTCAAAATGGTCCACTGATGTAATCTGATTATGTAACTGATTTGCACCTTTTGATCTATGAGAAGTAGTACTATGATCTATGTATCTGGCAGAATCTTGATGTGAAGATCCAGATGATAACTTTGATAGCGAATCCAAGGTTGTCGTTTGCGAAGTTGAAGTGGTATGATTTTGACTTTCTTGATCCGAAGGAGAATAATCAGAATCAAGTGAGATGTGATGTGGCATTATCGTTACAAGTGAAGATGTATGATTGAATAGTTGACAAGGTTTATGATGATTTTGGCGAGTTTCTCTGAGATTCAGGGTCTAACGGGAGGGAATAACGTGTCAGTGATCAAAATCAATCAAATTAATCAAATTAAGCAGTGGGAATAAAAATAAGTACCGCCGGTGAATAGTTTATATTATGAAATATTTTATCTCTCACCAATAGTACTTCGAGAACAACGTGATACTCTTTCTTGTGGGGGTAAGATCAAGGTAAAATTGATCTGTTGTTTCTTCTTATTCCATATATACATCATTCCCCTATACTGGTACAAGATACATTCCCATCCTTTGTATCTCTTTCAACCTTTCATCTTTCGCTAAAACAGCTTTCTATATCATATTAAAAGAGTGAGTCACTTTGTATGATGCTGTAGTGGAGTGGAGAACGAATACATTACCATTCCTCTCAACGTGCAAGGATTCATTGCATTCCTCGTCGTCATACCTAATATCAGACATGCCTTGTGTGACTACTACTTGTGTAGACGTGTAGTATTTGACTTTGATCATGTCTCAGATCGCTGACATACAATATCTTCCTTTCTTCTTGATCCGTCTTTTTCTTCATGCCCCTTTCAACGGTTGCTAAACATCATTACAACACTCTTCACAATCCACACTCACACCATGCCATTCGCGCTTGGACATCAAACACCTTCACGACCTTTGACACCTTCACCACCTAAATCTCAACCTGTACAACTTCCATATCACTCCAATCATTACGGTCATAGGTTATCCATAGGTGCTCATTTCAACATGTCAACAAGTCCATACTCCAACAACACCCCAACCACCCAGCTTGCCTGGCAAGCGTCTCTCAACACCAATTTCAATGAAATGACACCTGATCAAAAATTCTTCAGAAAGGTACGTCGTGAACAAGGAAATCTGAGCCAAGCTGACGAGATACGTAGACCTCTATTATCGCTACTATTGGTCCTAAGACTAACAACGTCGACACTCTTGTCAATCTCGCTGATGCTGGTATGAACATTGGTAAGTGGAGCTATCTTTTTACGCTTGATGTATCGCTGACAATCTCGTAGTCCGAATGAACTTCTCCCACGGTTCATACGAATACCACCAATCTGTTATTGACAACGCTCGAGCCGCTGCTGCCAAGAACCCTAACGGTCGACCATTAGCTATTGCTCTTGACACCAAAGGTCCAGAAATTAGAACCGGTTTGATGAAAGATGACACTGATGTGAGTTTGTGCATAGAGCCGACACAGATAAGGGATGAAGCTGATTCCTCGATAGGTCGCTATCGATGCTGGTCACGAATTCTGGGTCACTACAGACAAATCATTCGCTGAATCAGGTACTGCTGAACAAATATACATGGATTACGTGAGTGTAGGCCAGACTACATCCATGATTTGAATGCTGATTTTGATATATAGACCAACCTTCCTAAAGTCACTGCTCCAGGCAAACTCATCTACGTTGATGACGGTAAGTTCAGACAATTTCGGTTCTTTGCTAATTCACCTGCAGGTATCCTTTCCCTCCAAGTCATTTCCATCGATGGCGACAGAATCAAGGTCAAATCCCTCAACTCTGGTACCCTTTCTTCCAGAAAAGGTGTCAACCTTCCTAAAACCGCTGTCGATTTACCTGCTCTTTCCGAAAAAGATCAAGCAGATTTAGCTTTCGGTGTTAAGAACGGTGTTGATATGATTTTCGCTTCATTCATCCGATCCGGTAATGATGTCAAAGAAATCAGAAAGGTTCTTGGTACTGAAGGTGCCAACATCAAGATTATCGTTAAAATTGAAAACGAACAAGGTGTAACCAACTTTGACGAAATTTTAAGAGAGACCGATGGCGTCATGGTTGCTAGAGGAGATTTAGGTATCGAAATCCCAGCCAGTCAAGTCTTCATGGCACAAAAGATGATGATTGCTAAATGTAATGTTGCCGGTAAACCTGTCATCTGTGCTACCCAAATGCTTGAGGTGAGTACTGTAATACAGTTCTGGGATAACTCGTTTTGCTGACGAATCTCTTATTCCAGTCAATGACCGTAAGCCTATCCCGTCAATCGACGCTTCCAGTACACACTGACTCCTTTGTAGTACAATCCTCGACCAACTCGAGCAGAAGTATCTGATGTTGCCAACGCCGTTATGGATGGTGCCGATTGTGTTATGCTTTCAGGTGAAACCGCCAAGGGTAAATACCCTATTGAAGCTGGTAAGTAGAGCTCGTTTAGGTCTGTTACAGATCGCTAACGCCTCAGTAGTTAAAATGATGGCCGAAACTGCCTACCTCGCCGAAAAGGCTATTGCCTACCCTCACTTGTTCGATCAACTCCGAGCTCTCACTCCCCGACCAACCGAAACAGCTGAAACCCTCGCTTTATCTGCCGTCGCTGCCGCCATGGAGCAAGACGCCGGTGCCATCATTGTCTTATCCACCAGTGGGGTTTCTGCTAGACTCCTTTCCAAATACAGACCTGAATGTCCTATCATCTGTGTTACTCGAAACCAACAGACTGCTCGACAACTTCATTTATCTCGAGGTGTATACCCAGTATGGTACCCCGAGCCTCGAGGTATTCCAGGTGACAAATGGCAAATTGATGTTGACAACCGAATCAGGTGAGTACAAGTATGCTAGGAGAAGGATGTTGCTGATTTTTTTTAATAGGTATGGTCTCCGAGTTGCCCTTCAACTCTCTATCGTCAAGCCAGAAGCCACTGTTATGGCTGTTCAAGGTTGGAAAGGTGGTCTTGGACACGTACGTATGATCTTAATCGATTTGAAAAGCTTGCTGATACTATTTTACGCTGTAGACCAACACTCTCCGAATCCTTAGTGTACCAGCTGATCCAGCAGACCTCGATCTCCACTCTATTGACCGAGATGATTAAGTGGAGATCTGCGAGATAGCCTTTAGAAACGTCGAATGCACAATAGGATGGATCCATAAAAACGATCAGTAGCTATAGAACATGCTTGCGTTTTGCCCGTCCGTAGCTTTTCATTGCCTTCCATATAGATATTGCCATTTTCCAGAATTATGAGATAAAATGTGATGATTCAGCATTGGTATGCATGCATGCGAACATGAATTGACTACACAAGCATACAATGATGATACAGTAGGATCTGGGAGGTGCTAAACGCCGAGCGACCTGATTTCTCGGCTGCAACATTTAAGCGAGATTATGACTTCATTTTCCCAAGTAACAATTATTAGTTTATTTCTATCTTCGCAACCTTTTATCATTCATCTTCAACTGACAATACTTCACACATCATGACCAAATTGCGTATCGCTATCGCTCAGACAGCTCCTGTAGTTGCTCCAGAAGGACCAGCCAAGCTGGAGAAACCGCACTCGACGTCTCCATTCTCTACCATCGACCACAACCTCTTGGACGCTATTAGCTATGTGGAAAAGGCGGTCTCACAGAAAGCTGAAGTGGTAATATTTCCAGAATACTTCTTACAGGGTATAGTCAACGAGGGAAGACAGGTAAGTGATTAGATCGAAGAGACGAGCTGACCTATCAGTACCTTACATTCCCCTCGCAACATCTTTTGACATTCTTCCAAAATCTCGCTAAAACACATCAAGTTGCTCTTTGTGGATCCATAGTTCACGGCACAAGGGAAGAAGGTGCTGCATCAGTACCTGATTCGAATCCATTCTCTCATATCCCAACGGATACGAAATCCAAGCCGACAACGCATATCACCTCAGCTCAATTAGAATGGGCAAAATACCTTGAGACACATCCACTTTCATCAGAGGAGAACGCTGGACCGAAATTGTACAACACTGCTTTCTTCATTGATGATCGAGGTGAGATTGTAGGGGAATATACGAAGAAAAATCTTTGGCATCCTGAGAGGTAAGTGCTTTGTGGTGGGAGTCCCGCTGACATGACATAGGGATTATATTCAGCCTGGAGAAGAAGAACACAAAGTATTTGACACTAAATGGGGTAAAGCTGGAATGATGATTTGCTGGGACATGTCACACCCTGCTCACGCTCAAGAGCTTGCCAATCAAGGTGCAGATATCATCTTTGCTCCGACATTCTGGTATGCTACGGATAGTGAACCGTAGGTTTAGTGCAATGTGAAATATATGGGAACTGATTTTTCCATAACTGATAGGATGATCCATAAATACGATCATGATCCGGAATATGAGAATCATATGGTACAATCTCTATGTTTTGCCCGATGTATCGAGACTGAAACAGTGTGGGTAATGTGCAATGCAGGAGGTGATCCGTTGGAAGGTTTTATGGGTGGTAGTGGTGTTTGGGTTCCGCTTAGAGGTAAAGTCGCTAGTTGTGATGTCGCTGCGAAATTAGAAGTAGTGGAAATCGATTTGAGCGTACTCAAGGTGAGTTTTTGTGAACCCTACTGGTCATACGAGTTGACACGATGATGCAGGATTCCCGCAAAACATATAAAGTACGAGAAGATGCGGCCAAGAGACTTGCTACATAAAACGAAATCAGACATGAATGACTGTGAAATCCCATGCATGACAGTATCAAACTCGAAAATCCCATGTTTTAGGTGATCACAATTGATTTTTTTCCCAATGATTTATAATCACTGACTGACGCTTAGAGGCGTTAAAATCTCCTATTTCGGTAGAAATCGATCCCGGTCGAGCAAGTGACCGACCTTTTTACTCCGGTTACCGGGGATACTAGTAACGTTGGGTAACGGTTTGAAACCCAATATAGTGCAAAGAAGTATCACTGATGACGAAGAAGAATACATTGATCACATACATGACATAAGATGAATCGCATTGATTACGCAAAGTAGGAGATTGCTGATTAAGAACGACCAAAATGAAGACTATATAAGAAGCCTCTGGCGGTGTAACCAGATGTATCCCTCATCAAGTTCAGCAAATTCATACTTTCATTATCACACTTACAATCAAAGCCACTACTTAGCCCAATATGTCCGGAAAACAAACTATCTTAGTCATCGGTGCTACCGGTAAACAAGGTTCAGCCGTTGTCAAGGTGAGTTATCGAGTCCCACGTTTTGGTGCTAATCAACAGAATAGGCTTTAGACAAGTCTAAATTCAAGGTTATCGCCGCGACTCGGAACGCTTCGAGCGATGCTGCCAAGGCATTAGGAGTTGATCTTGTCGAAGGTCCTCTTGATCAACCTGAAGTCTTGTTCCAAGAACCTATTCATGGTGTATTTGTGGCTCTTGGTGAACCTAACCCGGAAGAACAATTAAAACAAGGTGAGGATGGTCATTTCTTCTATTCAAAGCCTGCTGATTTCCTTTTAGGTCTTGCTATCGTTGACGCTGCTGCCAAACACGGCGTCAAGCACTTTGTGTACTCCAGTGGTGATTTCTGCGGAATCGAGAAGACCGGTATCCCCTTGTATGTCGATCAATTTTGTTGCGCCTTCATTTGCTGACTCGATGTCGTTAGCTTTGATATCAAGAAGGACATCACTGCTCGTGTGCAAGCCGGACCATGGCAATGGACGGTTTTGGGTCCTGTTGGATTCATGGAGAACTTTTACTGGCCCCTCTACCTTGATCAAGTCTCTACTAATTGGAAGAATGCCGCTCACAAGACCTACAAACTTATCGCCGTTGCCGATATCGGTAATATCGCTGCAGAAGCGTTTAGCAAACCAGAACAATTCGCTGAGAAAATCCTTAATATCGCTGGAGATGAGTTGACACCAGACGAAATCATCGCTACATGGAAGGAAGTCACCGGTCAAACCTTACAAGCTCAAGAAACCCCTGTCTTCCCCAGCGCTTTCGCTCCAGCATTCAAAGTGAGTAGTGTAGTGATTATAATATTTTACTATACCAGGGCTGATCCAAAACTAGTTCTTCGACGACAACCAATTCGAAGCTGATATCGCTGAGAACCGGAAACTTTTCCCTTTCATCAGTGATTTCAAATCTTGGTTACAACAAACCCCTTTCGCTAAGAAATAGAATGTGGTTGTCATTATGCATGTTCGTATTTGTCCTACTATAGCCATAAAAATCGTTTGAAAGCATAGTCCATCTTGTCAAGGATTGAGGTTGCTGATTCGGCTTCCGAGAGACTGACAGGATCAGCTTTACTCGCTATGAACATACTCACCTTACTATATCTTTTTCCACAATGAGATCGTCAATCTTGTGGACCTCGGCTATCTGCTTGATGATGTTGTTGACCAGCTCTTGACATGTCCCTTCATCGCCTGTATGACCCGGCATAGCTTTGAAGGCGTAAAATTCAGAAATACCTGGTTCTACTTTGGCATGTTCGATTGAAGGTAGTGGGGTATCTGTAGTGGTTTGTGCGACGGAAGGAAGTTTATTTCTGAGAGAGTAAGTGCTGTATCGAGTAGACTCGTTGATTGGCGAGAAAGTGATGACAAAGCCATAATTCTCTTTAGAATCCCGACTGGCTTCTTGTAGTGTTGACAGTATATACGCACCTGATCATCAGCAATGTCCGAGACTGATAGACTCACCTTTTTGAACTTTTGTCACAGATTGCAGTGGTATGCGTGTAAATTCCATGACTTTTTCAAGCGAATAATTGAATGAAACCACGTATATTGCGTCGCGAGTCTGACCATCAGCCATGTACTGTGTTAATACGACTCACCAATAGCAAGACTTTTTCCTCCAACCCTGGACTTATCTTCACACTTCGAGCTTCAGGGGAAAGCAGTGTCCATCCACCAATTCTGTCTTCGCCGTCGCTCAATACACGAGCCGAGCATGTTTCGACTGTCATCAGCAATGTTCAAGACTTGATTTCACTCACCAGCTACTGATCTTATCCTAGACAACTTGACGACACTAGCTGCATCGGCACTGTTCAAGGTTTCGAGGAATTCACTGAATACGGACAAGTTTCGATGTCCAAGGAGGAAGGAAATGACCGCTTGAGCGAAGAAATCTGAGACGGCGCCGTAAAACATCCGACTGATCGAGCTGACGCCGTCATGCAACTGATTGTCAGCGCTGTTATAAAGAGGTAAACTCACCATCCCGCTGAAATCTCTCTTTCCAGTCCTAACAAAGTCACCTTTCAATGCGGATGTGTGGGCATAGCATAGACTAATAGTATCACCGTTGTTTGCCCAGACTGCGAGGTCAGCGGAAAATTCCCGTTTACTACAACTCACTGTCATTGAAGATGTTTTCTATAGTTGTATCCTCTGCTTTGAGTCCCAGCTGAGTGAGCATATTGGTCAGGACCCTTCGTGCTAATGCTGACTGAACCACATTGGTCCGGTCAAGACAATCAATGCAGCTGATTTGTCAGCTCAGACATTGACGATATCACTCACTTTGTCCGGAACGCCCCATCCTGCTCTCTAATCGCTTCACCTTGCAGCGTCCATAGGTATCCCATTCCATTAAGGTCTACCGAGTCTACCAATTCGGTGATGTTTTCCCATTTCATACCGTGACATTTGGCATGAAAATCAAAACCAGTGTACCTGGATGTCAGCGGGTACGTGAAGGTTTTACTCACTTTAAATCTTGTCGATCCAGAGATTCTACTAGATGGTGGTATCCATTGGTCACTTCGGCTTCTCTTCCTGATTGTTCCGATAGATTGATAATGGTCTGGATATCAGCAGAGTTTGAGCACGATCAACTCACTATTGGTCCATATCTGGATGTCAAGTCGTTAAAATGAAGGTTTGCTACGGCATAGGATTTATCCACTGGTTCATTCAATACTGGTGGTGGTTTCATTGAATAGGGTGATTGTGACCATCTGAGAGGGATTGATCCTCGAACTTGGACGAAACTGAATAGGGATGATTTTCCCTCGACCTGAATGTCAGCGTGAGTTATATTATATGATGCTTACCTTGGCCCTAACGATCATCTCTGTTTCCACCATGTTAGCGACATGTCCGTCATCGTCTATACCACGGCGTTGATACCTCAAGCCAGCTCTATCTCGACTTCGCCTTGAGATGACTACGAGGTCTACTGGTACGGATCCAAGCGAGGTTTCTGGTTCGAGCGGGTTGGGTGGAATTGGAATGGTGAAAGAAGAGGATTGAACCCATCCTTGCATCATTGGGATGACATACGCATGTAAACCTAGATCGATAAAGTCCTTCATGAGGTGTTCGTTCCAGAAAAAACGTCGGTCCGTTCTACGCCATAAAGGTACTTGTATATCTGGTTCGACAAAGTCATCCTCGCATATACTGTGCCGGGAGGTGGTGATGGCTGGCGAAGGAGGGAATAATGAGCCTTCTTTTGTGATAAGGTCATTGAGAGCGACATGTGAGGCAGTCCGCTGGGTAAGAACCTTCCGTTTGTGTTGAAGGGAGTGGGTAAGATCAAAGTCGTATGAGAAAAAAAATCCGTTGCTGAATTCTCGTATTATCTGTCGTACAATTTTCGCTTCGAGCTCTTCTCGCTGTGGTGGATCATTCGGTAAAGGTTCATCGGCTTTGGGATCAGCGAGTTGTTTCTTGCGTAGTTTGGGGATGAATTTGGTCCATTCTCGAGTTTTGGACGGTATAGGTGTTTCATCTGCTTCAGGGGTATCTTCGTCGTCTGACGATTCATCGGAAGTGTCTTTATTGACAGCAGCGGCACGAAGAGGAAGAGTAATGCTCCATCGAGATTTGGTCTTTGGCTGACGAGATATTTGAATGTCCAGGAGTCTTTTGTGAGCTTTCACTGCAAGGTCGTGGTTGAGAGGTATCGCATGTATATCTTCAAGGGTGTAGACTTCGTGGGAGCTTGAAACTTCGTTCCGGCTCTCATCGTGAACATCATGTGCAGGAAATAAGGGGAAGGAGGATCGAGGTAGGAATACAAGCAGGTAGGCGGCTACAGACATCAGCAGGGTTTTGCTTGCAGAAACTCACCATCCCACAACCGTACTATTCCTAGCACACCGCCTAGTATGACTTCTCCAGGCTCGCAGTCTATCGTTTCCACTTTCCCCTTGACTCCCCATCTGATCAAGACGTCTTCTCCATTTTCCGGTGCTAGGGTGATACCGTCGTCTGTCACGTTTAGCTTGACCTGTCGATGTAGTCGGGGTGGAAGCGGTGGTACCGTGAATCTCGGAGGTAGCGCTGTCATGTTGAGCGATTGTGGTAAGTATTAGAAACAGAGTTTAGAGAGAAACAAAAGAGTGATGATATAGAGAACGACCTCCACTCGAACCGGTACTTGCTCAACGCGACAATCGGTTTATGACGTATATTTTCCTTTTGTGTGTCTTTTTCGACGTTCTCTTTCACCAAACTGTGTCAATATGCCTCAATCAAAATATATACGCCAAGTATACGATATCCTGGCCGAAAGAGAATTGATAAGGTTACAGGCAGGACAAATACCTCGTCCTAACGCAGAACAAGCTTTTTACTCCATCCGCAATTCCCTCAAGCACAGGCCAGATAACCGATATTCCAATATTCTGGCATATGACCGTACTGCCGTTTCAGTAGAGGGTCGGTATATCAATGCTAATGTGGTGACCGATGGAAAGGGTGGGGAATGGGTAGCCGCTCAGGTATGTGAAGTTGGCATAAAGATGGGGGTTGACACGCTGGTCTTAGGCTCCGCTGCCTAGTGCATTCGACACGTTTTATCGAGCACTATATCTTGGCTCGGCCACGAACAAAAAACCAAACGATGTGATCATGGTGCAGTTGACTGGATGGGAAGAGCGAGGAATGGTCAAGGCAGATCCTTATATGTGAGTTGATATGGACTATCATCCGTGCTGATGGACAGGAATCATGTCATGGATCATCTCCCGCTCAAGACAGTGAAGCAGCAACGACAGAATGAGATATCGTCTGATGTGACGGAGATGGTGTTGGGAGAGGAGAATCCCGTGAAAATTCATCATTATCATTTTGATTCTTGGCCCGATCATGGTGTACCGGAAGGCAAAGGGGTGGAAGCATTAGGTAGATTGGTGGACGAGGTACAACAAAGGAAGGATGAACTGGATTGTGAAGTCTGGGTTCATTGGTGAGTACAATTCACGCTGAACGTTGCTGATATGTAGCTCTGCTGGCGTTGGACGAACGGGTACATTCATCGCCCTCTCATCCTTACGACAACCAGGCGAGGTGACTTTGGCTTCTCCACTTCCTCCTCTGCCAAATGATTTGTCGCAAGATTCTGTCGCTTTGACCGTCGATGCGATTAGAGAATGTAGAAGGATGTTGGTGCAAACACCCGAACAGCTGCAGCTCATCTACGATATGCAATAGGCCATGGTACGACAGAGTGTATATACAGTTTACATTGCATGCATCTTGCAGCAATTGTAACCGTGATCGTGATCTAGTTGCTGCATTTTGTTTCTTACTTGCTGCTGCTGTTAGAATCTGCAGTATCTACGATGCTTTAAGCGAATACTTCCGAGCATGGTCACCACGCGCTTGTCACACTAGACACTCATGATCTTAGTCACTGCGGCGATACCCGATTATTGCCAACGTATCGATATGCTCCGAAGATCATTCGTCGAATTCCAAAAAAGTTGGAAAGCCAAGATGGCCACCTATATGACTTCTTCTTCGTCCTCACTCTATTCAATCGATTCTCAACGTAGCATCTCTCAATCCAGCACTCGAAATGGCATCGGCTGGCCTTACAAGAGGCCTTTTCGGCCCTCTGCGCACACAAATTACTCCCCTTGCTTGCCGATCGTCTATCCCTTCTCTCGCCTCTACCTCCACCTTGCGAGCTTTTTCTTCAACATCGACTCAATTGATACGGACCATCAGGCCAAGACCCCAAGCATTCAAATTACCTTACTTCACTGCTTCTTCAAGATCGTCATTCTTCTACCCTTCTCACACTTTCACCTTTCCTCGTACTCTTACCACCACCACTGCACCACCTGAGATCCCTCGATCGCTGCCATACTGGTTATATGGTTGCGCAGCTCTGGTTTTCGGAATAGTGGTAGTTGGTGGTGTTACTCGTCTCACAGAATCCGGTCTTAGTATTGTAGAATGGCAACCTTTCAAGGGGGTTATACCTCCTATAACGGCAGCAGAATGGGATGCAGAATGGGAAAAATACCGTGTTTCGCCAGAGGGCATTATGTGAGTTGACAATAACGTGGGCCGTGCTGACAAGTCAGGATGAACTCTAAAATGGATATTCACGAATTTAAAAAGATCTTCTACATGGAATGGGCACATCGTATCGCCGGTCGAGCTCTTGGTCTATTGTGAGTTGAAACCCTACGCGAACATCGCTAACGTACAGGTTCATAATTCCTGCCGCCTACTATGTCACCCGTTACAAGCTGCCTAAACCCATACCTGCCAAACTTGCTCTCATCGGATTAGGTATCGGATTCCAAGGCGTGATAGGATGGTGGATGGTTGCGTCTGGGCTAGATCAAGAAATCGTTGAAACCAACTCTGTCCCCCGTGTTTCCCAGTATCGATTGGCTACTCACCTCACCGCCGCCTTCTTGCTCTACCTCGGTATGCTTTCCACTGCTATCGGTATACAACGTGATATCAAGCTTGCCAAGAACCCTAGCCTCATCCCTCAGCTCACTCTGCCCAACGTGAAAAAGTTTAGAGGTATGGTACATGGTGCTGGTATGATGGTCTTCCTCACAGCAGTCACAGGAGCTTTCGTCGCAGGTTTAGATGCAGGTTTGGTATACAACGAATGGCCAACAATGGCAGGAGGATTCGCCCCTCCTGTGGACGAGCTGTTGGATCAACATTATACTCGAGGAGGAACCAGATCTATCTTCAGAAACTTTTTAGAAAACCCTGTTACTGCACAATTTGATCACCGTATGCTGGTACGTTACAGCTATCTTATATACATCGCAATTCAGCTGATATGCTTTTAGGCCTACACCACATTCGGTCTTGTCGTATCTCTACCCTTTCTCGCTAGGAGACTCCCTTTTGCCTCAACTCGTCGTCTTGCTGGTTTGACAGCTGCGGCAGCAGTCACCCAAGTCACCCTCGGAATAACCACCTTACTTTACCTCGTCCCCATACCACTCGCTGCCATGCACCAGGCAGGCAGCGTGGTTCTTCTTACCTGTATCATGGCTCTCGGAGGATCACTTAGACGTCCAAGTCGAATGCTTCAACATCTCCGTAGATAACCCGTAACACCATTTGTACTATACCCATTGCATGCATTCCCCACTTCATTCGTAGATAACGTTGAAAATTCCCTATCCACTTGACTCGCTCGCGAACCGTGCTAAACCGAACGCCTTCCAAAAATTCACCTCGATATCCAGCGCACTCGTACCGAGCTGCGGGCGTAGATTCTATGAGCGTAGATGGCACAAGTAATCACAACTTTTTGTCCTAATCAGACGATACACCTAAGTGGACACCCGCCGTCGTGACGATCGCATAGTCCTTACCAATACCTTGAGATAGGATCTGCCTTCAGCTTCAATTTGAAGACCCCTTGCAACTCTACAGAGGCATCGTTCAAAGTATGAACAACTCAGGCACCACCGGAATCAAGTGACCGAAATTGATTACATTTTTCCGTAATCCCACCATGCAGCTTTGTAATAGCCCATTAGAAATTACCTTATGAGCGATTATGTATACAAAGTTGGTGCTTAAATTACTGACAATTATTCAATTGTTTCATTCGTTTCCTACGAATTCATCATTTTCGATACCATAAAAATACCTACCTAAGCTACTGTGCAACTTGCCTCGCCATGGGCAGATCTAAACCGAGAACCAACAAACGTCCACCACCCAAACCACGTCTTCCAGCAACTCTACCAGCATTACCCTACCCCAATCCTGACTCCTCAGATTCCACTTTTTCAACTGCCCTTACCAACTGGTCTGCCAACGCTCTTGGTCGTCTCGACAATATACCCAAACTCACTCAATCCCAATTGACAGCTCTGACTGGCGCAGCAGCTGGTATTGGAGAAGCCAATTTTCTCGCCAATCCTTCCAGCATCCCTCCGCAATCATACAATCCCAATCTACCTATCGATCTTCCAGCAAGTCTTGCCGCTCTTTTCGAGGCAAAATTAACATTAGACAGAGAAAAGGCAAAGCTGCTTCGCATGCAGCAAGAATTAAAAGGTCAGAAAGAGGAACAAGAACGTCCAAAGGGGAAAGCGGTAGCTGTAGTTGAAGAAGAATGTACTTGTGGAAGGTGAGTTGCGCTAGCATTGTGAGACAACCACTAATGCTTCCTTAGGAGCCATTCATATCCACCCTCTGAACATTCGGAATGTGAATACGAGTGTGAGGAGGACTGCGATTGCGATTGTCACTCGTACATAGATGAGTATGAAGAAGGCCATGATCACCACCACGACCACCACGACCACCATCATCACCATGACCATGAACATACCTGCGACCACGACTATGACGAAGAAGATCCGCCGAAAAGACCTCTAACAGAAGACCCAGAGAGACTGGTAAGTCAACTCTCCACATGTAACCCCGTACTAACCTCTTGCTTAGGACGAAACGGTTCGCGAGCTATTCAATTGGATCAAAGCGGTAGTATGGACGATAGAACAAGCTGCTATAGTATCAGGACGGCGGAATTGGAGTCAACCGAAATGAAATGTACATAATGCATGGCTACTGTATAGTATATAAAATCTATGCTGCAACTTCTTCCCTCGCTAGAGCACCCCCTCGTCCTCGGCCCCCTCGACCTCCTCGTCCACCACGTTCTCCTCGTTCTCCCCGTTCACCCCGTTCACCCCTCGAATCACCTGCACTACTTTGCATGGCAAATTGAATAGCTTGAGAACGGAAAGCGAGACCTCGAGTCGTCTCGATCAGGGTAGCAGTTGGTGTAGCGTGTGGTCGAGTGATATGAAGCATGTTCTATCAATTTGTCAGCAACATTCTGATTAACCCTTCACTCACCTCTTTCAAGTCAATCTTGGCTTCTACACCCATTCGTGAATCCCTAATAAGATTGACAATCCATTTCTCCCCTTCTTCATTTGACAAGTTGAGTGTTTTGGATAATTGTCTAAACGAAAGAGTTAGCCAAGGCACCAGCTTTACAACTCTCCGACCTACCCAATATCAATCCTTCGATGTATTCTGCAGTAGACTTCACTTATCAACCATCGAGCGTTTTCTACAAACTCGTCTGCAAAGCCTGAAAGGAAGAAATCCGATTTGACAACGTTTTCAGCGACTGATAATCTTTGCTGGGCTTGATCAAGGTCAAAATCAGCAAACAAGTCTTTCAAAAACCCAGTTATTGGGTCCGAGTATTGGTATTCTTCCATTTGTACAATCTTGGTCAACTCTTTGATGTGATCTCGGTTTCCTCTTGTACCGGCAGGTTTTGGTGCTCGACGTGAAATGACAGCGGCGGCTACAAGATAACGGAGAAGATGTGGGCATGATGTTTGTATGGTGTTGAGGTATGCTGGGGATAAGAACATGTCGAGTAAACCTTGATGACCTTGACCTTCACCGAGGTTGAAGAAGACAAATAATGACCAATGTAGTAACCAAGTTCTAGCTTGCAATTGAGCCAAAGGTTTGACCATCGAAGTTCCATGTGGGTTATCAATGGCATCCCTCAAATCCTTGACTTCTGTTAAAGCGGCTTCCCAATCTCCCGACAAAATGTTGGATGCTAATTTACCCCAATGAGCTGAAAGATTGAGGTCGATGGAAGGTGAAAAAATCATAAAGTGGTAAAGCAAATTGGCAGCTGTTGGATAATCACCGAGGGTATATTGATATTGACCGAAATGGTAAAGAGCGTTGATTTGATCGATATCAATCTGTCCGTCAGCTCAAGTCGACCAGAGACACACTCACGTTGTATTCTGATCTCAACAACTCCAAGTTCTTATCCTTGTCTACACCACTTCTCAACTTGGCAACAGCCTCTGGATCCTCTATCACTTTCATCACTGGTTGAGCTTTCTCATTCAGCTGTTGATATTTGGCGGTAGCTTCTTCTTTCAATTTGGCGAAATCTGTCGATTCGCCTGATTTGGCCTGCTCATGTAATTGGCGGACATAATCAATCATATTGGTTCCTTTCACTAAATCATATCTAATGGAGGGTTAGCACGACCAGTGAGTTTGTGCTTTCCAACTCACTGAGCTTGTGCTAGTTCTTCGGCGGGGAAAGTTTCAATATCTGACAAGTGATTGAGCAAGGGGATGGCAAGATGTCGGTCGAGGTGAGGGATGAGTTTCTATAAAAGAGTCAGCATACACACCAGCTGTCGTTGAACATACTTGTGTGAGGTCGTATTCGGCCATTTTGACGGTGTTTCTGCTTATTAGAACTGTTTAGTATAGCTTGTGGCCAGTCTATAGTGTTTTGAGGAACGCTACTTTCGACTTTTGACCTTTTTTGATGACGATAATATTGTTGATAACGTCGTTAAATCATGAACAATTAGTTGAATATTCAACTTAACATTCAACTTTGACAAAACGAACAATAATGAGAAAGACGCTGCACGAGGAAGATATCACCGATAATACCGCCGCGAGTGTCTCTGTGGCAGAAATAGGTGCTCAAAACCGCGGTGATCGCCGTCATATCGACCAAAACATCAAACAAGCATAAACATAAACGTGATGTCTATCATCATGCGGGATTACATTGCACGTTCTCAATTCTCTTTCATCTTTTATTCTTTTCTTTACACATCAAAACAATCTCATTTATTGTTCAATCCATGTTGTTCCTGCTAATCTCATTAACACAGCTCCCGAAAACTGTGATCCGGTTCCTGATTCCCTGATTGACCGAATTTAACTGTCTTGGCGTTCTTAAAACAGACCAACCAGAACTTTATCCACTAATTGTTGCTGATGCACGTGTGCTAACCTCGATATGGTCCAACAACAAGGCATAACGTTCATGTTGGAGAAAAATGTGGTACCCAACTTATATATATAGCGGAAATATCTGTTCACTTCTGAGGACTTCTCCCCAACCATCAAGTCCTCGTCAAAATGGTCTACTCAGCTCTTCTTCTCGGTTCGCTTTTGGCCTCACCAGCTTTCGCTCAAACTTTTAGACGAACAGCAGCATGTCCTAAATTAGGTTGCGTTTTCCCACCTGATCAAACCGATTTCATTGCCGGTCGTAAGTACTCCGATAAGATGACCCAACTTTAGCTAATCTTTTCATTTACAGAAACATTCGATTTACGTATCGAAGTACAGGCACCTGTCAACGGTTCTGAAGCATACAACAATGGTCAAGTCGATCCAAACTTTACTATACAAATTGGAGGCGAAGGTGGAAACCTTGTTGATGCCTCGGAATTCTTCGGTTTGAGTGATCCTCAAGGTAAGCCCTATACATATCCAAAACGATCAGTCTTGCTGACCTATACCCAGTCGAGAAATACAATTTTACATACTACGAAGATCTATTCGCGGAAGACGCCAAAGCACCTACACCTGTCAATGTTCTCGCAAAATCCTACCGAAACTTGCAATTACACAACCCTGGTACTTACGATGTTGTCTTAACCTACAACAACGGTGATACTACCAAAGCTACTTGGACAGTTGCCCCAGTTGCTGATTGCAAAAAAGCCAAAAATGTCATCTTCTTTGTCGGAGACGGTATGGCTGGTTCAATGCTTTCAGCTGCTCGATTACTTGGTCACAAAACCATCAATGGTAAATACCAAAGTAAACTCAAACTCGATGAGGCACCTGGATACGGAGCCCAAATGACTCATTCACTCGATTCTTTCATCACCGATTCTGCCAACTCTGCTTCAGCGTTATTCTCTGGAAAGAAAATGACCGTCAATGGTCTCAACGCATACACGGATTCCACCGGTAAAGCTTTCGGTGATCCAAAAGTTGAAACCATCTTTGAAATGTTCCGAAGAATCGAAGGTGGACAAGTCGGTATCGTCAGTAAAGCCTACATCGCCGATGCCACCCCCGCTGCTGTCTGTACCCATACCAGTCAAAGATCTCAATACACCACAGTTATTGAACAATACCTCAAAGGTGTTGCCGGCAACTACTCTTGGTTCCCATGGCAAGGTGTAGATTTGTTATTCGGTGAGTTGACACCTTGCACTTCCCTGACCGTGGCTAATAACATCTTGTAGGGGGTGGTGGTGAAAACTTCCTTCCTGGACCTGGTAACGGAAACGTCTCTCAATTCGACCGATGGGCTTCTGAAGGTTACCAAGTCGGTTACACCAAAACCGAGCTTGAAGCATTCGACAACGCTCAAAGAGCTCTTGCCATCTTCACCCAAGGTAACGTCAGTACCTGGCTCGATCAAAACATCTACACCGATCTATTAGACCTCGCTGTCACTCCTCAAGGAAAGAGGGGAGCGTGAGTACAAAAAGCGTAAGAAAGTGAGCTGACAATGATACAGTCGTGATCAACCTGGTCTTAAAGATATGACCCTCAAAGCTATTGATATCCTCCACACTCGATCAAAGGAGAGAAACACCGGTTTCATGCTCATGTCCGAAGCTGCTGTAAGTATCCCACCTGCCCCTTGCTTGTTCACGCTGACGTCTCTACAGCTTATCGACAAAGAAATGCACGTTCTTGATATCGACCGAGCCCTTGGTGAAGTATTAGAACTTGATGACACCGTCCGGGCTACCCTTAAACACCTTGAAGAGATTGGTGAACTCGAAGACACCTTAGTTGTCGTCACTGCTGATCACGGTCATGGATGTGAGTGAAACGTTCATTCATATATTGAATACCGTGCTTACAGCCCATATAGTCGATGTCTTCGGTTCTGCTGATACCAAATACCTCCAAGAACAAAACTCCGACAGAGGCAAACGAAACGCTATTGGTACCTACCAAAACTCTGGTCTTTCAGCTTACCAAGTTCCACAAGATGTTCTTGCCACCAACCACACCATCTTCCAAAGTCCTCAAGGGGATGGTTTCCCAGTCACTTGGGATCCTAGATACACCATCGCTCACGGGTGGGCTGCTATCCCTGATCACCGAGAAGATTTTGAAGTCAACAAAGATCACGAACGTGTACCTGCTGTAAAGAACACCACCGGTTACTTCTTTAACCCCGCAGACAACAACCGAGGTTTCGCTATGACAGGTAACTTGGGTGTCAGTGAAGGCCAAGGTGTTCACTCTTTGGTCGATGTTCCAGTCTATGCTTTCGGTCCTGGTCACGAACTTTTCCGAGGTGTCATGAACAGTCCAGACCTCGCTTTCAAAGTTGCTCAAGCTCTGGATCTAGGTAAAACCTCCAACGTCACTTCTCCTTACAAAAAATAAGACAAACCGAAAAATGCGCCGTTGAAGTGCTTCCGATATACAATATAAAGAGTTAAATACTAGATATAATAGATAAAGTAGAATTTTATAATCTGGGCGTTTGAGGGGGTTTTTCTCTATAATTAGCCGTTGAAGTCATGCATATAGTAGCTCACCTTACACTGCCGCTTGTGATGAGCATCAAATTTACCACAAGCAGCGCAGTCTTGCCAACGGTAGCAATCACTACCTGCCTATAGTAAACTGAAAAACTGACACAATACTATAGTAATGACAAGCATCGACGAGGTAGATTCTACTATAGTATAGCTGAGGGGCCGACAACCACGATCAACTAAAATCTGCTGTTGCCTTACACCTCTATCGTATTTGCTTGGTTTTCCTTACTATACCTTTCAGGTCAAGGGTATGTTTCACCCTTATTTGAGAACGGTTCAGGACTCGCTTGATAGCCAGTCATCATTCTCTTGAGCAGAATGATCCAATTTTGCACTTTCAATCGAATTGTTTCATAGGGATGTTTTGTCTGAAGCGGTATCTATCCTTTGTGCTCATTTCCCTTCACCTCCCTTGACCATCATAAATTAGCCACAACCCAAATCGTAAATGCAACATATCGTATGGCATATTGGATTCTGCACAGCTTAGTGTGTTCGCACATTGCCCTAGGCGATATACATCCTGTACGAAATGAAATTTTCAATATTACATCTCACTCTCACGGTCAAAAACACGTACAGTAAAAACCAGTAAAAACCCTTTTTCAGAAAGCCTTATCAATCCTCTTTGGGTTAGGCGAAGGAAAAATCAAGAATTCAATCTTAACTCACCCAGTACTATCAAGTAAAAATAAAAATCATGTAAGTACCGTAATCACAACACAAAGAATAAAGTAAAGAATAAGATAACTCAGACATCGTAAACAGCCTAAACATAACAAACGTCGTCAGAAATGAGTAGATATCACTCATCGCATCACCCATCAAGCTCACGACCATCTGGTACTTCGAGATACTACAAGCCGTACAAGTCATCTTCGAGTGGATCAAGAGGACATTATCGATCGGGTTCAAGGTCAAATTATCCTACTTACACCAATAGTAGTTCCAGGAGACGAGGCTTTAATCCATTTATATGTTTCAAGTGTTCTTTTGGTGGTAAAACCGTTCAATCTTTCTTGTTGATCTTAATACCTTTTTTAATTTCAGTCATCTGTTTTTTGACTGGTTTTTGGAGAATACCTGTATGGGTATATAAAAATAATCAAGAAAAGGTTCAAATTGCTTCTCAGGGGTATGCGATCAACGGTGAAGATACTAGGTAAGTTAACTCCTCATCTATCCGCCATGCTTTGGAGATATGGAAAGTAAAACTGACATTTTATCCATGCATGATAAAACAGTGTTAAAGGATTCTTCTATTCAACTTCATCTTGGCCAGCACCAATGAATGGATTCCCATTATTATTACTATTCCATCTGATCCTTTCCATCATCATAATAACCTACTTGATTTTTGTTATTTCCGTTTGTGTATACGCTTCTCATAAACGAACAAGTTCATTGAAATCGGAAACCTGGTCAAGAGTGATTAGAGAACCAAAATGGTGGGAAAGGATTATTTGTATGCTTGTGACTCTCATTACAGGTACTGTGTTAGTATTGGATAACGTAGTTTGGGGTATAGCAAGAGGTAAAGGTTATAATGTTAACCCTGATATTTTGGGATATTTGTGAGTACTCTCTTCACTTGATTAAAGAGCATACTGGGCCTTAAGCGCTAACAGAGCGTCCGCTGACTCAATGATTCAGCGTGAACATTGTAGCTCTATTCCTTTGGGTCTTCTGGGTGGTCATCCAATTGGCTTCCACACATGAGATTAGGGAATATTATGTGTCTGGAGGCGGCAGGGTTCGTAGATGATAATCTTGCTAGTATATTTGATAATGTGTTAGCGGAATGTCTTCGTGTGTAGTAAGAGAAGGAACTTGTGTGTTTAGCGAAAAGAACATTAGTCGACGTTATAATCCCATTACAGAACCAAATACGCTCCAATAAATAGCAGAATACCAGAAAATTGGCTGTTCGTTGAAGTGTCTCCGTTCGATATATAAAGACGAAAAGTTGAGATCCATACTGTAGATGCATGAAAGACATACCACCGAACCTCTACCCATTACTCACCACAGAAACATCTGCTTGTGCCACCTCACTTATCTGGAAAAATTAAATATTTGATACTCAGCGAAGAACAAAGGGGAATTTGAAGGATGTCTAATGAAATATACGATAATGACTGGATGACCATGAGTTCACTCTCGAGTTTGCCTTGCGTGGTTTATATTTATCGTATTTTGCTTTCTTTAGCTAATTGTTTGAGCGAAATGATCGAGATGCGAAAGCTGATTAAAGTAGAAGTGAACAGTTATACAACGATATTGAGGAGAAGGTGGCAAAGATGAGGCGAGATAATGTTATGATTTAAAGCGGCTACACTTATTCCTCTTTATCTGCTGCAAATTTGTGTTTTCCCATTCTTTCGTATTCTGTTACACCTTTACCTGAACCTGTAACGCCGACTGTAAGATGAGAGGATTAGTATCTTCTATTGCAAAATACAAGGACCGGAAGCGTACCTTTGCCTATAGGAAATATTGGGGTTATTAGCTATATTCGTGCAATAGACGCCAATGAAGAGGTAGCTTACCGAACGGATTATCCGGTGTTCTGAACACGGATTTACCTTCCAACCTATCGATCACAATATGGATTAGCTGCCGATCCCGTATTTCATCTGATATGAAATATGCGTATGTCGCCTTTTCAGGACTTACCCAGAAATATGGATACCTTTTTTCGAGGCTTTTTTACCAAACTTCTCCCAAGCATTTTTCTTATCCTTAATCTCATTTGCTTTTTGTTTTTGACTTTCCATCCATTTTTCTCCCTTCTTCTTCTTCTTCTCCTTCTCCTTTTCACTCAATTCCTCCTGCTTCCTTTTTGTAGGTTCAACTGGTTTTGGTATAGGTGCATTTGGATCATGTGGTTTTATAGATGATAAAGGTAAATTTGTTGATGAACTATATCCTTTGAAAGTTATTGTGTATTGAGGTGAATCTGGAGATCCTATAACTGCGTTTATTTTGGCTGGATACCTACAGAACGAGATAATCCGACTCGTCAGTAAGATTATACCTTGTGATAGTAACCAATCTTGATTCGGCGTCCAACTCACCATTTACCATCTTTATATTTGGCCATACAATCCATACCAGCTTTATACTGAGATGCTGCGTCTTCTTTACTTTTACCTTTTTGTTTTGAATCTACTTTCGTTGAAGTATCTTTGGTATTACTTCCAGCTGCAGGATGACCCATAGCTTGTTGAGTCAAATCAATCAATTCGACCAACTCAGTCTTTAATGTTTTTAATCCTTCATTATTGGGATCGGATTCTAATTGCAAATTAACATACGCTAATTGATCTTTATAGGTCGACAATTCCGCTTCCATCTTGATGCTTAATTATCTATCTGTGCTGTTGACTGCTGAATGGACCACCTGTATATGATTTTTATCGAATATTGACAGTATTTTTAAGTAATACGTTGAAATACCAAAATCGATAATCATGGAATCAGCAAAGCCAGTGAAATGGAAACGACATATTACATAATCTTAGCTTGCTTGATGGTGACCCACGTGTTTGGACCCTTTGTTATGGGATGATTGAATCAACGTCGTCACGGTTATTTTGAGCATTTATAAACCGATGTATTTAGCAGGAATTCTAGATCATTATAATATCCCCATATTTATCAACATGTTCATATAGCATCTAGTTGCTTAGAGATTATCGCAGTACAGTTGAACCTTTCCCAATCAGAGAAATAGGAAGCGCTTTCACTATCACTCCATCGAGCTCAGCATATTCACATCTCAGCCTCCCTCTGCAACAACAACCCTGTATTCGCGGCAAATTCGCCCCAAAGGTGGTCAGCTGGAATATCTTGGCCTTTTGGGGCACTCAAACCTGATCGAATATCTCAACGATGCAGTACTTATCCAAAGCATATAGTTATTGTGAGTTCCTCATGATAGTGAATCTTGCTCATGAATACAGACTCCGGCATCAATCCGGCAACGTTGTCAGGTGCGATTGATGTTATAGTTGTTCGACATGTCGATTCTGAAGGAACAGTTACTCTCTCGTCATCCCCTTTTCATGTACGTTTTGGTAAACTTCAAGTACTACGAGCAGCGGAGAAAACAGTCACCATTCGAATGCCCAACAACCTTCCTGCACCCCATGTAGCTCCTTTCGTCATGAAAGTCGGTGAGACTGGTGAAGCATTCTTTGTGGTTGAAACGGATGAACAAGTACCGGAGGATCTGTTGACAAGTCCAATCGTAATGCCTACACAAGTGAGTATCATACTTGCTGATCTGATTGTAGCTAATATCTTCTTCAGACCGATATACCAGCACATGAGATCAACCATGATACAACTCAAGAATCAAATCAGCATCATTCCCTTACACAGGAACCTTTTGGTGAAACTGAAAAGCAGGTTCCCCACGATTCACCTTTAGCAGAAGTAGAATTTCTGGATCTCAACGCTGCCTCATCAGATACTCTCCAAAAAGAATCAAACAGTAGTAAGCGTTCCTCAATAGTCAATTCAGCTTCTTCCCTTCTTCCCTCCATTCCATTCATTTCGTCCACTCCAGCTAGTAGATCTGGTTCTCCACCTAGAGAAGAAAAATCGGATACACCGCCAAATGACGAAGCAAAAGCAAAAGAATCAGGAAAACCAGTCATTTCTACTACAGATAAAGAACCAAATCCGATAGCTACTGAAAATGGAGAATCTACCGATATGCCAGATAGAGATCACAAATTATCAAGTCATGAAGCTTTAGTAGCCGGAGAGAATGCTTCAGCAGCTGAAGACATTCTACCTAAAGTTAAACGTGGTCAAGGCGAAGGACCAGCTGTACTATATGGAAGGGATGTAGTTTTAGATATGGCTGGATACCACAGTGGAAAAGGCGAAAATCCAGAATCACCCCCTTCGGAAGATAGTGATCCACAAAGTGAATCATTCATCCAAGACCTATTAGCAGCAGTGCAACCGCCGGATGGATCTAGACCAGCTTTACCCCCATCAAGAGTCACTGATTCCGAAATCCCTGTATCTGATCCGGATGGCGATACCCCGTTACCGTCTCCGGCACCTGAATTAGCCTCTGAACCAGATCTCCCTGGTATACTCGCCAACGTACACATAACCCCTCAATCAATCAGTCGTAGATTTGATCGAGGTCATTCAGAGCCTCCGCAGGACTACAACGATAACGAATCTCGATCGCCAACCAGAGCAGCAATCGACATGCAGTGGGATTGGAGTAGGAAACAGGCGCTTGAGATGGGAAGAAGTAGATCCGGAACTTTAGCTGAGAAAGGTGGAATCATCGGTCGGTTGCAAAATATCGAAGAAAATCCTTACATGTTCGTGCTAGACGTGCATGAACGATCACATCGATTCGAATTGTCACTAGTTGAGGGATTCACAGAGGTGAGTTACATCAAGTTCCGCATTCACTGACAATCTTGCAGGAGGACGACACAGAGTTCAATGAACGAAGAGTCACGTTCCAGAAATTCATTGAGGATCCCTCAGTAGTGGATGACCCCCGTTTGGTGGTCAAATACAGTTCAATGTAAGTTGCATAAACCTAAAACTCCGCTGACAAAATAGATATCGTACCTGGTCAACCGATTATCGATTGCTGTACGCTCTTTCGATGTACAGGCGAACCCTTCTTCCTCCACCTTCAAGTCCTACCTTACCCTCCCTTTCCATCGTTGATGCCTCGAGCCAACCACCCGACAGACCAGCTTCGGGATCTGGTTGGTCCAGATGGTGGCGACGAGGACAAAGCAACTCTTCTGTCAGCATTGCGCCTATACGGTCAAACACTTCGCCAACTATCGAGAAGCCATCTCTACCGCCTACTGCTGATCAAGCAGTTCCAGAACCTGCCGAAACACCTGAAGGTAAACAATATGCTAAAACTCTGCGGCTATCGTCTGATCAGCTAAAAGCACTTCAACTCAAACCTGGTCCAAATACCATTTCATTCTCAGTCACTTCATCTTATTCAGGTCTTGCCATTTGCACTTCACGTATATTCTTGTGGGAAGAAACAGATCAAGTGGTAATTTCGGATATAGACGGAACCATTACAAAGTGAGTCATTCTCAAAGGCATACGATATTAGCTAACAAGTACCAGGTCTGACGCTCTTGGGCACGTCTTTGCAGCGATTGGTCGAGACTGGACGCATCTTGGAATCGCCAAGCTATATACAGATATTGGCAATAATGGCTACAAAATGTTATATCTTACATCCAGAGCGATTGGTCAGGCAGACGCAACTAGACAATACTTGAAGACTATCATACAAGGTGATTATCGTCTGCCGGAAGGTCCTGTCATCATGAGTCCAGATCGTTTGATGGCCTCTTTGCATCGGTGAGTGGAGATCAATACCTATTGAAAACTGGGCTGATCTGTCTTAGTGAGGTGATTATGCGGAAACCCGAACTGTTTAAAATGGCTTGTTTACGAGATATACAACGTCTCTTTGGCGAACAAGCCAAAGAAGCCTTCTTTGCTGGATTTGGAAATCGAATAACGGATGCAATGAGTTATAGAAGTGTAGGTATACCGGCTGCCAAGATCTATACTATCGATTCTACCGGTGTAGTCAAAACCGAACTGCTTCAGGCTGCAGGCCATAAGGGTAGTTACATACAATTGGTAAGTTGTCTAAACTACAAACGTTCGCTGATGAACAGAATGACCTTGTCAACGAGGTATTCCCTCCCGTTAGCACCAAATTCAAACCAGAATTCACTGACTTCAATTACTGGCGAGACACCATACCGGATATTCCGTTACCCGATTTGTCACCACCCTCACCTGCGTTATCCGCTCGATCAGACACATCAGGGCGTTTGAGTGTATTAGGTAAAATTACTGGTATAGCCAGAAGAGGCTCTAAACAACCTCTATTACCTACAAGTGAACCATCATCTAGACCCTCAAGCCCATTATTTGCACCTTCCATGACACCTGATGAACTCAGTGAACAAGAGATAAATGATGATGATGATAACGATGATAGAAAATCACAAATCAGTATGCCTGGATCATTTGATGAGGAAAATGAGGAACACCGAAACTATATGGGTGATTCCTTCTTCGATGACCGTCGAAGAGACCATGATGATTTAGAAGCGCAAAATCAAGATGGAAACATAGAAAGAGATGATTCATTTGACGATGATGATGCTAATTTTGACGATGATATTTTAGCAGCTGGTGAAATGCAACATGTTCCATTTTAGATCGATTTTTTTATAGTAATTCTATTTGTATACATTATTAGACGTATCATTGACGCACATTATGCATTTTTTTATAACATGGGATCTGAGATTGGGATTGGATCAGGGCCGATAGATGAGTTTCTAACAGATCATTGTCAGTCTTTGGGATTCCGCGACTATGGGTAGGTTCGAAAGTGCAAGCTTACGAGAAGAACAAGACTTTTATAGCTAAGGCCGCACCTCCGTGTAAGACTGCTACACCTATTATCAAAAGCCTGACCATCTTGTTGTCGGCCTAGAAAAGAGTAAAAACGATCAGTGAGGTCGGATAGAGGTATATGATTGTATTGTAGAAGACAGGTCGACTTACTGAAGCCAGTACAGGATAGATGTTCTGTACTCTGTTCCATTTACAATGACATCAATTAGCGATTCTTGATAGCATTGGGTGAAATTAACACCTACAAGAAATAACCTGAACTACCTGCAGCAGCGAATATCAGAACCCATCTGAGAATACCAACCGGAATTAAACATAATAAACTAATTGGGATGTAAATGGACATGGAATAACCATATAAACCTAAAGATTCAATTAAACTCCATTCTCCTACGCTTAACCATCTAGTGATACCCCATAATAAAGTTGGTACACCTAAACCATAAAAATAGATTAATGAAATAGATGTTGATAGTAAAGGCAAATTTGATTCTGCATGTGATGTAGATAAATATTGTGTAATTGATGAAATCAATGTTGATGTTATATATAATATCAATATCAATGTTGTCAATGTCCAGAATGGGCCTATTCATTCAACGTTATTGAAGTCAGCTAATTTCTTCATAAAGCATAGTCGACCAGAATTTAGCTCTGTATTCACCATATAAATCAATTTGCCCATCACAATTTTCAGTGATAAACCCTGGACGAGGTATCATAGCCATGCCAACTCTCTTCAATACTGTATTTGTATCCACATCGAAATAAGTTTGATAATATGCTATATTAAACGGACTATATGGTACTTCAGGTGGTGTTGGTGATGTAGCTCTACGTGAGTTATTTTCAGTAGGTAAGAAAGCTATATATTCAAGTCAATTAGTCAACCGGAAATGTTTTCTACATTACAACAGCTGAACATACTTTTGAATTCCAGTCCATTGCCTTGATCATTGATCTATGTTACAATATAAAAAGTCAGTTTGCTGTCAGCCGAGGCTGTAATCAGTGGAAAAGCTCACCTCATCGTCCACATCCACTACAGCATATTCTCCTTGTGACATCTTGAGATTCTTGTTGTGAATACTATGTTCTCTAGTCGCAGGCAGTGTATGCAAGTGCAAAAGGTAAAATCAGTTCTCTCTATATTATTACTGACCGCTATAACAACAGCGTCATCAACATACCAAACGTGACGCGTGTAGCCGTACGCCTATTTGCAGAGATTCTGCAAATCAACATGCCTATGCTACTTGACCCACTGTCCTCCTTCGGGCTTGAGCACCTTGAGTGCCGGGTGTTTATTACGATAACACAAATTCATAACTATTAACTTCATTCAGCATTCATCATCGACATTGCATTTACAAATCAAATTATCTTGGTCATTCACAGCTCAACGTTATAAACACGAAGGAGTTGAACGCGAAAACATTTCAATTTATCAATCCAACTGATTACCGACATTACCTTTGAAGTCTAAACACCCCTCGTCATGTCCAATCCTCAAACACCTTCAAGCGCTGGCGACTTCTCCGCTTCCAGCACACCATTGAAAAAGTTCAAATTGGTGTTTTTGGGAGAACAATCAGTAGGAAAGACAAGTTTGATCACTAGATTTGTGAGTTTAGCTGAACTAGTTCGTAGAGGAAGATCGAGCTAACCAATCCTCGGGCTCGTTCTTGTTTTGGTGAAAGATGTACGATACTTTCGATAATACATATCAAGCGACAATAGGTTAGTACCGTTGGTGGACGATGATGCGAGACACCTGAGCTCATGTGTAAACAATAATTACTAGGTATTGATTTCTTGTCTAAGACCATGTATCTGGAAGATAGGACAGTTAGATTACAGCTGTGGGACACCGCAGGGTGAGTTGAGTAGTGCAGACTTTACTTTCTGCTATTATGAGAAGCTGATAATATGGTAATACAATCATGTTAGGCAAGAACGATTTAGATCTCTTATTCCATCTTATATTCGAGACTCTTCAGTAGCAGTCATTGTATACGATATCACAAGTGAGTCGAAGTTCTTAAGCATATTTGATAACGCCTTTCACTGATGTCTGATTGTATTAATAGACCGAACATCTTTCCTCAACACAACGAAATGGGTAGACGATGTAAGGAATGAAAGAGGACAAGATGTTATCATAGTCTTAGTAGGAAACAAGACAGATTTGAACGATAAACGGTGAGTATATTCCGTATACTCAATATCGCGATGTGCTTTTCCACTCCGAGTAGTGCGAAAAACCGCATTCATGGAAGGCATAATGCTGATTACAACATCGTGAATAGTCAAGTGACGCCGGAAGAACTCGATAAACGAGCGAAAGAATTAGGAGTATTGTCGATTGAAACATCTGCAAAAGCAGGATATAACGTAAAAACATTATTCAAGAAAATAGCAATGGCTTTACCTGGTGGTAGTACAGAGGCAAAGGAGACTGCCAATACCAGTGAGTTGTTTTCGCCTCCACTTATTTCCTTCTTGTTGTCTTTTAGCCTCTTTTGTTTCTCAGGAGAAGAAGGAAGATAGTATATGCAAAATGTTCCGCGAAATTCTTTCCTTCTATATTCAGCTAACACATCATAATACCAATGTAGAAATCGATGTGACAGCTACTCCACAAGAAGTACCTCAAGCTTCAGGCTGCCAATGTTAGATCAAGTGGGGTAAATGAGGATTATTTGATGATCTTAATGATTTTTATTGGGAGGGCAAAAGGTGTAGTTATTCTTGTGACACATAATACCCAAAAAGGTTTCAGCCCTTTTAAATAGATTGGCGGGTTCCTCCTCTGTAAGATTGGCAAGTGAAAAATGGGGAAAGTGCTGGGTAAAATCAGATCTGGATTGCCGATATAGATACAACAATCTATACAATATGTACGAATATGATGATAATGACTTTAATAGATAATAATGTTCATTCTCCCCGATTGATGACAATCACTACAGATACATTACATAGACAGTTCAGTTGGTTGACTCTCAAAGGACTGCACTCTTATTATAATCAACTTACTTCAATACTCCACATCTACGGCCATAGAACTTGGAAACCACCGCTTCCCGTCAGCTCAGCGTAGTTAAGCTAAGTGTCGCTTGGTCAGTACCAAGGTTGGGGACAACTTGGGAATCCCAAGTGCTGTAGTTTTGAATTACCTTTTTGTGGTTGAGCTCATGGGAAGGGGGTCATAACGAGTGATGTCAATGAAGCCTTTACTAATAATCAGCAAAGTATACATATAAATAAGATATATAATTTACCGACACTAAGAATAACTTCTATAACCTGTATATACTACAAATCGTTTCTTCTCCTTTCTTCCTTAGGATAATTGCCACTCTACGACTGTTTATCTTTTTTAGTAAACATATTCGAAATGAGGATTTTCTTTATCTGTTAAATCAGCGAAAGCTAAATTGTTGAGATCTTGATCTTCATATTGACCTTGTTCCCTCAAGTTTTGTAAGTGCTTTTGTTTTTTTCTATTTTCATAAATGAAAGAAAATCTAAAAGCGAAAAATAATAGGAATTCTAAGATATTACAAACTAAAATAGCACCAATACCTAAAGGATATTTTGGTGCTTGTTCAGATCTGAAGAAAAATGGTCCAACAATATTTCCAATACAAGCTCCAAACCAAATCATAGCTGATACAATCATTTTTTTAGATTGTCCTCCTGAATTTGATGTTATCAATGATAATGATAATACGAATGAACATTGATAAGATCCAGTTAAATAGCTAACAAATAGGATATTATCAGTATCAGTATGCGAGACAATGGAACGAAAGCTTTGTTTGAAGATTACTCACAAGCAGATTAATCTTCCAACATAAGCATCTTTAGGAGCAAGTAAAAAACCTAAAGCACCTGAGATAGTTGGTAACATGAATGCAGCGCAAACTAAAGTTCTACTATTTTTAGGTAATCTTTCGTTGATCAGAGCACCCGCTCCAATCCAAATAACAACAAATACACCTTGAGGAATACCAAGTAAAGCTGTATGTAAAGTATCGAAACCTAAACCTTGAATGACCTATCAATCGATCAAACGACCATAGAAAGTTAGAAATTTGACTACTGGATATTTAAACAAGTCGTAAGACTGCATCGCTACGAAGACACTCAAACTCACCAAAGTAGAAAAGTTACTGATACCTCCATTTGGAATGTTACCTACTAAACCTAAGAAACAGAACATGTATGTTTTGTAATCTGTGAAAGCTTCTCTGATCTGATGCCATTTGATCCTTCGGTTTTCAATACCCGTTTGGTTTTTCCTCATTCTTGCAATCATAAGTCTATAAAGCAGAATGAAAATCAGTAATATGTCTGAGTGACATCTTTATTGTTAATGGCAAACTCACAATCTTTCTTCATGTGTAAAACCCTTAAAAGTTGCAGGTGAGTTAGGAAGATAAAGTAATAAACAAATTGCCCAAGCTGAACAAGCAGCTCCGACAATCAGGAATTCATATCTCCAAGATGCTAATGCCCCTTTGATATTTCCAATACCATACCCAATCAATCCACCACCTGCAACACCAATACCATTGAAAGCGTACCAACATGAAATTCTTGATGGTTGTTCAGCTCGAGTGTAGTACATTGAGGTGATTAACATAAACCTATGAAGAAAACAGTTGTCATTAATATCGTCCATACTTCATTTCACGATATTTCCAAAATACATCAGAACTTACGCTGGATCAGCGATTGCTTCAGCAGCACCAGAAATAACTCTCAAAGCAGCAATAGTAGCGAAGTTGTGTGAAGCAGCTTGAATCCTATTTTAAAGGAAAGATTGGGTCAGTAATCAACCTTAAAGTAACAACAGGTAAACACCTACATCAGGAAGACACCCCAAAAGAAGATATTTGCACCAAGATAATAAGCAGGAGGTAATCTTTGCATGATCAAATTTGAAGGGATGGCCCAAGCCAACCACCCGAAATAAAAAATTGAAGATAACCAAGAATAATCTTGTTTACCTAAATGTAAATCCTTCTTTATACCGAAAATGGCTGCATATGATAAAGTAGTTTTATCGACATACTATTTACATGCGTAAGGATTCGTAGTCAGCAACGTGTACTTTGGAGGTTCGATGAAAAGTTTATTGTACTGACGTAGAAAAAATAACAAATACCTAATAGAGGTATAATTCTTCTATCAAGTTTTCGTTTCAATCTTTTTTCATCGTCAACATTGATATGTGAATCATCTGGATATCTTTCCAAAGCTTCATAATAGATATCGGCATGTTGAGCTGGTATCTTAGCTCCTGGTTTGATAGGTTCTTCGATAGCTCCAGCTTCTTCAAGCTGGATAGTTTCGCCTTTTTCAGCTTGTTTTGATAGATCGTGATCCATCTTGATTGTTTGATTAACTTTTCTAGTGTAAAAATCTAAAGAGAAAAGGTTAGATTTCGAAGAGGATCTCAAGAATCAGCTCCTTGCTTATATAATCTTCCATTTTCACCTATTCCATCCCACTTCATTGTATGTTGCTAAGAGATTCACTGTTGAAATAGACTAAAAAAAATGATACGACCGGCCCGGTGATACCTGTAAAATCAATGTGATCGTGATTTTAGCCATACTCTCACATGGGTCCCGGAAGGGTTTTTATGAGGGGCATCTTACATACTCCTCATCTCTACCCCACTTTTTATTTCACCTGAAATTCGCTTAAACGTCATACAGTGAAAGCCAAGAGGATGTTCAGCTATCCTTCCTCCATGAAGCTATTTCGGGACCAAGTATGTACTTCCAGCTGAACCTAAATGATCGAGAAGGTGTCATAATTCACCGGTATAAGGCGGTTGTAACAGCAAGTAATCATCCGAAATCCGAAGTGCAGCAATATCAAGTTGCCGAGAAATATAGGAATATTGTAAACCGTCGGCAGAGTGGATACGGAAAAGCGGGGATTTAACAAAACAAACATATGAGCATACAAAGGGTATAAAGGGTTAGACTGTTGGCTGTTCTCCCACTGCTGTATACTCAACTTGATAATCATGTCAGACAGAAATATATACAAATACATATATATATACATGAATATATAATCACTTGTTCAACTGCCTTTATACTTTCACATAATCATTTCAATCAATTCGAACATACAGCGTTATTCATCGTCTGATAGTGAATACTGAATTACACCGGAATGGGATATATCTTGAAGGTCCTTTGAGTCAAATAAACAGTAAATAAAGAAACAGTAAACAATGTATCCCCACACTGACCTCGTTCACACACTGATCGTTTTGGGTTGATTCATTTTCTACAACTAAGATTATTATAGTGGATTTATAACGACTCCACCATGGCGAAATACCAACAACACCTATGGTCAAATATTGTCTTGATAATTACTATCTTGTCCATGCATCAAGAAATATTTCATTTCATTATTTCATCTGTTGACGCATCGCATATCACCTAATCCGTACAGCATCTACAAGATGACTGTTCGAAACAGCTTTATATCAACAAGCAGCTCAGACACGTATCCATCTACAATGTCAAGTTTATCTCATTCTGCCCTGGGATTAACCGACTCACCTTTACGACCTAGATTACGATCATCACTTGTTTCAGCTACTCCAACATCTTCCGTCCCAGGTACACCGGTTCGAACGAGACCTTCCCAGCCACAGCTTCGTCAAGCTCCATCTAGAAACTCTTTGTATCAAGAAGCGACCACAAATGCAGCTAGAAAAGTTGGACAACCTACAACACCTTCAGAAGGTATTAAGACTATTTCACCAAGATCATTTCAATCCAATTTACAGACTTCGTCATCTCCTATTAACTCACGACCTACTTCTAGAGCTGATACCAATACGAGCTCTACATCTGTACCTACAAGACCTGCAACAACACCTGCCAATGCAGCTTCCGGTATTCCAAGATCAGCTAACATCAGTCCCGCACGCACTACCAGACCAGCTCAACCAGTTAGATCTCAAACCACACAACCACCAACTCAACCTAAACCAGTTTCCACTCAAAGAAAACCCGTTCCTAGATCAGTAGCTCCATCTTCTCCAGCTAGAACGGAAGTCTCTTTAGCGGATCAATGGGAAGAAGAATTGGTTCAAGATACTCGTCAACTCAGCATTAGACCTGTACCTACAATAACAGCTCCACCAAAGAAACAAGGTCCAACAGCTAAGGAGAAGGAAGAACAAAGACAGAGAGACATGGAATGGGAACGATCTGGAATGTGGGAAACTACTAGAGATCCTGTTAGAGAAGCAGAAGATATGGTTAGAAGAGATTTAGGACGAGATGTCGGTGAGTAGCATGACGTTGGTACTCAATGATCGGGGCTATATGCTGATATACCGGTATATAGCTTATCCACCAGCAACACCCAGAGTACCTATCAGAGCAGCTCCGACAGGAGTCACATCTGTTCACGTTGGAGTTAGACCAAGATTGCATCCTACTAAAGCAGAAGATTCGATGATTCGTAATCAACCTGATTCATCTATACCATTACCATTATTCTCACCTGCATCTGCATCAGCTGATTTACCCGGTACAGCTAAATCGGACACATCAAACAACAACAGTCGATATGATATGAAGTTGGCAGAAAAAGCTAAAAAGGAATACGAAGATTGGAAAGCCAGAAAAGCTGAAAGAGAAGGTGGTATAAATGATAACGATGATAATTACACTGGAACTAGACAATGGGTACCTAAAGATAGAGAGATCGCTAGACCTGGTAATGTTGAGGGTTTAGCTCATTCTGATGCATATGAAGCGAATCATTACAACAATGGTCAGTATCAAATGTCAATTGCAGATCAAATGATTTTGCAACAACAATTCCATGCTATGCAGCAACACCAAAAGCAACAACAACCTCCAGCTCAAGCACAAAAGCAAAAACAAGCGCAAAAAGTAGTTCAAACTATTCCTACCGTCAAAGTCGTGAAGAGTACACCTCAGCCTAAACAAGCTGCTTTACCGCAAACTCAACAACAAACTGTCAAATTTGATATTCCTCAACAGCAAGACCCAGTTCAACCCGCGGAAATATCGTACGATCAAGGTCAAAATTGGGGATATCCATATCCATATGGAATGCCTTATAACGGTGTGCATATGAATATGGGTGGAATGGGTGGAGGAATGAATCATCAGATGCATGGTATGGGCGGTATGGGTCAAATGCAAGGTATGGAAGGATATTATCCCGAACAAGGAGGCTACTGGGATCCCTCATCTTATTGGTATAATATGAGTATGATGGGTGGTGATCAGTCCCAAATGATGACTGGTCAAACAGCAGGAACAGCTAATGAGTAAGTAGATTTTTGTGTATGTATTGTAAGATATATTTTTGTATGCATGCTATATCCACCATACATGACTCCAGCTAAATCCGTGTGACATTGTGGTAGTAGTGGAAAAGGAGTTGAAGCTATCGGTATCACCTCGGAATCTGAAACATCCGATCGAAGTTCGCCTAATCCAGTGAATTCGACGTCTGAAAGTCTGCACAATGAAACCTAAGTCGACTGCACACTCTGTACATCCTTTGTTGTAAGGTTAAGAGATCCCTTTCTGAGCTTCGTAAGATCTTCCTTTATCTAAGGGATCGCCTTTAATCTTCGTCTGCCTTTATTTCGTTGAGCTATATAATGTGGTACATATTTCCGTTTGACTATGATGTAGTATGACTTTCTCAAAGGGATATTTTTAAGGTTAATGTCGAAGATCAACCTTATACAAAATTGGAAAATTATCCAGGATCAGATCGAATTTGATACATGTTATTGTACATAATGAGCGGAATTAACAGTAATCGTAGTCGCTCATTAATCCATTTTCCCCCTTAAATATCATATCCTCTGAAAATTATCTCTTGAATTCTTATCGATCCTTGTCCGTCACCTATATCATCAATTCTCTCTAAATATTCCCAAAAAAACAAAGATGTGGGGTACTACACCGCCAATGAATCCAACTGCTTTGCCAGCTGTATCTGGTAGCCATAATGGCAATGGAGGTATGATGGGAATGGGGATGTCAGGGTATGAACAACCTATAAATCAAGGTCATACTTCTACATATGGTGGAGTAGGTTTCGGTTTAGGTGGTAGTGGAAGTGGAGGGATGATGAATCAAGGTGCAGGTGGTGGTCAAGCTTTCCCCTCAATGCGTAATATGCCTATGGGTATGGGTGGTATGTCAGGCATGGGTGGAATGGGAGGCATGCCAGGTATGAATATGGGTATGGGCGGTATGGGAATTGGAATGCCTGGTATGGGAATGGGAGGAATGGGACCGGGAATGGGAATGGGTGGTATGGCAGGTTTTCCTAATGGGTTAGTTTACTTTCCTCTTTCCCAAATTCAATTTCGATTTTTTCCAAGAATCGTGAATAATAATCTAGTATTTGAATAAACAATGCTTTATCCGCTGCTTTATTCGTATATATCCTCAAGTTCAGGACTATCAGTTTCGTTCATTCCTTTTCCCCTTTCAATCATTCCAAATATGTCTAGTCACTTGATTCTAGTTGATAAAGGAGGGAGGGGAACTCCAAACCTCTACAAAAATCAATATAAGACCAATGGAAATTACTATATTCGCCTACATTGTCCTCAATGAATTATACCTATATATCTCGGGATCTTCAACTAGAAGGATTAGAAGCTGACTATTTTGATTTCGATTTCTTCCTATATACTAAAATACAAATCAACAATATGTCAATGACTTTCCCTCAAACGCCAAATTCACCTTATCGACGAATTTCATCTGATCATAATCATGGTATACTATCCCCATCTTCCTCGCCAATGCCTATCACACCTAAATCGGGAACTGGTCCACTTCCTCATATAAAATCGCCACTTTCCGAATGTATGTGTGGATCTCAATCCCAATCCCAATCCGATTCATATTTCCCTCCTCAACAAACCTCACCTTATCCTTCAATTTCATCGAATATACCTCATTCACCTAAACCCCACAATCAACCACTATCTCGGCCATCCCCTCATCCACTACAATCTTCACCTTTACCTTCTTCCAAATTCAAACGACCATCTCTTGGACCCAGATCACAAAGTATGATGTATAATCCATATCAACAGCAATGGCCTGGAATGATGCAAGGTAGTCAAATCCCTCAAATGCAGATGGGTGGTTCCCAGATTGGAAGTGCTGCTATGTCCGTTCATAGTGGTGCTGGTAGTAACGCTACTGAAAATTTGAAACCTTTCGACTCTTCTAAAATGAAACAAGGTCGTATGGGTCATTATGGGTATCTGGATGGTAGAGGTGAGTTTTTGGTATTTTCAGTTAATTCCAAACAGCCACTCACCTCCTAAGTTCTTTCTGACGCTGATATGTGTTTTCGATCGCATACTTAGAACTTGCCGGTCCACCTCCTGGATACATGCCGGCTGGAGTCCAAGCCGATCAATATCAACCGCCTTCTTCTGGAAATCGGGTCTCTCCTTCACATAGAGGAGGTAGTACTTCTGGTCAATCATATTATCAATCATCACCTTCACAAGCTGGTTCAGTTGATAGTAGAGGCGATAATGGATCGATGGGCTGGGGTGATGTGGGCAATACAGCTAGGGCAAGATATGATGGATGTAAGTTCGAATAACCTGAATCTAACAATTATGTTGACAATAAAGACAATTTTGCTGATTGATAACGTTTTACTAGCCTCTTCGGTCCACGGTTACGTACAAGCTGATTTAGACACACCATATCCTAGAACAGCAGGTGGTGGAGCGTCTTCCGCTTTTACACGATATGGTCCAGATGGTTCAGTCGCCAACGGTATAGATGGTAGACTGGGTATCAATCATCGAAGATTGAGAAGTGGGGTCGTTTGAAAATCTTAAAACGAAAGTCTCTGCTCTCTGAGCGATATCTGCAAAGCGAAATTTGTTAGTCCCTACTCAGGTAAGAATTCGTATATATGTTTGCTTTGATTCCTTGCACTGCTGCAACGTTAAGGTCATATAAATCCTCTGTTTAAATTAGGCTTTATATGCATGTACTGTTATATTACATGAATTGACAACTGATTTACATCGAATCTTGATTGTTGTTTTCGTTAATATCGTTCAAATTTCGTTTCGTATCTTGCTTGCACCTATTTCCTGGGACTAGGTGTCCAAGTCATTCTTTTTTCAGATTTATTTGATAATCCGGTCCAACCTGATTTACTTTCCATGACTGCACCTCTATTCTTACCACCCGTTGACATACCTAATCCTGCGCCATTCACTCTTGAATTAGTGATTGGACTTCTAGTTACACTTCTCTCCAATAATCTCCTTGCGGCTGGAGTCAAGCTTTCAGCTTGCCTTCGTGGTGTATTGGATCCAAACGATGAAGGTGGTAGCATTTTACCTCTTGTAGATCCAGGCGTTCTTTCTGATCTCAAAGTCTGATTCGCTGCTAGACGTAACGTTGTTGATAACGATCCAGATGTTTTTTGATGTTGAGGTGTAAATGATTTGGCTCTTTCAGATATCGATTTACTTGCTTTATCGGCTAATTTCCTACCTATTTCGTCTCTTCTTTTCGTTTCAGGTAGCTGAAACGATCGTGTGTTCTCTAATGGATCATCATTACCATCCAATGCTCTTGGAGTTGATAATAATGTTCCCCATGTTAATAAGGATGGCATGTCTTGAGGTTCAGGTGAAGGATCATTTGGTAATAAGGGATAATTGTTGATTACTGGCATTGATGGTTCTCGATGATCTGCAAGTAAGCGTGAGTCAGAAGCTGATGTTGAACAGTTTGAGATCACAATAAACCAAACTCACAAGGTGTGCCTTTCACTGCAGCATCCACCCAACTTCTGGCAGGACTGCTACCTCTGCGACTACTTCCTTCTCCTCTACTAGGTCTAATTTCTTCTTCATCTGGTAAACGCGTATTAGCATGGGAGATTGAAGGTGGAATAGCTACTTGTTGAGTACTCGCTGGTCGAGGAATGGGATATGGATTGGAATTGGAATCGGCGGGAAACATGAGGTTGTTACGTGTCTGGAAAACATCGAGTCAGCGTATGCCAGTGAAGATGGCGTCAAGCCAATTAAAGTAGCTCACCTTATAGCCCCACTGATCAGCCCCGCTACCAGCTAGGGAAATACTATTGCTTTCCCCATCACCCATGACTGCATTTTCGGCCTTTAACCTCAGCGCCTTTTCTTCATCGCCTCTGCCTCGTCCATCGTACCCTCCTGATGCTCCCTCGCGATGAGGAACTATCTGACCATCTTCGGTAGATATCAAAGCGGTCCCTGGTAAACCGGCTTCCGACAAGGCTTGTGTAAGAGGATGTTTCGGTGGAAGGGTGATTTCCGCTAATTTTGACTGGGTAGCAGAAGAGCTTTCCCCAACCTTGATCAATGCTGATGATGTTGGACCAAATGAATGAGTAATCAAGGCTGAACTACTCGATTCTGATAGATCCCGATCTTCCTTTTCACTTGATGGTATAGGCTGTTTGGTGTTCTCTATCAACTTTACATCTTTCCAAGCTTCACCGTCATTCCTATCTGAGCCACCTTCAGCTAATCCACCTATTAATCTTTGACCTTCCCCATTAACCCTCCAATTACCTGAAGTTGCAGCCTGTAATATCATTTTTCTTTTCTCTTCACCTTCGATTCTTCTTTGATTAGCTTTCTTTTCAGCTTCCCAAGCCCAACCCCATCTTTCTTCTTTTCTCTTTTGATTTTCTTCATCAACAATCTGTATGAATGAAGCATTATCTTCTGAAGTATAGTTCCTTTGAAATGCATCTAAAGATAAATCATCTCTGATCATTTGTTTCCTTTTCTTCTTAGCTAGATGTCTTGATGATGGGCCAGGACCGGCTTCAGCATTTTCTTCTGAATATCCATCTAATTCGTCATATTCTTCATTTCGCTTTTTTGATCTTGAACTTTCTCCAATGTTTGGAGTTTCCCAACCTCTTGCACCTATAGGTGTTCTAGTTGGTCTACTTCTTCCCCCAGGTAAAGATATATAAGGTGTACCAGCCATAGCAAATTCCGTTCTTCTGACTCTTTCGGCATCAATATCATCAAAACTTCTTCTACCACCTACAGGTGTATCTAATCCATTTTCTTTTTGTTGTGCTAAATAAGCTAATTTTCTAATTGATGTTGATAATAATTCAGGATCATTTTCAGTTAATGCAGTTAGATAATCATTTGTTGCGTGTAAATGTGGTAAATTTGGAAAGAAATCTCTTGTAATGATATGTGATAGAGCATCGGTATAAGTATCTTCCTATCATCACCATGTTAGCGTAATCCCAAGGCCTACATCTCGAAGCAGAGAGCGAAGATGAGCGAGACCATATACTTACGTCAAGAACATGCTGCTGATATAATGATTTTTGACCTTGCTTTGGACCTGCGATAAGTCTCGGTGCAGGACCAGTGCGTGGTATCAGGGCATTGCTTGGTTCTCCTGACATGTCGATATGGCTAAATGAACTAGACTGGCAAGAGCAAGCGATTTGTTAAGCTTAAAAACTGAACGTTGTAAGCTGGAAATCAGCTATATATTTTGGTAAATCGTTTCATGAATGGGAATGATAAATTGGGTGGCAATTGCATGAAAAGAGCCGGAACTGATAACGATTACAGATTGAGGGTAATATACTCATTTGATCCCGCTAATTGGATTAAGATAAAAATGTAATCGGTGATATCCGAGGATTTTGAGCGAAGAGATCTAGATGCGCTAAGATGACGATGAGAGATGTTTGATATCTTGAACATACTTATCTGACTCGAATATCATCAAATGTCTTGGTATTATAGCTTAGCTTATAAAGCACTTCTTGTCAACTGTGTGTATACATAGGTAATTTGAATTCGTGATTATCACATTTCGCTCCTGTTTTCTTACGTATCTTTGTCTGTAATTTCGCTTGTGAGAGCTTGAATGATTTTGGTGTAATGTCGAGAAGGACGATTAGAATAGCATTATTGATCAATGATACTCCCGTAAGTTCTTTTATCCTTCCGAGTGGATGCAGGCCCTGTTCTGATATGATTGATCTTAGGTTCCTGCGGTCGTAGCGGAAGACGGTGTTTGTAAGTCAGACCTCCTAATTTTCATGTTGATAATACAGAACTGAGGAAAGATATAGACTAATCGCTCGAATGAACACAGACTACGATATATATAAACGATGGCTCTTGAAATCATTAGCTTCATATCCCGATGCATCAGTGGCCCGCAACACAGAACTTATCATAGATAGTTACGATGTTGTGGATAAGCGTGAATATCCACCAGAAGAGAAATTGTTAGCTGGCTCGAAAGATGGTTACGATGCTATCATGTTAACTGGATCAAGTAAGTAGACTATACAAGTCATACGCACAATCAAGAAATTCACTTGTGAACCAAACAATCTGACCCCAACACTATTACTAATTATGTTATTGTTGCTATCAGAATATACCGCACATGACCCTTCTTACGAATTTGTTCCACCACTAGTAGATCTTATGCGCCGCTTGATCATTTCACCACAATATAGTCATCTGAAATTCATCGGTATTTGTTTTGGGCACCAGATATTAGCTATGGCTTTAGGTGGTCAATGTGTAGCCGGACAAAACGGGTGGGAGATTGGAGTTTACGGCTGTAAATTAACGGAAGAAGGAAAGAAATGGTGGACGTGGACGGGAGACCAGAAAGAAGGTAAAGAGGTTGAAGGTCAAGGTGGTGATGACAAGGTCTACCTTGAGCAGATGGTAAGCTGAACCATGTTTTGCGTCTGTTGTGAACAATATCAAGATAGACCTGAAACCTAACAACATATGATCGAAATTAGCATCGTGATCATGTGCCAGCCGTTCCCTCCTCATGTCAACTTCTCCTATCGACACCTCGATACCCCGTGCACTCTTTCATTCGTTATCACCCTTCGTCTGCCTCAAACAAACCAATTGCTCAAGTATTGACCGTACAAGGTCACCCAGAATTTACACCTGGAATTGTCAATCATGTGATAGATGCCAGAAATGCCAGTGGGGTGTTTAATGACGAGGTCACCAAAGAAGCCAGACGAAGAGCTGTAGGTAAAGGACAAGGAGGTGAAGGTTTTGGTAGAATAGGATGGAGTGTTTGGAGGGTACTGTTACAGGATGTTCCAGCGCAATCTCAAAATTAGGTACAACATAGAACCAAGTATAATAAATCCCATATAACCATGAATCATATGTATAGTCGGAATATATCAGAACAGTTCTATCGGATCATCTATATAAGCATGTCACACGGCCGAGTAAGCGGCACTGTTCTCTTATTGAAGAGATTTTGATGTTCCTCTTGAGCCGCTGTGTCAGGTCGTAGATGGGGCACCTATCTTTCCTGATTGCTTAATATAGGTGCGCCACATACAGCTTTAGCCATTAGCGCGATTGCCACATGACGAATCAATGGTTCTTTTTTACCCTTTCTCTCTATCCTTCGGGTCTACCCCGATACCACGTAAAAGGTGAAATGGAATACAAAACGACGTAGCAGTCAATGCTGTTCTTAGCATAAATTTGCATTTCGCATTTATTGATTATCATATCGCTTGACTTGTTCATCATCTGTTCGACTACGGACACTTGTCTACAGCAATCATAACGGACCGACCGCTTGATGGATAGTATCAAGCATAGTCAATCAGTCATTGGATAAATAGATTGATAGAGGATATAAAAGGAAAGGCCTTTGAAGGATATAGAAAGGATCAAAACATACGTATAGAGCGCGTGACCTTTTGCATCAAGCTGGTCGATATACCAAGTCCAGTCAAGTGAACTTAGTCAGGAAAAGGTGTAATTATATATCGTTCTACAGTATCATCGGCACCCAACAGAATATCCACAATATCGCCAATTTGACTAGAAAGATGTCAGACCCGTCTGTTCCCCTTGTAAGGGGTAAAACAGACCACAAGCTGAAAGGGCACAAGTTACTGTATAGTGTATCAGTGTTCTTGAGTATAGGAGTATGGTTGTTTGGGTAAGTCGTCAACTCGTATCTTTCCATCTAAGGGTTATAACTGACAGGTTAGGACACGTCAAATAGATACGATCAAGGGTGAGCTCCGCCAAGCAATTGTTCAGTCATTCTTAAATTATAGTGATTGACCAACCAATTTGACTGCTTCTTCTTGTATAGTGTTATGTCAGGTCAGTGAAGCTTATTTCAACCACAACAGCAAGCTATGAATTACTGACAGAATCTCGATATAGGTATCATTACTGGACCATATTTCAAGTAAGCTAAACTGGGACTGACATTCAAAGATGAAAGAAAGCAAACTCACTTTTCTTGACTGTTCTTCTGATTTTGTTTAGAGCTTATTGTGAGTGAAGACAATAGAAGGATCGATCAGTGTCAAAGGTAGGAACACTTACAAAGCGCTTCTTTAATAGTCAATCAACCTACAGCTGGTGAAGTTGGAAAGTAAGTTCAATCAGTATGGTAAGTTGACATACGAAAGTCAACTAATGAATTATCTCGATAGTATGGTAGCAGTATTGGAGATAGGAGCGTTCAGTGAGCGTCGCCTTCTGCACAATTGTCATCCAAAATCGCCCAACTGATTTTTCTCACCCCTTTTTATCACAGTAACATCATTAGCTGCAGCTCATTTGGCAGATAATTATGGTCGTAGAATGACACTTAGGACTGGTGCTTTTGTTTTTACCGTTGGTGGTGCGATCCAGACATGGTGTATTGGTTTCAAGACTATGGTAGTTGGTAGAGTCATCAGTGGGTTTGGAGTGGGTATGTTGAGTATGGTAGTACCCATCTATCAGGTGAGTTTTGAAAACGTTTACTATAACGCATTCCGGAGATACTAATCTGGTATCACACGATAGTCCGAGATCTCGCCTGCTAGTCATGTGAGTTAGAGTCATTGGATCAGCAGACCTAGTTGGAATGAACCGCTAATATGGAACGTTCAGAGGGGTTTATTGGGTTCAGTGGAGTTTACGGGAAACATCATTGGATATGCTTCTTCAGTGGTAAGTATCGCTTTTTCCGACGTACCCAACCGTACTTTACTGAAAACAATGTCTCTATAGTGGATAGATTACGCTTGTTCATACCTTCAAAATGATCTATCTTGGAGAATACCACTCTTCATACAATGTTTAGGTGGTGCAATTTTGGGTTTGGGAAGTTTTATCACGCCAGAATCACCAAGGTATCTCATCGATACAGACCAAGATGTAGAAGGATTAGCGGTGATAGCTGATTTCCAAGGGAAAGATTTGGATAGTCATAGTGTACAAGAGGAATACAGGGAAATCAGAGATGCCGTCCTTTTGGATGTAAGCGAACACTCTTCTATTACGATTATACCAAGCAGACTAACCTAGTATATGTTGGCCAATAGCGGGCTGTAGGAGATAGAAGTTATAAAGCCTTATGGAGAAGATATAAGGGTCGAGTGTTGATTGCTATGAGTAGTCAAATGTTCGCCCAATTGGTCAGTATTCTGAGATGATTTGACAAACCGTATGCTAACGAGATGCACTTTCAGAACGGTATCAATGGTATGTTGTATTGCTGTCCTGCGATCTGGTTTTTGGCTCACTGATTAATTTTCGCTATTAGTTATATCATATTATGCTCGTGAGTGAACAAAGGAGTTCTTGAGATAATCGATTTGCTGATCATCATTCGTAGCTCTGGTATTCGAACGTACGTTGGGCTTTAATCCTCCTGACACCCTATACTAACTTGAAGCAGAGGCGGGATGGATTGGTCGAGATGCCATTCTTATGACGGGTATCAATGCTCTGTTTTATGTTGCTAGTTCTATACCTCCGTAAGTCATACACAGCAACTCCGCCGGAAACCAAGCTAAAATTTCCCGAAAGGTGGTTTTTGATGGACCGTGCGGGTAGACGGCCTATTCTTCTCACTGGAGCGGTTGCGATGGCTATCGCTTTGACTGCTACTGGTTGGTGGATATACATTGATCAAGCTATAACACCCAATGCCGGTGAGTGGAATCTAGTCATTAAACTGTCGTGACATGCTAACCAACATCATTCCATAGTCGTTGTTTGTGTAGTTATCTATAATGCTGCTTTTGGTATGAGTTGGGGACCAGTACCTTGGTAAGTAAAATTCAAAAACATCTATTTCACAATGAGAGCTGAACAGTATGATAGGCTTTATCCTCCGGAGATTATGCCATTACCATTCCGAGCAAAGGGAGTCTCACTCTCTACTGCAACAGTAAGCTATCCATTCTCGGCCCAAGCTTCAGGATGTTGATTCTGTGTTCTCGTTTGTTACCAGAACTGGCTGTTTGTATGTAGATTTGTCCTGACGTCAACCTGTGAGACGCCGCTGACATATAGCAGAACTACTGGGTCGGTGTTTCGACTCCTCTTTTTCAAGAGCTTATCGGTTGGCGATTATACCCAATGCACGCTTTCTTCTGTGCACTCTCTTTCGTATTAGTCTACTTCTTATACCCCGAAACTCGAGGTGTGCAATTGGAGGATATGAATGCTCTTTTCCAGGACGGTATGTTGTCGTTGTCTGTTCAATGATCAAACCAGATACTGATCTTCTTTGCAGAACCCGTGGATGAAGACGAAGATGACGATGATGAAGGATCGGGATCAGATAACGATGAAGACGGATCAGCTGGATCTGGTTCCGAAACCTCTTCATTGGTTGGTGGTAATGGTCGTCGACGATACTCAGATGGCTCAACACTACCAATAACGAACAAATACTCTACAGAACCTAGAACAGGGCTGTTTGGTAAACTACTCGATGTATTTGGAGGTGCAAACGGTAGAAGAAGGGGGAGTGTCAGGGGCGAGTATAATGCTGTTGGTGGACAATAGGAACTCGCGAGTGAGTAATTTTCTTGCTTTTCCAGTAGTGGTTTCTTAATATACTGATCGTGTTACTGTTTATCATATAGGGCTCAACTCGAAAGGTAGACTTATGCGTAAATCCCGAAAGAGAGGTAAAAATAAGATCACTTCGTCTTTAACAAGGAAGGCTACAGTCGATCCAGAATTGGCAGAAGAATATGAAAATTTGCCTAATTCACCTGAACATGAAGAAGAAGAGGGACTAGAGGTTGGCGATGTAAATTTACATCCTTCTTCAAGTATACAAGGGGTTGAGCTATCAAGAAGGAATACCAATAGTGTTGAGCCTCGATGAGTCTTTGTTCCAGCTAGCTGTATCTGCTGAAAAGTACAGTGCACATCATTCTGTAGAGTTTTATTGGTTTAGCATACATTGAGATAGATTGATCATAGATACTATACAATAGGATTGCATTCATGCATCATACCTTGTGTTATACGACCGTTGGGGTAGAGTCTCACTGTTATCATCAGATGTAAAATTACGATTTCGAATGTCTCAAGCGAAGAATGCCAGAAGTGGAGGTTAAGCGGGGCTATGTTTCAAGTTGAATAGAAAGAACAGGGTAAACAATAAAAAAACAGCAAAAGGAAAATAAAAGATCTGCACAGCCCTAATCTGTGGAAATACAACCCTGAAATTATCGAGGATGTTGTCTTGAGAGTTCTAGATTCTGTAGAAACCGGTGTGATTGGGGACATGTTCTTGTAGTGCTAAGCTTTCGCACAGTTCATACATGTATGGCAGCTGGGAACGCAAAGACATGCTGTAACTTGATGAAAACATGCGTGTACCCGGAACATAATTATACAATGAAACGGACAAAAAGCAGAGCCGAAACATCCCTTCAGAATGTTATTGGGTCTCGAAATTTTTGATTTATATCTGACTTCTAATTATATTGGTCTCATCTTTGCTGCATCGTTGGTAATTGCTTGATATATGCCCTCTTATCCTTTTTTGTTCTGAGAGCGATAGACAAAGCAAAAGAAACGACCTGTGGACTTTGAAACTGCGCTATCTGATTTTCAGTCAACCCTGTTTACCGCACTACCTCTCTCTTTTACCCTAAATTTTCTCCACTCCCACAACGTTAACGGAAATTCGAGAATCACAGCAGAAAAACTTGGTTACATCATATCGAATCATACCATATCGCGGGTTATCATCCTCATTTATTCCAATTTTCTTTCCAAACTACTTCAATTCTCACTTCAAACATCTTCTCTACAATACACCTGTTTCTTGGTGAAATAAACGACCTCAACACGATAGAAAAACGATTCAACGACATATTCACCTATTTTCGAGGTGATTTCCGCTCTTACACGCGCCCCAACGCTCTTTATTTTCACGAAATAGCTAAAGAAAATTTCAACTAGTACTCCTACCAGTCTCTTAATCATTATAATACTTAAGCAGTACTGCAAATAATCCTTCTCATCTGGTCAGAATAGACAGTCATCACTTGTCAATATGGCAGAAGTAGGAGATGCTGCTCAATCCTTGGTAGCAACATGGAATTCAACTTTATCCTCAGTCTCGGTCAAAGCTGTTGGTTCGCAAATAGCCTTGATGGCAGGTATTTCGTTAGCTACGATCTTAGCCTTCAGTTTTTTCAGACCAAGGCAGAAGAAGGTTTACGCTCCAAAGGTCAGTAGTATAATCTAAATCAGAAGCAAAAAGAGAACATTTTTCCATTTCAAGACAGCAGTTAAGCGGATGAAAGAGGTTTCATGAGAAAGGAATATGCGGTAAAGATTTAGTTGTGCTATATACTAATCGTCTAAATTGTAAACTACTTTTATAGGTCAAATATCAAATCCCTGAACCCATAAGATCAGAAGATGATCCTGATGAAGCTCCTCCACCACCTATTTCAAATGGGTTCTTTGCTTGGTTCAGTCCTGTCATCAAACTGAAAGAAGAACAGATGATCAAGAACATTGGTAAGTAGCGGTTACCATGCATCTTGTACCAGCAGTAGATCTGACAAGCTACCTCTTTTTAGGTCTCGATGCGACAACCTTCTTGAGATTCTTACGAATGCTTAGATGGATTTTTACATGTATTAGTATTCTTGGAGCAGTTCTTTTGGTGGTCAACATCATTTATAATCTCAAATATGTTGATAGTCACAATAGAAACGCATTAAGTTTGTTGACCATTCAGAATGTTAGAGGTGCTTGGATGTGGCCTGCTTTGGGTGTTTCATATCTGATAAGTGAGTTTTCGATTTCTTCGTTTTTTTGGCGAGACAGGGGGACAAGGGGATTAAGTGCTGATTATCTGTGAACAAACAGATGCGATTGTAATGTTCTTCGGTAAGCTGAACACTCCCCTTCTTGGCGTAGTGAAGTATAGTATGGAGCTGACCTCGTCACAGTATGGAGGAATTGGCATGCTATGGTGAGCAGAATAGCTAATCATCTTAAAAAAAGGGTTAACTTTCTAACAACGCATCTTTAGATTCAATTGCGTTCGAAATGGTTCAGATCCCCTGCTTATCAACATAAAATCTACTCCAGAACTCTAATGGTGAGCTTGTCCCCACTTCAATATGAATACATGAAATACTTAATTCATCGATTATTCAGGTCACCCAAATACGGAAAGACTACCGAAGTGACGAGGGTTTAGTAGCTTTGATGGGTCTGCTCAAGGTTGATGGTATCAAAATTGGTAAGTCTGTTCCTTTTATTACTCATCATTGACGATAGTGTAGCTAATTGATGAAATCCATTCACAGGTCCCGAACTCGATTGCACCACCATAGGTAGACGTTTAGAGGATTTCCCTGAGATGGTAGAAGATCATAATAAAGCTGTAGCTGAGCTAGAAGAGCATTTAGTGAAATACTTAAAAGGTGATACAATGGGAACTAAGAGGCCTACGATCAGGAAAGGGGGATTCCTGGGCCTATTCGGAGGAGTAAAGAAAGTGAGTTATGCTTGATTGCTCACAGGCCGGGTGACAACTAATGTAGGCGAGCAGGATGCAATCGATTATCATGCCAAAGAAATCAAATTCCTTCGAGAGAGAATAGATGTTAAACGTGATGCGATCAACTCATTGTTGAGGAAAGAGAGAAATGCCAGAAAGAAGGGAAATAAGAATGCGAGTAGAGTAGAGGGTGAAAACTACGGTAAGTGCATATAATGTATCGCGGTGGTAAAACCACAGCTGACTCAGATCCTCTATTAGGGTTTGTTACCTTCAAGACCATAGCTGAGGCTCATCGTATCGCTCGTGCTCATCAAGGTAAATTGAAAGAACTTCATGGTGCTCGATTACACCTTGCTCCTCCTGCTCAGGACATTGTCTGGGAGAATATATCCAAAGATTCTGGAGAAATTGGATCTAGAAGTTTATTCGGTTTCATCTTTATCGGTATCATCTGTTTCTTCTATACTGTTCCGGTAAGTAAAGTTTGATCAGCAGGACTTTTTTCAAGACCAGTAAGTCTTATATCTGTTATTATAGCTACTTGTGGTCTCCTTACTTGCCAATTTGAGTGCCTTGACATTATATGTCAATTTCCTCAACACATGGAAGAATGCTGGATCATGGGGTAATTGGACCGTAAGTCCGAAACAAACACGCCCAAATTAAATTTCATTACTGTTCTTACGAAAATGATATTATTCTGTAGTTCTCGTTGGTTTCAGGTATTTTACCTTCAGTTATCTCAGCAGGTTTTGGTTATGCCTTGCCTTTTATTATGCGTCGGATTAGCAAATACCAAGGTAAGCCAAGTCTGCGTAGGCCTAAGCACGTAGACTGATTTTTTTGTATAGGTGCACCAACACGATCTCGACTCGACCGAGCTGTTACCGCTCGATACTTCTTCTTCATGATTATCTGTAACTTGGTGATCTATTCCCTCCTCAGTGTAGTGTACACTGCTGTGGCCACTGTCGTTACGCAAATCGGTAGACATCAAAATTGGAAAACCATTTTCAAGGGTTTTGAGGATATTCCTGACCGTATTCAAGGTACTTACGTTCAGCAGTCAACCTGTGAGTGGTATCATTCTCAAAAGAGCTAAGTCGTTGAGGTAGTATACTGACGAGCGTGCCGTAGATTGGCTTACTTGGCTACCCTTGCGAGGATTCCTGGTCATTTTCGAATTGATACAGTTGATTAAACTTGCCTTGGTATCCTTGAAGAAGGTTATGTTCTCCTACACGCCCAGAAGTATCAGAGACATGACTAAGCCTGGCTACTTCGAATATGCTATAAGTGAGTAATATGACATCGTCCATATCGTTCGGCACTGATTTTACCTTACTAGTCATCTGTAACTTGTTATTTGTCTGCGCCGTTGGCATGATCTACGCCCCACTTGCCCCATTAGTAGCTATAGGTGCAACATGCGTATTCTGGTTTTCATCTGTCGTCGTAAGTTGCTCAATTACGTTCAATAGCTTTGACTGACAGCTTGTCCCTTAGTACAAATACCAATTACTTTACGTCTATATCTCGCGAGCCGAAAGTGGTGGTAGAATGTGGAATGTTTATGTGAACCGTCTATTAGCATGTGTTGTTCTCATGCAACTGTTAATGGTACTCAGTAAGTCCATCGCGATTCTGTATGAATCAAGCCGCAGCTGAACTGCTTTCCCACAGCGACTGGTCTTATTCGATCCCGATGGCTGGACTGTATCGCGGCCGTGCCACCACTTATCATTATCCTTGGATTCAAAATTTACATATCGCGTACACTTGAAAGCAGATTCCGATACTATGAACCTACGCAGCAAGAACTGGAACAGGAGCGAATCAATGCGATCAACGAAAAAAGGACTAAACATTCCGAAATGGAGAAAAGATTCCTTCACCCTGCTTTGCAACATGACAAACTGTTCACTGTCATGGTTCACAAGAAACAGGAGGCACTTGCCAGAGAAGTTCTCAGTGCTTACCCATGGTTTGCCGGAAAACATCAGCATGACGGAGTGGAAATCAAAGCTGTTCGAGAAGTGAGTTGGCATCTGCATGCGATTTCTTGTTCGATTTCGCTAACTGAATGACCCCTTTAGGAAAATCTCGAATACGATCCGGCGAGGGACGGACCTGTGGATGTTGCTCATCAAGCGGATTGGGATGCTCGATCGATCGCTTCGACAGAGATGCTTGGTGGATTCGGAAATGGAAAGAGCGAATTATCCTCTGTCGCACCTTCGCCTGCTATTGGTACAGACGGCTACAACGAATACCCTCTACCCAACATGGATAACAGAAACGGCAATTATCAATTAGACAACCCTTCGTCAGATTATTTATTAGCTCAGCAAGGTAATATCCGTTCTGAAGACTTTAGACAAAATGCACCACCAAAAAGACAGAATAGTCGACCATATCCACTGAGCCATACCAGAGGTAATTTGTCTGAAACTGATATAGTTGCAAGTTCACCTCTACTAGAACATCAACAACAATCATCTGTTTACGATGTTCCACCATATTCATCATCTCCACCATCCAGTCATAACAATGTTCCTTACCCACCGAGTGCGTATACTCAACCTCCGTTAGGATATACACCACCAACAATGAGAAGAACAGCTTCAGCACAATCTGGTAACAGTGAAAGTGAGAATGATATTGTAGGACAATATCAAACTAGATGGGATCAAGGCAATGGCAATAATATAGAAAGAGGTTATTCACCTGTACAATTACAATCACAGGATAGCGGAAACAATAGACCTTTACCACAAAGGTCATATAGTAATCAAAGTGAAGATCAAGGTCGAGGTTACGATAATAATGGAGATGCTTATGCTGCTGGTTGGCAGAATCATGGTTCAAGGAATCAAGGTGGTCACGGATGGTAGACGGTAGAGACAAGAATAGGGCAATGGTCAGCTCAAGGACAGGTCCATGCTGCATTCATTTCCGAAAATATACATACATATTTAGCCATAGCATGCCAACCTACATTCATACGTTATATTATGCAACGAAATCGGATGGAGAAAATAAAGAGCTGCCATGCATGGATAATAAGCACAAGCATTCTTAAAGGATGTCTATCATGCTGCTATTTCGAGCGCACACTGATAATGTCCTAATTGGGCTCCAGAATCGCGAACTAGATTATGCATGAAGATGTCTAAACACAACTATATACCTATATTATACTTTATCACTACTGCTTACATTGCCCTTCAAATCCAATATACGATGGCTTTGGATGACTGAAGGAAAATGACACGTTATAAATTTACGCAATTTGCTTTATGGGTTTGGGTTTATATATAAGGAATATATGCGTGTGTTTATTGTCTATTATTGATGATGTGATGGAGATGATACGAGATACAGAATACAATTTTTTTCCCTTAGAACAAAATACTGATGAATTTTTGATATTTAGTTTCAACTTTGAATCGTTCATTATCAATAGCTTCAAGTTCATCGAGTTCTCTTCTACCAGAAAAGAAATCGATTTCTTCAAGAGGAACAACTTTAGTTTTCTTGACGACTTTCCATCCGATCCAACATATGGCGAAAAGGAGAAGAGCTATTTCGAGTTTGATCAATTAGAAAAGAGGTCATCGTCGTAAAATTATAGCTGAGATTACTCACAAACATAGGCAGTAAAGAAAGAGGATACATCCCATCTACCTTTGAGGAAGACAGGGAAACCGTTGAACTGAGTTTAGAGAGGCAACTATCAATATTTGAATAACCGCATTCGCAACGAGAGATGATTGACTTACAAGCATGACAAGTGTAAGGAAAATGAACCCATACCAGGATAACCAAGGTTGAAGAGGTGCAAGGTATGGGAAACCTTCTCTAGATAAACCTTGTCTCTTGAGACCGTAGTAGAATCGAAGGTATGAAAGGAGGATACCCCTGAAAACGGATCGAGTCAGCTTACTAGCCAAAAGCAGATATGACACTGTACTCACCACCAAGTGATTACACCAGTAACAGCAGAGATATTATAAAGCCAGTTGAAAGCAGTGACGGCAGCGTCACCACCTGTGTTAAGGTAGGCTAGGAAACCGAACAAAGCGGTGACAACTACACACCAAATTGGTAAACCTTGTTTTGTACATCTTCTGAATACTTTAGGTACTTGTCTTTCTAAAGCTAAAGCGTAGAATGTTCTTGAAGCGGCATATAAATCTGAATTACCAGCGGACCAAGCGGCGACTAAAATGACAGCATTGACAATTGATGGTAAAGCTTTGATACCAGCGTTGTTGATGGCAATGACGAATGGTGAGGCAGCAGCGTTACCAGATCCATTAAGAAGATTAGGTTCGGTGTAAGGTACTAAAACCGAAATGATGAAAATACCAAAAACGTAGAAAGCAACTAATCGGAAGAAAACTCTTTTGATAGCTCTTGGTACAGTTTTTCTTGGATTTTCAGCTTCACCAAGTGTAGTTGCGATAACTTCTGTACCTAAGAAAGAGAATGCAGCTTGAATGAAAACGTTCCAGAATGCTAAGAACTGTCCCCATCTTCCTCCAATAACACCATCACCTTCACCTAAGGGGAATTGAGCGAATGCTCCAGGGTTTCTCCAATATCTAAAACCGATAGCATCATGATTTGGTCCACCACCACACATTAAGATGATACCAAGTAAAATAAGGCCAACAATAGTAACAACTTTGATAGCTGAGAACCAGAATTCAGTTTCACCGTATGCTCTGGCACCTAAAAAGTTGATGGCGAAAATCAAAACTAAACAAACGGTGATATATACTGCAGCGTTGGTGTGAGTGTCCCAATAGGAAATAACGATAGCAGCGGCCACGACTTCGACGGGAATTGTGATGGCGTAAGAATACCAATAATTGAGACCGGTAGCGAAACCAAGAGCAGGGTCAACGAATCGAGCGGCATCTGCGATTTTGCACAGTCAGCATCGTAGCATTGGTATTCAATGTCAAGAGCTTACAGTGAGTAAAGGCACCTGCAACGGGGAATAATGAAGCCATTTCACCAAGTGCTACCATCATGGAATACCTGGTTGAAGTATTAGCTACTGTATTAGCTACTGAACCCCAGCCATTTATACTGGTAAAATACCACTTACACAATGGACGACATAAAGATATAACCTAACCATAAACCTACTGGACCACCCGTTGAAAGAGCTGAACCAGAACCGACAAAGAAACCTATATAATCCGTTACGGTCAGCCTAATCCAGTCAAATACCGACTATGTGCTTACCAGTACCAATAGCACCACCAAGGGCAATCATAGCCATATGACGCTGTTTGAGCGTACGGTGCATGGTTCCATGATCCATGTTGGCCGCTACGGTCATTGAGGGAATTAGCTTTCAAGCAATGAGTATGATTGAAACCGATTTGATTCACCTGGTCCATCCACTTTTTGGTTCTCTCCACTGTAACCAGCTTTTTCACCTCTATCGCCATTGATGTCTGTCACGAAAGCTTCTGGGTGAGATTCCACTTTCTTCGGTATTGAGTGGAGTTCGTATTCCACGGAAGGATCCGTTATATCTGATGATTCTTTGCCTGACATCTTGCTTGTGAGATTGTATCAATCAGATCCAGAGGAAGAAAGGATGTTGATATTATGAAATCGTAAATCTATGTCGCGAAATGTTTATATGATATGGTAATTTGAGAACGATAGATAAAAACAAAATGTTGATCAGAATGGGATTGCCAGATATGCTTATAGATAAAGGTTCCACAATAATTTCTACACCGAAAAGAAGAAGTGCAATATTTGTTTCGGTCTAAATCGGTATTTTCTCTTTTTCTTCTGCTCTTTGCAGGATGTTGTCATCTCTATCTACAGTATAGAGAGAGCAGCCTTTTTACGAATTGATTGGAGTACTATTGAAGAAAAAGAATGGGTCGCGTGGTGCGATTTTATATATGGAAAAAATATAAAAATGTTTAATTTTTTAAGCGAGGTTGATAGAATTTTCAATTGGTTAAAAGTCTTAAATTTCAACTGTTTCCCTACTTTTGTTCGCTTTCTTATCACCTGATCATTTGCCATTTTATGCAATCGATAGACTGACTGATGTAAGATCTTACCGCTGTAACCGGTCGTAATTCCCAAACAAGAGGAAACTACAAATTATGTGATATGCAAAATGAGGAGGGACAACAGCAGCTCAACGGACGGATCTTACAACGAAACATCTCCGGTTTGCGGTAGGCTATATCAAATAATCAAGTATGTCAACACTAGTCTAGTGTGCTTTACGAGACAGGCGGATCGTTTAAAGATGAGTACCTGATGTATGTACTCCATATGCTTTCGGATGCAATATCATCGAATCAGCCAGCTGTGGAAGAGTAGAAATCGAAAGAGATAACAGATAAAATCATCGGGATGAAGGGCATGGCTCCACCTGACCTTCCTGTAAAACATTACATGGCTTTCTGCTCCATAAGGATCCTCAGAGATAACGAGGTGTTATCATCCAATCAAATGATCTGTGATCGATAGCATAGCATACGTCTTATCAAAGTGAGAAATGACATCTTCACAGGGAGGAGCCAGGAGAGAAAATTTCAGTTTCCCGAGTTCCAGGAATAGACATGACAAGTGAAATCCCATGCGCTTTCTGATAAAAATGCCGCTTTTTTTGGTGTCACCCGGGTGATCCCCTTGATGGTGAGTTTTAGTTTTCCATAATTTATGCCGGATTCTCCCTTAACCAGATGTTCTGTTTTTCTATGGGTTAAGATTATCTCCTACAAACTCCAAATGCCGCTTAATTCGGAAATTTATTTTCACTGATGATAGGTGATGTCATCCTGCTCTCGTGGCCATCGCATATGGTTCAGAAAATGCGGCGAGCACCGAATTTCCGATATCATGGATGGGAAGATCACTTGAACTTGTTGCGAGAAACGTCTTTCATCCTTGTTTCAAACGCATTCTTTAGCATCTGACATGTTGATTTTAGATCACATTTGATGATTGAAAGATTCATTTATTTTAGGCAGTGCCGTCGGTATTGCCGTCCAAGCTAAAGAGACAGCTCTAATCAAGCTTATTCCCCTATCAGATTATGCGGAAATAATGAAATACCCCTTTGATCCGCTCAAGTGAATCATCGAAATCCTCAAATGCGCTTGCGCTTAAAATGATCTTCGCTGTTAACTGTCATTTTCTCACCATTCTAGCGAACTCAGCCGGTCCGAATCCAATGCCCCTCTGGTCCTCCATTTTCAACAATGATCGAATAACTGGGGTTAGTCTTATCTCAAGGTGGCTGCATTGGAAGTTAGGGGCTCAGTTTCTTGATTACCGAATCCTTCAGAAATGGCAGAATAAAGCTCAGTTTGACGAATCTTCTCCAGGTTGCCAATCCGACAGTAAATGTGTCAGGTTCTGGTTCAGGAAGGAATACAGTATGATTGTCAATTTGCTTTTGGAAATCGGATATACCGGATTTCGTCACATCAGAACTTACAATATGCTTGGCATAGCTTTTTGGTAGCCCATGTTCATGGCTTTCTAGAAAACGCAAAATGACCATGGCTTAACTATACACTCGATATGATGACAATCATTTCTGAATTCCTATCGGATATATCTTTTATCACCAAAATTAAAACATAAACCTGATCAGTTACATACGGAAATGCTGGCCCTACTTGTTTTATCGATCAACTCGATGTTCTACAGTACTTCAAGTCGTCAGGAGGAGATGCTTTTGACCCAGCTCAGAACGAAAAGCATCGGTTTCCGGCATTTCCAACTCAACTCTTCGTCTCATCTATGATCGTGCTGATATTAGCAAATATCAGAAACCAGTTAATCGGTGTGGACTGTGTTGTTTTTCCTCTCCTCGCTAATCGCGTCTGACTACATGAATTCGACATCTTGTCATTTGAATTCGAAGTCAACAGAAACCGCGCCATTGCAGGTACGACTTGGTCTGAGCATTACTTCAACATAGATCACCCTTTCAATGACACTGCAGGGCTTGTTATCATCTTCTGTAACGAAGCTCATTCTCGGAGAGATTGCACCGGGTTGTGTATCACGCCAACATAGAGAGAAATCCATAAGACCTTTCCAATCTGCCTATGTGGACGCGCCGTCATTGCAACGCCTCACATAGCAAAATCTGAAGGACTAAGATGCTGATGAGGTTATATGTTCCCATTTACGATGCTTCGATCCCTTTCTTTTTTTGCTTGGGGATCTACTTCGTGGGTGATCCCTTTTTGGGTAAGCCTTTTTATTTCGGGCGAGCAATGAAGGCAGTTATCTATCTATACCATATCTGCATTTTCATGCTCCGTATCTATCCTCAGCCTGAGCTCGATTGTACAGCAAACCTTCGAATCTCCAGTCTAAATCTCGATGTTTCATCTTTATTCAACAAGGAGCAGCACTTTTAGAAGTTCATTTTCTAGCTTGTAGATTTCGATATTCCCCCAAAGCGGTATTTTCAATACCATACGAGTATAGGAGTGAAAGTGGAGGTTGGCGTAAGCTTATCAAGCTGTTTATAACATGTTGATAAATCCTTTTTTGTATTTCCTCCACCACTGAATTTAAATGCCACGTTTTATAGTCGGACATGACCGCTTTTGGTTGAAATGACTTCATATAGTGGAGGAGCTGATGTAAGATATTTAAATAAGATTAAGATAATAAACATTCCTGTCAAGCAATTCAAGCAATTTCAACGTTTTCAATGAAGAAAACAAGTTAAGATAATCACTTTCGAATAAGGTATAAATACTTGATCGAAAATGAGGACGGATCCCAAGATGTTTTTCTTCCTCATCAATACAAACGAAATCAACAAGTATACTTTCAATAAACAAACAAACAATCAAATAATTAATCAAATTTTTGGATAATTTACCTGTTTTTTTCACTCAATTTGCAAAGTACGATTTAATTCTACAAATAATGCCAGCTACACCTCTCCCAGCTCCAAGAAGAATTTTGACAACAACCGATTCAAAAGGTGAAATTGTTTTATTGGATGATACAACACCTTTTGAAAATGATAAAGAAGATTTAAAAGCTTTTGTAGGTTATGTTCAACCTGAATTAATTGGTAAACCTGAAAAAGCTGTAGAATGGTCAAAATATAAACCAAATAAAATTTCTCATGATGATCAAACTTCTTTAAGATGGGTTGATGTTCCACCTAATTATATTGGTGCTCAACATTTCACAAATACTTTTGGTAAGTCTTTCTCAAGGTTTAATCACACTTCCGCTTCTCTCGATTTCTCCTTTGTCGCTAATATCCTCTTCCCTTCACACAGACTACTTAGTTATAACTCATGGTGAACTCGAACTTGAATTACCAGATGGTAGAACCAAAACAGTCAAAGTCGGAGATACAGTTATTCAAGCTGCCAACATCCACGCATGGAACAATAAGACCGATCAATGGGCTAGTAAGTTGAAAGTTTTTTCTTATTGAAATCCCCCTGAGAGTCAATACACTGATCCTGTATCATTGTTCAATCTAGGATTCGTCGGTGTCGTAGTACCTTCTGAAGGCTCAAAAGTAGATGGTAAAACACTTGATCAAGCTCCAATCAATGGTTACCACGCTCAATTCTAGATTACGTGTTTTCAGTTTAGGAAGCTCTACTCTAGGTGACTGTACAACGGAAAGGAATAATCATTGATTATATATATATTATATAACATTCGCCGATTTCATGTAGGCTGTCATCAAGGGAAAAATGCATTTGTATGTTTGTATGTTAACCCTTTTTGTTACGTGAAAAGAACACCAAGATGCCAAAAAAGTGAAAAACATGAAGCAGAAAAATCGAAAACCCCTTTAAAAAATTCAAAATATGATATAGATAAATCCCTTATACAATATTCACTAACGAAAGAAGTGATTGATCGATTCTATATATCTATATGTCTATGCAATAGCACGTTCTGTTTTCCAGTTTGCAAAAGCTTTTTCTTTACTTTTATAGATATTTAGATAGGACTATAGCTATAACTGTTATTAAAATGAGTAAAGTTGAGAAACCCAATGTACCATAAGCGCATTTTCTCGCATATCTGACCTCGGTCTGATGATGAACAATGATATCAGTTAAGTGCTTGGCTGGAAGGAAGCACCATTCTAGCTAGTAAACTCACCTTTCTTAGTATAACAATCATTTCTTCTAATTTTTGTGCTTTTTCAGGATCACTTTCTTCTTCGATTGGTTTTAACGGAATCCATAATCTGAATCAATCAACAAAAACCAATGTTAGTCTCGATCAATAATAGGGTTTATTGAAATCCGCTATAAATACTTACATGAACATTCCAATAATCCATAATAAAGGACATAACCAACCCCATCTCCATAATGCTCTAGCTAAAGTTTTAGGTTCAGTTTGAGTTTCTTCTGCGTAACATGGTAAATCATCTGATGTTGAGAATGTTGAATCAGATAGATCTTGATTAGATTCATCGATCGACTCCTGTGGTGTATGATGATGGTCGTAAGATGGAGGCTGTGTAGAAGTGAATGATGATTCTCTAATTTGATATGTTGTAGCTGCTTCAATAGGTAAATCAACAGGTAGTATATATCTTGGAGGTTCATTATCGGGTGTAACAGATACAGGAGTAGATGTCAAAGGACTTTGGTATAACCCATTTATTGAAGTTGGTAAAGAATCTAATTCTAAAGATAAATCTGAAGGTGTAGTAGGTACAGGTTTTCTTTTTATCGAACATGTGGATTTCCTGTTATCCAATTTTTTATGTGTCGCTGTAGGGGTTTCAGGTGTTTGTGGTGCTGATGAGGATGAGGATGAAGAAGGTGTTGAAAATGGGGAAGTCGGTACCGGTGGAACAATTTCATCGGTATCAACGGATAATGGTATGGAAGATATTGATTCTAATGTTAATCTTCTTTCTGATTTTGTAGGTCTAGTAGGTTTAGGTGTTGATGGTGATGACATTCTGGTGTTATCTTATCTTTATCTAAGAGAACAATAAGTTTTTTTTTTTTTTGGTTAATTATGAGTTTCAAGTTTGATGTTATCGTTGTACAGTAGTATTTGATTCTCGTTATTGTTTGTTTGATTATGAGAAGAAGAAAGGAAGATACCAGTTTTTTCAAAGGGTATATATATATTATATATAACTTGGATGAGTACCCTTCACATCTCGATCCAATCAGTATATACATTTCCTTGTCCTTTCAAACTTCAGTCAGCAATCATAATTTAGTAGACTTGATATATCACCATTACCATATCTAGTCAAGATACGCTTGATCAGTGATTGAAAGGTGAAGTGAGAAAATAATAGTAAGTTATTACAAAGTGTATCAAAGGAACGCTTCGACCCTTCCGTCTGATGATTGCTTGATGAATTCTCCGATGGCAGAGGTAGATAGGCATGACGATAGTAATCTCAGTAAGGATAACCCACGCACACTGGCATGTTTACATACACACATACAGACAGGCCCTATCCTCGGATAAGGGTCATCGTATACTTTGTACTTTGTAAAACAGTAACCTCGTCTGCGTTACTATACGAGTACTATTCCTACGAGTAAGATTCCCGCACTCTCACTTCATCGCTCAATCGGTCCAGGAACGCTTCCTTCCAATCATCGCACTGATCTCCTCCACACTTGTCCTCATCAAATTCACCTTCGCTCGCTGATCATCGTTTCAGAGATCCGGATCTGGTAAATATTCTTTACATCTCATTCCTTTGAGAAACTAACGAGCAAAGCTTGAAGAGTACTACTGATACATGAGAATTCTTAGCTGACTATTTGCTACATTTGGTTATATCGTATTAAATATCTCACGCCAACCAACCCCTTGAAACTTCACCTTTTCATCAAGCAATTAACCTCCACTTTCGCGTACGCGTAAAACATTACCTCTTTTTCTTCATTACCCTCATCATTCACCCTATTTTCCTCTCACCGTAACAGTATACACCTAAATCAAGAACCTAAATCCTTTTTGCATTTGTTTTGCATCTCTAACAGTCGTACTTTCCAACTTGGCAGCTTGTTCTAATGTATCACCATGTTCACCAAATGCTCTTTCACCTTCTGCTAATTTACGATTAGCTGAAACTAAGATTTGTCGGAACCATATATTGAGCTATAATATAACCAAAATGATTTAGTCGTTTGTCTAGTTGACAGAAAGATATAAAGAATTATTCACAATTATTGTAGTTACAAACATAGCTAGAACAACACCATAGGATTTCAGATAAGTTCTATATAACGATAAGAGTGTTGTTAGGTGTGACTGTATATAATCGTATGAGGCGAGTCGTGTAACTTACGGTCCATATTTTGCTGGCCAGACGTACTGTCACATGGTAATTCTGCAATCAGCTACTATCCTCACCTTTATTTATCGTTTCATCACGCAAAGTTACTCACACTACCCGCGATGTTACCTGTTTGCGAAAGGGCATTCTTCGTGACATAGCGTTATATCAGCCCAAACATTCTTTCAACGTTTCGTATTTGGAGATGCTAAACGATTATGTAACTCACCATAAATGCAAGTGCGACAGCTCTTTTAGCCGGAGGACGAGGGAAAGAACTACTCATCCAAGTATACATCTATGTTTCTCACATTTAATCAGGGACTATCAGACAGGACCGACAACACTTGGTTCGCACTTACGATTATATACCCAGCGTAAGAACCAGCTTGGAAGAAAAGAGCTACATATCGTGCCGCTTTATTGGAAGGTTTCGTAGCTATCGGTGTAAGTGGTGATATGGTCAATGCAAGTTCTTTTGAGAGACCTGTCGTATTTACGTCTGCTTACCCATTGAAATAATGAATCCCATAATACCCATCAATAAAGGCCAAGTGGAATGCCAGAATTTCTCTTGGGTGCGATCTGAATGCCAAGAATTCAAAATTGCTAGAAGGCAAGAGAACTAAAAGTTTTATAGATTTGTTCAGTAAGCACGACTCCTCGTACTGTATCTTCTGTAAATGCGAGCAAACTTACAACCCAAGGTGGTGCAGCCAATAGCAAGGTCTCTGTGGTGCCATATCCCAGCGTCTTGGTCTATTCGAAACGATCAGCAGATTAGAATCTGTTAAGATACAGATGAATTGGAAATTTCGTACCAAGGTTGGGAAATAGCTGTTAACGAGTCACGATGTAGATCAGCGTAATGTATCACAGTACATATCCCTTTCAAGCTTACATATTGAAGGATAATCCAGTAACACAAGCGGTCAAACTTAACATTAAGATGTATATCTTCCAGTCCTGATCGCATTTCGACAAATATTAGCGACACACATAGACTGTATTAATGTTGAAAGCACTTGATAATCAAATGACATTATAAGACGAATATCGCTCACACTTAAAGCCATTACTAGACCACTATGCCATTTTTCTTCAGATGAATCTTGATCTAATTCACCAACATCTTCCAACATTCTTAATTGAGCAACTTTGATTTCCTCCTCTGTAAAACCTCGTTTAGTATTATGTGGAAAATCAGGTAACATTGGTATTGCCACCAAAGCGAAAAACATTGTTAATGCACCTTCGACTAAATTTCAAGCATAAGATAAACATTAGTGGTTCGAAACCGCAGACAAGGCGAGATGCTATCTCAGTGTACTTACTATAGAATAACCATCTCCAAGCTGCGTGACCTAATTTACCGTCCATATTTGCCAATACACCTGCAGCGATCAAAGATCCAAAAGCATTTGAAATCAAGTTTCCACAATAGAGTATTGTATATCTCAAAGAGAGTTCATCCTTCTTGTACCATTTACTATCACAGTTTGTTAATCAGTATGAAAATCCCTCAAATGGTTCTTACGATTTGGGGAAAAAGAGAAATGTAAACTCACCTCAAAATGAATAAAGCTCCTGGGAGGAAAGCAGCTTCGACTATACTGTATATGATAAATGAACGGGATATCAGTAACCTATCAACCGGGTATTCCTATTACGGTGATGGCTAAAACTTGCCCCAAGAAAAATCGTGTGAGTAGAGCACCATGGAAATTCGTGGTTATACCAGTTAGAACACTGATCATTCCCCACTGCATATTACAGAAATCAGCAGACCATTCTTAGCTCTCAAATAGTCTTAAAGGAATCAACTTACAACTAACATCGCCGCGGGGAGATATAACGAGGGTCTTCCGATACGGTTCTACATCGACCAGGGGAATCAGTATATGGTTCTTCGCAAGCACGCAAGCTACCAAGGGGACAAGTGATACATACCAATAGCATATTTGACGGAACTTTGATGTATTGTATCGAGAATGTCAGTCCATTTTTGACCTAATCCGACAGATTATAGGGACGTAAAAAGAGATAACCTACCTTGAAACAAGATGTATCCTACCTATAAGCATTGAATGTCAGCGATTAACGATACTCTGGTTATCGGAAAATTCGAGCTCACATATAGGATAGACAAGAGAGTTTGAAACTCAGTATCAGACAGATTGAGATCTGCTTCAAACCCCTAAGTTATATTAATGATATCAAAAGTATCGCATCAGTATAGAACTATTATGAAAATAAATTGAAGCCTCACCTTCAGTCTAGCTGCAGCTGCATTGTTTCGATCGATGTAATTTCTATTGGGATTGAACGGGGCATAGTAGTAATCAGTTATTGCACCCAATTTATGTCTTATCTTCGCAATTTGCGAAGTACAGCTTCTGGTCTTGTATCTACACTTACAGAACTGGAAGCAAATAGAACGTATATCAGCTCCATCAAAATCCTAGCTGTATTGCTGCAGTCCAAACTCACTATAAATAACCACCAAAATACTAAACCTAGCATCCAATTTCAGTTTCAATTTCTTTTCAATCCTAATTCTCCTCTCTTGTCCTAATGATAAACTTTCTTCATAACCTGCTTTAGTAGCGAAGTTTTTATTATTTTGATTTTGATTTCCATTTTGATCATATGAATTTCTAGGTGAATTGGGTGAAGTTATATCAATATGTTCATGAAATTTTGAATCTCTAGGTTTAAATTCTGGTCTTGTGGCTGTGTTTGTTATTGTTGTGGGTGAAGATGATGTATCTTCACTAAATCTTGAAGATGGTTTTTCCATCTTGGTGTATATTGATTTTTGTATATGTATATACGATAATTGATTATCTTATAAGAGTGTAATTGTATTCACTGTACAATTATGGAGATAAATTATGAAGACACTCAAGTAATACCAAAAATCAATTTCAGTTTCAAGAAGATCAGACCCAGATATTATTGATCGTATTATATGTAGGTAAGTTACCAGTAGTTAAAGGCCAGGGGAAGGAGAAATCGAACGGATTTTATCTACTTTTCGTGTACTTCTCAAGTCCCATTTATTCTTCGACCTCTATGACGTCCTATGTCCAACGCGCTAGATGATATCCCATTCCAAAATATTTTATGCTGAGTTTATGCTTTAGACTAGAATTAAATGGTCCAGTGGATCCCAATAAGAAGGGTCTATTATATTATTATATTATCAGCTGTTCAATTGAAACTTTAGACTTTAAGCGTAATAAGACAGAACCCCCCACAATTGCCCTCATATCTCCACATTACATTTTACCATAAAAAATAGGTAAAACTTTAGGCATCTTTTCTAATCCGCAGCTTGTCATAGAATAGTAGTCATAAGACTATAGACCTCGGCATGGGATGCCAAAATGCCAAGTATATTCGTAAAAGTATCGTTGATAGAAATAGAAATTATTAACATATTATACTTGTACTCCAACTCTTTCTTGAGGTAGATCATGTGTCTCAAGAATGACTTTACGTCATTTGATTGACTTTTAGTTCGAGGTGGAGATCTCCACCCACATTTTGAATATTCTGAGATTCCGTTAATTCCGGATTAAGCAATATACGTGATCTGATACGATCGATTGGTTTCAACCAAGTTATAACTAACCATAAAAGTGGTACAAGTGTTCCTGAGTGAGCCAAATAGAACAACAAGAACAACATATGAATGACAAGCTGGTTACATATCAACAATAGTTCCAACTCAACTGACGAACACTTCCTGACCCGCTTATCCCACTCGAATAACAACACATCGTAACAAGCCAATAATATAATCAACACCAGTTCTCAATCATGGTCAAAGATTCTGATTTAATAGGTAAAAGAGCACCTTCATTGGAACTACCAAGTATACCTAATGGTGATTTGTATAGACTACCTATCGGTGAGAAGGTGAGTATTCTTGTCCAACTTGATATCAGAGTCTATCGAAGATGATGTAACTTTACTGATTTAGTCTGAACCCGTTGATATAGCCAATAGCTTTGTTCTTTGTGAGTTCATCAAATCACATTGACAAAGACTGAATTACAGTATTATTGGCGAGGGTTTCTCACTTATTTGTGATATCTTACTTTTCTTCTTGAACATTAGTTTCCAGCTGCGAATACACCTGGATGTACCAGAGAAGCATGTTCATTTCGTGATGCTCAAGTTGAAAATATAACATTTAAGAGAAATCCCAATTTAGTTGTAGTTGGTATCTCAGGAGGTGAGTTAATCTATTATTATTAATCATTAATATATCCAATGAATTACTTAATAATAATTCATTCATATATTTATAATATAATAGATGCAACAACAAAACAATCATCATTTGCAGATCAATATAAATTACCTTATCCAATTTTATCTGATATCACCAATGAAGCTAGAAAATTATATGGTGTCGGTAAAGCTTTTTTAGGTTTAACTCCAGGTAGAGAAACTTTCTTCATTGATGATAAAGGTATAATTAAAGGTGTATGTGATAAATCAATTGATGTAAAGTGAGTTTAGAAAAAAAATACATTGAATAAGGAAGATCAAGCTTGCGAGTAGCTAATGTCCACCGTTTTCCTCTGTTCCGATTGTTTCCTTTTAATAGTGGTCATATCAAGTTTGTCGAAAAGCATTTATTGGAATTAGAGAAAGAAAATAAATAGGAAAATTTGTCTCACTAGATTCTCTTAAATATTCTTGAGCAAGCCCCCGATTAGATTGCCTGAAACGTACTGTTTTTCACCATTTTACTCATACCTTAATCCGTCACACAGCATCATTTATGCTTAGAAATCTAGATTCTAGACGTATGGAATTGCGATCCAATCGTATAATCATTTCCACGTATTTATCCGAGTTATTATACCCATGCATGTAAATATAGAATTATGCAAAAAATTGTATTTAGTGAATTTTTGAATTGTGAATTCATCTATTGGTTATATACCATCTACTATTTGACCACCAGCTTGAGTCCTTATTTCTTCTTCAGATTTTAAACTTTCACCTTCTGTTGTCGGTCGATTTAGTTTATTACCCTTCAATATTTCCCTAACTTCATCTTGCGATAATGTTTCATATTCTACTAATGCAGTTGCAAGCTAAGTAGAAAAAGCAATAGAGACACATTAGCAAGGAGGACCGCTATTGAAATGTCAATACTTACTTTGTGTAGTTCATCCTCACGAGTCTTCAACAAATGCCTTGCTCTATCCATACTTGTATCCAGGAAGCTACAGAATGAAATTGTTAGTTGATTCTGACGTTTGTGCCTGTTGTCAACTCACCTTCTAATTTCAGATTCTATTTCATCTTTCTTTTTACCAGATAGATAGACACTTTCTTCATCGCCATGAGCGACTAAACCAACTTTATCACTAAACCCGTAGCTCTACGAGTGATAGTTGTAATATTAGCTAGATTCGGGATTGCTCATCCGGGTTTCCTTGACAACAGAATAGCAATACTCACTCGGATCATTCTAGCGGCAACGTCTGTAGCTCTTTGTAAATCACTTGAACATCCTGATGTAACATCGTCATGACCGAATACCATTTCTTCAGCTGCTCTACCACCTAGTGCGACATCTATCATGGCGTTGTATTCTTTACGTGTGTATGAGTCTGATTGTGGATCGGAAAAATAGTCAGCTATCCGAAGATGGAGTGCTCCATAATCAACTAGCTTACCTTTATCCTGTTCAGGCAATTGAAAAGTGATACCTAACGCTTGACCACGAGGCATGATAGTGCTATTCAGTATACCAAAATTAGCGCACCGAAACTACAAGGTTTTTGATCCCAGCGAAACTCACACTTTATGTAAAGGCATAGCACCAGGAGTATGTAAAGCAACTAAAGCATGTCCACCTTCATGATAAGCAGTAGCACGTTTGGATTCTTCAGTAACAAAATGTGATCTTCTTTCAGCACCCATGAGGATTCGGTCTAGTCGTGACGAGTGATGTATATTAGCTTATGTTCGAATGCTTCGCAGATGAGGAAGCTAACCTTTTGCCCATTCAAAATGTTTCAAACCGACTTGTCTTGCACCTTCTCTGGAAGCTTTGACAGCAGCTTGATTGACTAAATTCTGTAGATCCGCACCACTCATACCGGGACAACCTCTAGCAATGATTGAAGGATCTACATCGACATCAAAGGCAACTTCCCCCATGTGATGCTTAAGGATTTCAATTCGACCTCTAACATCAGGAAGGCCAACAGTAACTGTTACAAAGCATGCAAGAGTCAGTTAATCTGTGTTGATTACTTTCTCAAAAGCAAAGCAAGCAAGCAAAAACTCACCGTGTCTATCGAATCTACCAGGTCTAGTGAGAGCTTTATCCAAAGATTCAGGGAAGTTGGTAGCGGCAATAATGATTACACCTTCAGATTGTTCGAAACCATCTAATTCAACCAGAAGCTGATTCAAGGTTTGTTTCATGTAATGCTGAGGGAAGAACAATAATGTAAGCTTTCCTCTGTCTGAAATAAGCGAAAAGATAAGCTTACTTGGTCTTTTGCGCTTCTTTTTGAACCAATAGCATCCAATTCATCGATAAAAACAATAGCAGGAGCCTTCTTTCTAGCAGCAGCAAAGAGTTCTCTGACACGTTTGGCTATTCACACAAAAATAAAGACAGGTGATGAGCTTCTGTAAGGATATCAGAATAGAAATTACAAAGATGACTTACCACCAACACCGACAAACATTTCATCAAAACTACTACCAGAGGCAAATAAGAAAGGAACTTCTGCTTCACCAGCAACAGCTCTAGCTAACATGGTTTTACCTGTACCTGGTGGACCAGTAAGTAGAACACCTTTTGGTAATTTACCACCTAAATTTGAGAATTTCTCTGGATTTTTAAGGAATTCGACAATTTCTTCGAGTTCCTGATAATTCCATCGAATTAGCACAAATGATTTGAGAGATGTGAGTTGGATTGACCATCAATTCTTCAATACAATGGAGATAAGGAAAGGAAAGGTTCAACTCACAGATTTGGCTTCTTCAACACCATGTACATCACTAAATTTAACTACTTTACCTTCTTCAGGTTCAAATTCAGCTGGACCTGGACCTGCTTTCAGTAAACCAGTATTTTCCATTATCATTGACATTACAGTTAAAATTATAAAACCCCATAATAAGAAACCACCTAACCATCTTAATGCTTTCCATGCGTTAGCTTGTGGTGTAGGTGGTGCCATTTGTACATATAATGGATTTAATGCTGATCCAGATTGTTGTCCATTTAAACTTGCACCTGATCCTAAACCTGAATTAGATGAATTTGATGAAGATGGAGAAGATGAAGATAAGAATGAAGATAATGGTGAAGATTTAGCCGTTGTTGAAGGTTGTTGATCTGGTGGAGTTGAAGTCGAGGATGAATTTGATAAATGTGATAAAACCGATGATGACCCTGTAGATGTAGATGTAGATGTAGATGGAGATGGAGTTGGAGAAGAAATATTGTTGATTGGCGTTATAACTGAGGAAGAAGAGGAAGAACTCTGTTGAATCTTTTGAAGTAATTCATCTCTTTTTCTAACCATTAAAGAAGCTTCTTGTAATCTACCAATTTTTGCTAAACTATTTAAAAAAATTAACCAACTTTGTTCATCTTTTAATAAAACTTGACTACCGATTTTTCCATCTTGTTGAGAAGGTGATAAAGCCATAGCTTCATAATAAGCAACTAAACCTAAAAATTCACCACCAGATTCTAATTCTTTTAATAAATTTAATTGTATAATTAAATCTTCAGGTTTATTTTGTGCTTGACTTTCTAATTCTGCTATTTTATTTTGAAATGGTGTTAATGCTATATCAGAATCTATTATTGGTCCACCACCACCACCACCACTTGATGATGTCGATGCTTTTCTTTTTTGCTGATATTTGCTAGTGGTAGTGCTAGAAAGACTAGGAATGGTGGACGAGGATGAAGAGGAGGAGAATCTGAATATTCCATTTCGGATTGATGAATTGGTAAGTGATCGAATGGATGAAGGATGTTTACCATGAGTCTGCACAAAAAGAGAGAAAGTGAGCTTTAACATCTTGTTTTGATGTAAGTGTTTCAGCTCACTATCATGGATGATCTAGCTGACGCTAGTCCAGATAACCGACCACATTTCGGACCGACAACTAAAAAGTCCAAAGGACTGACTTGTCTAAATGCCATCTTCCTGGCTGACTACGATAGAAAGGTAGAGTCAGTCTTTGGTAGTCAAAAATCCTGTGAGATATCGCTTGCCTCTAGCTGCCTCTGGCAGTATATATAAGACTTGTGCTTGAGTTATAAGGATAAGAAAAGGAAAGCAAGAGATGAAATAGATCGATCGAATTCAATGAAACCTATAAAACCGAATGGCAACCGGCATACTCGTACAAAAAGAACATTGACGAAGCGGAACATAACGATGAACGAATTCAACGGAATCAAATTTGGTACGGTGGCAACGGTCCGTGCGTAGGTGGCAAGAAATACAGTGAACAACTCGGAAGATTTGAAAGATAGCTCAATTATAGGTCAACATTCCTATGCATAATGATGATTTACAATGCGGCAACAATATATACATTCTACAAGTCTATGCTATGCTAAATGAATCTCTAGGAGGTGACCAGTAAATTGTCCATCAAACAGCGATTCCCTTTCAATCTATCGGCCATATTGATATAACCCATTCCTATTCCCATAACCACCATTCGTAATAGGAAAGGTATTTCCATACGTCCCCTGTCCATGTATACCTGTATATCCAGACTGACTCAATCCAGCTTGCATCTGTGCCATTTGTGGCGTAGGGTTGTATTGTGCTGCGCCGCCCCAAGCAGGATTATAGGTATGACCCATTTGATTGTTCCACATTTGTTGAGACCACCACATAGCATATGCCATTGTCCCTGGAGGAGCAGGTGGTCCGTTCCCATTAAAACCGTTTCTCGCTGTATATCTAGGATGATTAGGATTTAGGAAAGAATTCGGATTTTCACGTAAAAAGGCTTCTTTGTCTTTTTGAGATAATCTTGAAAACGCCAACGCCTGATGTGACATAAGAAATGATCTGAATAAGGTTTTCATCTGAATTGGAGGACAAGATCAGGAGAAACGATGATCAAGCTTACCTCTCTTTCCATTATTCTCTTCTTTTTAATGAACCACATAACAGCTATTATAATTGCTATACCGAGTATGGCACCCACAATACCTAAACCAATAGCCAGTTTCTCCCCTTTAGAAGCATGATGTTTGTCTATAGGCAAATCACTTGGAGTATGAGTGGAAACATCAGCGAATACTGTATATGCGGATGAAGGGGACACTGGTCCAGGAGTATATGTAGGTGCTTGACCTATCGAAAAGGTTTGTGTGGCGAAAAAGGATTCTTGTTGTAGTAGAGGGAATGTGCATTGATTGTTTGAAGTCTAGTGAAGGTTAGAGAGGGTTAGCATTCTCTTCTGTTCTCTATCATTGGGAAGCATTAGTGATATATCCGAAAAGCATGTTAACAGGATATAAAGATCTAATAGCTAAACCAAGATAGATCTATATCTTACTCACCACGTTCACCTGCATGTACGTCTGATTTATCACAAACATATACCAACCATGTTCCGGAAACATAAAAGGCCAAGATGGAGCGTAATTATCGGCAGTAGCACTGTGAGAATATGCAAGTTAGCTATGTTATCTGTATGTATCTACTTTAGCAACAGCTCACCCGCATAAACCATCACTTCCCACTGGAACAGCTTGAACCGAAGTAGGATCATCTGTACCTACACTGGGGAAAACAGCTACCTACAGTAAGTGCGATTTTAGTAAGCTTGTGCAGTTTCATGTCCCGTGGTTCAGTATTCTTCAGCTCACTGTATAGTTGGGAAAGACCAATAAAGGTTGAACAACTCTTATCCATCCTCCAGCCGTAGGTGCAGGTCTAGGGACAGGATCAACAAATCCAAAACTATAATTCAAGCCTGTTTGCGTTGGATGATCTTAAAGTCAGTTCTTTTTACCTTCACTCTTGCAAGTGGTCAACAATTCTAATGCTGACCTGTATATAAATGAGACCAAGGATTAGGCATAATTAAACCCATCTTATCAGCTAAAGGTATAGGTGTAGTAGCCGGAGTAAGTTTATATGTTTTTGTTACTGTTTCAGTTGGTTGTTCATCTTCGTAAATTGTCGTAATCGGTGTTATAGTCACTGTAATAGTTTCTACATCTTCAATTGCTGCTTCTGTTGTAGTAGGTTGTTGATCTTGTGTAGACTGTGAATCATCTTGCCGGCGGTACATACCATTCTTGCTGTATTGTTGTGGTGGTGAGGGTGTACGTAGAACTTCATTCAACGTTGTTTTCGTTATTGTTGGTGTTGATATTATGACAGGTAAGAGAATCACTAGTGGTATTATCGTTGTTATCGGTATAGACATTGATTTTAACCTCATTTTCGAGTGTGTGAAATGGCGATAAAGGTGAGAAAGATGATATAGAAGGAGTATTAGTGATAAAAGGATTGAAGAATTCAACACCTGCGAATGTAGATTAATCAGTGTATCAATCAACCAACTTTGTCAAATTGACCCTAAGCAAAGGTGATCAACCTCCACTCTATCTTTCGGGCGAAGTTTACGTAAAGCTGAATTCAGGAACAAACGCAAAGGAATGAGGAACGTAAACGGTGTAGTAAAGTGTATAGGAATGACGCAATGTCCCTTAGCATAGGTAAACAACAAATCACAACAGGTGATACAGTGTGATACGGTGATACTTTACGGGAAAATAAGTCATACGACCATACCATACTAACAAAGGGAAGCCTTTTTCATAAAATACAAACGTTTATCTAACTAAACATCCTTATTCTTCTTTTTCTCTAACATTCACCATCAATTCAAGGTCAAAGCCAGATACAAGGTATAGAATAGAACATATACACCATGTCAAGTATCACAGACGGTCTCCTCATCAAGGTAAGTCGTCACGGTTGTTACAAAGGTCAAATCCATTTGCGAAAGGGCTACGAGTTTGTCATTGTTATCAACGGATATCTCATACTTCGCCACCATACCTTTCAAAGTCCGCTCATCACGCTAACAGAGATGTTGATTGATAGCTCGTCAACATAGTTGTCTATGCTGTCTCACTCGGTTCAAATGTCTACTCTGTAGCTGGACCAGAAGACATGTATGGTTCAAGCAAAGTAACCTACATTACTCCTTCATAGTGAGTGGTTTTGGAATAACGGACCAGAAAAGACCAAAGATCTATCTATAGTCATCCAATCATCATTTTGTTATTGGAGATATACTGATCTACCGATTTCTTTCCAGCTACGCATTCTATGTATGGTCATTAATCCATTTACTTTTACTTGGAACACTTTTATTCCAATTTACAACAAGAGGTAAAGAAATTATCGTTGATTCTATATCATGGAGATTCGCTTTATTAGGTATTTTCAACTCAGTTTATATCTTCTTTTGGTCAAGACATTGGTATATTTTAGCTTTCATTTTAAGTTTATTGGTTTCTGCAACTGTATCACAAATTTACTATGTAGTTAAAAGAGATCATTCTTCAAAAGAATCTTTAGGTGAAGAAGCTTTTGTTCATTTACCTTTTTCACTTTATCATGGATGTAAGTTCAAACCTCTTCTTACTATACTAAAGCAGCTGTAGTACTCCTTTCAATTCAGGATACTTGATAGCTGATATTTTACATTAAACTCTGATAGGGACTATCGTTTTAGTCGTCTTATCGCTTTTCGAAGCTTTCGGCGTTAACGCACACACCCACAAGGCTGGTATTTGGACCAAAGCCTTCGTATTCCTCGCTTTTGTTTTCCTTGAGACTACTGCTGCCGCATACGCTTTCGCAAGTAAAGAAGGCGATGCTGCCGGTGCTGCCGCTATCACTTGGGCTTTGTTCGCTATTTGTGAGTGGAATTTACCTTTCACCTGTACTTCCGCCTTACGCATCATACCCCATTCAATTGGCTAACCTGATCGATCGTCCTATGTAGTCATTCACCAAACAAGTTCAAAATTCATCCACTGGTCAGCCTTTGCCTTCTTCATCTTATCTCTTTTCGCTATCGTTAAATCTTTGATGTAAGCTATCTCACCTCTGCAGATCTAGATACAGTAGCTGACTTTCATGAGTAGTGCTACTGTCAGAGGTTCAGGCACTCTGTTACACGATGAAGAAAGAGCTCCTCTTGTCTCCGGATCATCATAAGCGTCTCGATGATGTGATTTTCGCTTAACATGATGGTGTAAATATAATCGATGGATTTGACAGCGGAGAATGGACAAAGAAATTGGAAGAATTTGAACTGATTGGCTTGGTATATGGTGTTAGAAGCAGAGTAGTGTAGAATTATGGGAAGATGGAATGATGAAATCCGATTAGAACAATAATTTACGAAATCAATGATTTTATGCAAATGTTTGACTTGTTTTGATTATCCTCAGTTACTATATTTGAGTACACATGAGCTGTTCAGCATCTATATAAGACCAATTATTCTTGTCATGGAGTTTTACAAGCGATATTAATGATATCTAGCATATATTGTTTTAGTTATTATGCGTGCTCTTTTATCCTTTTACTCCTCCTTCGACCTTCTAAATCTGCATCAGACGGTGATTTCTTCAGCTTCGATATAGATTTCCCTGTTGTATCCGTTGTTGGTTTAGAATCCATTTTATTAGATATCTGATCTTTGCTTGATTCAGGTTCGGGTTTTGTTGGAATACATTTTTGTTTAGTTTGTTTAGCAGAAGGATTATTAGGTTTAGTCTCAGAGTTGGTTTCAACACTTTCGGTTTTTGATTTGACTTTGGATTTCGCTTTGCTGTCCACTAAGTCATCCCATCCACCTTTATTCCCAAGTTGTATGATCGCATCAAAAGCGATTTGTTCAACAGGCTGTACACCTATGTCAAAAAGTTGGTAGTCAGCTTATATACTGGAAAGGGACCGCATCATCAACTTTCAGCTAAACTGCACGATCAAGAACTCACTTAATCTACCACGATTAACAAGCTGCATAGATTTTATAGCGTCAAATCCTTCTTGACCTATATAAGAGATTTCATCAGGTAAAGACGTTGAAGTAGCTATGTGCTTTATTAACGATAACGTAGGTGGATAAGGTAATCTTTCAATGAATTTCACGTCTACCTGTTGATCGAGTATAGGGGTTAGCATTTAGCAGCAAGTTTACGATAAGGGCCAAGCCAAGTATAAGACGTTAAGTCAATTCGATATAAAGATGAATTTACCATAAACCATGTCGGATCATCCTTTTTCGTTTTGGCATCATAGTATGGATGTTTCCTATTTATGGTACTTATCTTAGCTGCTTATTCTTTTTCTCTTACGACAATTAAACATACTCATCCCATGCTGTGTCTGATCGAAGCAATCAGATAATCTCAGCTGCTAAAGCTAATCATCTTACAGAGCAGCTGAAACAGCTCACTTACAATCTGGATAACCTTCTTTGACGATTTCAGCAATAGCAAAGACACCTAGAATGATTTTGGAATGTGTCAGCCGTATTAAACTCAAGAATAAAATACATGGTAGGAAGCTGACCAGGAGTTTTGCAATTACTGTGATAAAATAACACCTGATGGAAAGCTGAATTAGCTAGCTGATGGAGGGTCTTTCAAGACAGTCTTAATGCGAAGAAAGCTAACTTTATCACCTAATTTCATACGCTCCTTCATTATTTTCTTAGCTTCGTGGTTTCTGACGCCTATGGAAAGTGTTAATTCATGAGAGAGGCATACTCTTGCTCAATAGCTTACCATCCCAAGGTGATACGCTATCAATCACCAAAATCCTCAGCTTTCAAACCAGCGTCCAATGCTATCAACTCGTATAGCTCACCCAAGCTTCTCAAAATCATCCACAGAAAACTTTGGCAATGTCAGCTAAGATCATCATAGATAGGATAGCTGATATACCACCAGTAGAGCAGACTGTACACATGGTTGATGACTCACTTTAACATCTTTTCCTTTTACAACCCTCGAATCGGGTTCAGCTTTCATAAGCCAAGGCATGATTTCTTTCGGCTCTATTTGTTCCGCCTTGTAATATTATATTTGGATTGAAGCCTTTTTTTCCGCGAGCACAAGGTACAAGATACAGTATGCTTCTTGATATCGACGTTCAGATTAGCGCATATGTTATCAAAATTTGCCCAATCATGTATAATATCAGTGAAGAAGAAGAAGAAGAAGAAGGATGATCGAGAAAAGCAATAGTGAGTGGACCTCTGTAATGGTGTAAACAAACAACATCTAATGTTCGGTGATCACCGATTTACTCGGTTACGTGCCTGATGATCAAAGGGTTTCCCACGGTTGTTCTCCATTCACACAGTACTTTTCAAAATATGGAGGTCCCACTTTCGTATTTTGACTTTTGGAATTTGTGATTTTTGGTTTTATGGATTATTTGCATAGAAGTCTCAATACTTCACAAGATAACACAACCAATACCAATATTGGATTAGATCGATTGAATCGACAATTTGAATTATCTAGCTCAGCAAGATGTCTTCCAGACATGTTACTTTCGATGAACAGCCTGAACAACCCGAAGCTGGACCATCAAATTCTTATGTTGCTTCTGCAGGAGCAGGACCATCAATACATCCTGATAGATTAGCACTCAACCAGATACCTGTAGGTGGTGATCAGCCGAAAAAGCCAAAAAATAAGGTATGTGCTTATCGTTGTCCTAGTAATCATCCTTTGCCTTTTTTATTCACCATTGACTGTGTCTTTTGCTTACTCTGTTGTGCTGGTTTTCCAGAGTGAAGCACAAAAAAACCGAGAGAAGAAGAAATTAAAGAAACGTAGGAAATTAGAACAAGCTAAAAAAGCTTCTACACCAAAAACGAATAAGAAAGAATGGAAACCTGATCCTGTACTGGAAGCATTACAGAAATCCACCAACACTACATCCTCTCCTAAGGATAAGAAGAAAGGTTTTAATAGTGATGATGATACAGAAGACGAAGACGAAAACGAAGATGATGATGTTAAAATAGGTAAAGATGAAGAGGCCAAACAAGTGGAAAGTGAGAAAGAGAAAAGAAAACGTGAAAAGAGGGAAAAGAGAGAAAAAAGAGAAAGGAAAGAAAAACGAAGAGCCGAGAGGGAGTCGAAGAAAACTAAATCTATTCAAGCAGATGGTGATTTACCTGAAGATGCGAATGGGAATGAAGATAAAGATAAAGATGAAAATGGTGATGAGATAATGGATGTTCAAGATAATGTAGATGATGACGAGAAATTAAATGGAGAAGACCAAGAAGACAGAGAAAAATCAAAGTCAGAATCACCACCACCATTAGAAGCATTTCCAATACCTACATCAGTACCTGAACCTGCACCAGAAATATTAGCTAAACAAGGTTTACCATTAGGTTTAGAAAATGCTAAATTCATTGATCAAAATTTAAGAATAAATATAAATGATTTAAAGATAATATCAAACAAACCTAAATTCAGGAAATTGAACAGAAAACGTAAAGATACAGAGGGTGAAGTTGAAAACGAAGATGTTAATGTAGATATGGATACAGATGAACCAATATATACAGATCAAGGTATATCTGAAAGAATGAGATTGAGATTAAAAGAAAGTGGCGTTAAAGATTTCTTTGCTGGTAAGTATAATCCGTTATATCTCTTATAGTACTTTTAACGAGATGATCATCAAAAGTCTCTCATTATCTACCTCGATCTCCTTATTTTCTGACGTATGCTTATGACAGATTAACTCGGCTGATTATGTTTCTCCCTTCAGTTCAAGCAGCAATCTTACCAGAACTATTATCATTACGTTTAATTCCATTCAAATATGATAAATTAAACGATTATTTAATTTCAGCACCTACAGGTTCAGGTAAAACTTTAACTTATTCAATACCTATAATTGAAATCTTAAAAAACAGGATCACAACAAAGTTAAGAGCTTTGATTGTTTTACCTACAAGAGATTTAGTTGTTCAAGTTAGAGAAACTTTAGAATTTTTAAGTAAAGGTACTGGATTAAATATAGGTTCAGTAACAGGTCAACATTCTTTTACGCAAGAACAATCTCAATTAATAGCTGATATGGAAACTCCGTAAGTCAACTTTCATAATCTCGACATTGGGAAGTTTAGTAGCTGATAAAAAAAATTAACCATTATAGATTATTGGGAGGATCATCAAAATTAGATATATTGATAGCTACTCCAGGTAGACTAATAGATCATTTAGCTTCTACACCTAATTTTACCTTACAGCATTTAAGATTTTTGGTAAGTCTGCTTGTTTACCTAGAATAAAATGCAAATCATTCGTCTAATATCGATTCTACCATATATAGGTTATCGACGAAGCAGATCGATTGTTGAACCAATCTTTCCAGAATTGGTTATCTCAAGTATTATCTTACATTAATCCACCAGATCCACCTAAACAATTGCCTGAAGGGTTCAAGGTACAACCTTGGGACAAAATTGCACCTGCTTGGATGGAACCTTTAGGCTTAGTTGATAGATGTAAGGATTGGTGTGATCCTATACCTGTCATAGTGAGTAGGCTTGTCTCATGAATCAAGCAAAGTATATCGCTTGGGTGAGATTCTTCCAGAATGAAATACTCATATTCAATCTCTTTTAACTTTTACTTGTGATTAGTGTCAAAAATTATTATTTTCAGCAACTTTGACCCGAGATCCATCAAAAGTAGCATCATTATCATTAAATCAACCAAAATATTATATTGTACAATCAAATCTTTTAAAAAATATACCATATCAAATTGGTGAACAATTTTCATTCCCTGAAACATTAATTGAAAAAATGTTAATTTTACCATCAAATTTAAAACCTCTTAATTTAATACATTTAATATATCATAAAGAATTTGAATTAACAGGATCAACTTTAATTTTCACAAAATCTGTTGAATCAACAGAAAGATTGTTAAATCTTTTAACATATTTTCAAGATGCTTATATATCTTCATCAAAGAAATTTATAGTTAAAGGTTATACAGGTGAATTAAAATCAAATGAAAGAAAAATATTATTAAATGATTTTAGTAATGGTAAAATAGATTTGTAAGCTTAATAATACTCCTTTACTCCTTTCTAAATCTCATATACTTCTTTTTTTCGATTTCGTCACATTTATATTTGTGAAAGAATATTTCATGATTGAATTTCCTTTTTCTTCATTCTTCCTGATGTAAAATGTGTGACCGATTTTGACTGACCGCCTAATATGGTAAATTCAATAGACTGGTCTGTTCAGATTTAATTGCAAGAGGTATGGATATACCTACTGTATCAAATGTAATTTCATATGATATACCATTAGATATAAGAAAATATGTTCATAGAGTCGGTAGAACTGCTAGAGCAGGTAGAAAAGGTACAGCATGGACTTTAGTTGAAAAGCAAGAAGTGAGTTATATTTGCTCTCATCCAAATAGTTGTTGACATAGCTTAATTGTGATCAATCTTATTACCTTACTTCAGGCTCTCCATTTCAAAGGAATTATGAATACTGCAAATCACTTGAAATCAATCAAAAAAGTTAAAGTCAAGGAAGACGACTTGAGTGATTATAGAGAATCTTACGATGTGAGTTTTTTGTTTTGTTGTTTTCAGTTCAGGTATTTTCCATATCTAAGAAAATGTGAACCATTAAATTCCTTCAAATTAATCCTAAAATGAATTTGCGCTGATTGGTATATAATATAGATCGCGATGAGGCGTCTTAAAGAGCATTATGGTAGAGATACATAGTCGAATATCTAAAAACCTTGGTTTTTGCTCATGCTCTCATAGGTTGTCAGTAAAGTTTTAACATAGTTCATATTTGCTATAGCATATACATCCACATACATATGCGTAATTTCAGATGTATTCGATCGCATTTATTGTTACATTCATCAATGGTCGTCATGGTCATTTGCCTAGCTTGGTAGATGTCATACAACAAGGGAACACGATTCGCTCTTTTGGAGATGTCCCTTCAACTGGTCTCTTTCCAAATTGAGAAGATTAGCATTGGTCGATTGTATATCCAAATATGAACTTACCAAAAGATACAGGGTAATTAACAATACAAGCGGACTTGCCCATTAATGGTCAATCTCAAGTCATTCATGATCTTAATAATTGATGTCTTTGGGTAATAAACCAAATGATATCTTATGCCCCTTCTTTCTCTTGTGGTAATTCTTCTACTATCTTTTCTAATTCTTTCAGCTGGTTATCTATTTCTTCTTTATTACCCTGATCATCAGTTTCATCCGTCTGTATCTTCTCTTTCAGGCTTTCATAGTAAGATCGTATTTCTTTAGGTGATTCTATTGATTACGATTACACAAATTTTTTGAGGACGTGTCAGCTAGAATCAATAGATTTTTTTAGGTCTCAAAACTCTACATTTGGCATTATGGAATAAAGAGAAAATATGAATAGTGTGAAGGGCGGTAAAATGCTGGACTCCACAGGAATAAAGTTTCCTCAGGATACCTGCTAAAAAGAGGGATATCAAACATACCTTTGGCAGTTATCATTAATTCTATTCTCTCTTTACCATTTCTTAAAATTTCCAATCTTTTGTTATCTATCGACAGATCTTCATTTTGGGCTTTACCATTAGATTGTTTATCTGTTATCACTGATATCGAATCTATCAATTGTTCAATATTCGAAAAAGATTCTTGTAATTGATTTACGATTGAAATTAATTGTGGAGTACGTGAATTCAATTTTGATATTGTATCACCTGCTTCGAACAGCTAACAATTAAAATATCATTACTGTTAGGTATTTATTCCTTACAAGTGATTTCATCTTATAGTAAGCTACAGCATTTATCAATGAAGCTTACCTGATGATGATGATTGTATACCAAAGAATGCCTTGATCCTTCCAAATTCCCAATATCTTTCAAATGTATATTTCTATCAGCTATTTATCCTTCCGACGCTGGTTTCAGCTGAACATACCTGAATTTAAAGAATAGGCTTTTTCCATTAAACCTTTTAGACTTTGTTTCGATATCAAATCTTCATAATATGCCGATGCGTTAAATGATAAGGAATCTTTTGAGCGAGAATGATAGACGGTCAATTCATAAATCGACCTTTTGTATTTGCTATTGTCAAGGAAGGTAAGCTTACCTATATCTAACTGATCTGCTTTAGTATTTTCATTTGAAGAAGAATTACTTGAACTATGTTGACCTTCTTTCAATCCATAAAAATTCCTAAATTGTTCTCTTCTAGCTTTACGTTGTTCAAAACTAATATTTGCTGTATTATTACTACTTCCTCTTCTCATTTCTCCTTGATCAGGTGAACGTGTTTCTCCACGTCCGTTATCAGTGAATGTACTTATTTTCCTTGGCGGTGTACCTCTTACAGGCATTTCCGAATGTCTACGAGGAATTGGAGAAGCTGACATTATACTTCGATTTCCCAATGTGTTTGTTGTCACATATAAGAGTTATACTGATATCAAAAAAGAGTGAACTATGAATATTTCACAATATCCTAGATATCATGCTCCTCACACAATAACAAACAGTTGATTACGAAAGGGTTCACGGATCATCATGGCCACGCGACACGCACGCTCAAGCAGAGATACTGGATCACGTGACATTCGATTTACCCTTAAAATCGTCTTTTTTGTTGGATTACTATACATAGTTAGATGAACAATGGAGACCACAAATCCTTTGTTCAATTTTTATCATCAGTAAAAGATATCATTAACATCCTAGGTATCATCATTCTTTGTTCTTCAATCTTCACTGTCAGCTGTTTCTGAGAACAGAATTATCAAACAAGAAGCGATACCACCAGAAATACTCAGATAAGAAGGATCAACAGCGGATTGTCAACCTTTTTTTTTTGGTCCTGTCTCATTCTTGTGTCCCGAAACATCAAAAAGGTATACGAGACATACATTAACTTCGACTTTGGGTGAAGATCATATAATCAATAACACCAAATATCAGTATCAAGCTTCTGTGATTGTCTTCTTTGCCACTTGATCAACTTCAATCCGAACAGAAATCCAAGCTCAAAAGTATATTACCCCACCTCTCATCAACCGTAGTTACCTTTTAATCAACCAAACCTTACACAATGTCAGCTGCCGCCACCCTCCCACCTCAAGCAGCAACAGCTAATGCCAACACTTTATCAGATGCATTAGCAGCAGCTTCAATTTCATCTTCATCCTCACCTAAACCTGAAGAAGATAATGATCAAGATGAACTAGAGGATGGTGAAATTAGAGATGATGAAGACGAAGAAGATGATGGAAAAGTAAAAACTGTTTTTGATGATGCAAGTAAATTCAATGTTAAGGTGAGTAGTCATTTCGTTTTGATGTTATTATTGATCATCAAATCCGAGAAAGAGATATCTTCGAGTAAAGTGTACAATTTTAATATCGGTTACCCTTCGTCCATGACTATACCAGTTGTTTATAGTTGTAGCTTTTAGCTGACATATATCTTTCTAATCACAGCACCCACTCTACTCCACCTGGACATTATTCTTCGATTCACCTCAATCTAAACTTTTACCCAAAACACCCTCGTCAACACCTGCTACACCACAAGGTACACATGGTGAGCCATCATCCCAAATTGCATTCAATCATTGATTGATCATGTTGAGACGGATTTTTCGGTTTTCATAACGTTTAGAGAACTAAGCGCTAATTCCTCATTCTGTTCGATTTCAAAGGTGGATGGATGGAAGATATTCGAAAAGTAGTAGCATTCGATTCCGTTGAAGAATTCTGGGGACTATACAACAACATTATCCCACCATCCCAATTACCTGGTAAAGCCAATTATTACCTTTTCAAAGTGAGTTATACTTTACCGGCTCATGTATAGTTGAAACAAATATCAGGAAGCTGATAGTCTATGATCAACCAATAGGACGGTATCATGCCTGCATGGGAAGATCCTAAAAACAAAAATGGTGGTAAATGGTCTATTCAAGTACCGAAAGAGAAAAGTAAAGGTGTCATCGATAAAATGTGGCTTTACACCGTTAGTATTCTTTGATCACGGATTTCGAGAGACGAAGGTTGCAAATGATGCTAATAGCTTGGTAACGATACACAATAGATGCTCGCTGCTATTGGTGAAACTTTCGAAACTCCTCTTCCTGGACCGGATGACAAAGAAGCTCTTACGCCAACTGAATCAGATTTAGTAACTGGTGTAATTGTATCTTCTCGACCTGCTTTGTAAGTTTGAGCTTGTGGTATAAGCCATAGTTAAGAAGCACTAATCACTGAAACGAAATATTGTTCATTGTTGCTCTTTCTAGCTACCGTATCTCCATTTGGACAAGATCAGCACCTGATACTTCACTTACCGAGACTGATGCATTAATGAAGAGAATCCTTACTATTGGTCGACATTTCAAAGTTTCTGTACTTGGATATGAATTAGATCAAAAATTAGTTACAGGTGGTTTCCAGACTGAAATCATGTTCGAGAGGTACGTTATTGATGCACATGGTAGATCTGCGCTCATAAGTACATATGCTAATGAATAACGCTTGCTTTACTCGAAACCAGTCATAAAGATAGTGAGAAGAAGGGTAACAAGAATAAGATAATCATCTAAGCTGAACGAATGGAGAAGTGAGATGTTGGAATCGGTAGATAGCGCTGTGATGCTTTGTATCGCATATACATACGATATGGCAGTTGATTTTCTGCGAGTTTATTTTGTCTTAATCCCTTGTCTAGAAACAGTTATTTAGCCTATTCACCTATATATAAATATATATATCTAAACGAATTAAAAGTATTTGTGCATGTCTTTCAAGCATTTATGCATATGTACATTACCTTACAAGTACAAATACAGATTCCAACGAATTCACACACCTATACAACCAATATCTGAATTCTACACTGTACACAAGATCAATACCATACAACTTTCAACTTCTGAACAATACAAAAACCTCATATTTATCCAGTATATACTCTCAACCAACCTTTGATTCGTTCTCTGCAAATCAAACATTTTGCTTCATCGGTACGCGTAACATAATTATGTGAATTTGAATTTGAATTCCTTCTATTGAACTTTATCTGGCCATCATCTCCACGACTAGTTCCAAGTGATTCTCGCTTCGGTTTCTCGGCACTATAGTGAGATTCGTGTAAAAGATTAGATCCAGACACTTCTTTATCTTGTATAGGTACATAACCACCCAAAGCCAATCTCCTTGATTTAGGATGATTCTTCATAGCTTTTAATAGTATTTGATTATATGGTATTTTTGAGCATTCGATCGCTTCTTCTTCTTCTTCTTCTTCTTCTACTGCTATTGGTATTTGTTCATGATCATTATTCTGTATATGTATAGGAATTTGTTCATCATTGTTGATAATAGTAGTAGTAGTAGTAGAGCTAATTGGTATAGTTGGATTAGATGATCGGAATATCAATGAAGGAGCGCAGATGTAACATAGATTTAGATGACAACCTGTGATAAAAGGGAACGATGTGAATCATACTAGGTTAGCCATCATAACCATCACATATACATATGATCGGGATTCATCATAGCACAGAGTATAGCCATGCCTGTGTTATGATTTATTTTGCGAGTGAAAACTTACAAGGTAATAAAACTGCTGAAGGTGGTCTACTTAAACATAACAAACATAACGGATATGGTCTTTCTAAATTGTGCTGCTTTTCTTGCTGAAATCTAGTCTGACCTACTTGTCCTCTCATGTGGTATTCTACAGAATCACAATGTTCTATGTTCACTTCTGTATCTATATCTATATCTTCATCCGGTATACTATCTAAAGAATCTGAAATATCGGTTTTTAACGATGTTGATAGTTCAGGTATCCCCGTAATTTCCATTTCATCATTGTCGTGTAATCGTTGCTGAATAGGTATACCTGATGATGATATCTGATCATAATTGACAGCATGACGAGACCTTCTTGAAGCATCTAATTCTGCACCCAAGCGGGATAAGTCAAAAGCACTCGTACCCATGATCTAGTGACTAGTTGTAGTATCTACCTTGCTAGTTGTCTTGTTCTGCTTGTTTATCGTGAAAGAATATTTAAATGCTGGCATTGATATCAGTCAGTATTGAGTCAACCAACAGGGATGCATAAATTTCAACTTCATTATCATCACAGATATGAGTGAGCCTATCATATGCGATCAATATGACATATCAATCAAAAATCAAACACCTTGATCACTTGATCATGTGTTCAAACCAAAACATACAATTACGAGAGAAGTAACAATATATACAGTACACTACCGGATTACCGGAACTGACTCACCCCATATCAGGTGACTAACCCATCCCATTAATTCCAACTCAGTGATGAACGTCTGTTGACGGTAATATGGAATGTAAGATAGTATGCATAAAGGTCTTGGTGGATCATGGATATAGGTGTTACATGATGTTTAAGAGATCACTTTCAAGGTACTATGATGTAACCGCCTGGTCTGACTATAATTGGCTACGGTATATTGTCCAGGTTGTATCGTATAACACTAATCATTCATGAATAATATATTGTATAAGGTATTATATGCTACAGGATACGTACCATCTATATTGGGAAATGGCAAGAAGACAGGAACAAACAGTAAGAAGAAGGAACCACTTCATTATAGATAATGGGCGAACAACGACAGTCAAGAAGTTACATAAGCTTTCCGACGTAAGCCATTAGACATCAGGTTTATGAATATATAATGGCCTTTTGAGTTGCTCATCGATAAATTTCGTCATCGGTCTCGATACTTTCTCTTAATTTCCTCTGCTCTGCATCCTGTTCTTGGTAATTCGTACGCTGGTTGTGTTGAGGATCGTAAATATGACCTTGCCAAATACCTAGTTCCATACCTAATTCCCATCCAACTTCTTCCTCATCATCCCATTCTGATTTCTGTTTCTGCTTGTTATCTACTTCCGTAGGCATCCGTATGATAACTCCCATTTGTATAGGTTCATTCGGTATTAGTGCTCGATCTGATTCTTTCATTTCAGGTTGCTGTTGTTGCTGCTGATATTGTTGATGTGATAAATTGACTGGAGGTGATCTCTGACGATGGAATCCGAATAATGGTCTAGCAGATGTTTGCTCATTCGGATTTTGAAAGTACGGTGAATATGGATTAGAAGAATGAGGAGTATTTACATTTGTCGTCGACATTGGTAACAAGGACTGTAATGATATCGGCTATTATCGATAAAATATGGAAAATTTGATTAGTACATCAAGAAAGTATGACAGAAAAGAAGATTTTATCAAGCAAGATAGTACAGTAAATCGAAAAAAGATTTGAACTCACTTCTATACTATTCAAAACATTCCCTCTATCATCATCATAATCACCTGATTTCGCATCTTTGTAATTGTAAACCAAATTATCATAAATTCTAGGTTTTAACTTCAATTTCGCTTTATCCGCTTCCCTTTCTCTTCTTCTTTGATTTTGATCATTTTGGAAACCACTTAATCTATCAAACGCTGTTATACCCCAATAATTATCTAGTGTACCACTATTTGGAAAAACAGGTAATGGATCACCTCTTGATAATGCAATTTGAGTGGCTGTTCTGTATCTTCTTCTCATCCGTATAGCTCTTAAAGCTAAGCATCCTGCTAAGACCAGAAGAACTACTAAGATACCTAGAAACTAAGGATGCAAATTTCAAGCGTAAGCATGAATACCAGTAATGCACTTCAATATTGCGATCGAAAGCACAACAAGCGATAATCAATGAATTATCATTTTGATCCTTTTCGACTCTAATATACCCAATATTATGATCTTCGTCAAAGAATCTTGAAAAAGTCTCACAAGCACCACCTCAAATCTTTCAATTCGCTTTGCTGGATTCTCAAGTATCTCTTCTCTCGCGACATGCTCCTGACCAGTCTGAATAGCATGAGAAAGAAATCATTTTACTCACAACTAAATAATACACGTTCGGACTACCAGCTTTATTGTTATTATCATTATTTGATTGACGAGTTTGTGTAGGGAATAGACCTCTTGTATCACTTGATGTTGTATGAAGCGTCTGTGTAGGTGTCGTTGATGTCAATGGACCACCGAATAGAGGTTGATCATTTGGCGTTGTAGTAGCCATTATGTATAAGACATATAATAATAAACTTCAATATATTCAAGTTCCTTTCCTCCTTTTTCTCTCTGCTTTGTATTCGCAATAGCAGATCTGCCTCTTTGCAGTTGTAAATGACCAGATCTTCGTCCAAACTACTATATTGTTCTTCTAATAGGTTTTTTTATGTCGGAATCACTGCGCATTTCTCATAGGTGAATAAGCGCGAAATGTTTATCTTCTTGATTGTTTATCGATAATTCACCGATATGTTTCAAAGTTGTTTCAAGCTGAATCTCTCAAGTTATGTTTATGTATAAATACTGGTATATACGCTGTTGTGAAGATCTATGGTAGATTAAGATAGGAAGGATTGGTGAGTAAATTTAGTTGAAAGGAACTTAAGCTCATCAAAGTAACCACAAAAAACAGAGAAGATGACGAAGTTTACTGCTGTGAGCGAGATAACGTAAAGTGGCAACAGATTACCATTTACACTTCTATATCAATTAAAACCTGTATTTTACAGTGGGAAAAAGGAAGCACATTCCGCAGCTTGCTTAACGAGATGAAGATAGTGGACATGAATGAATGCATATATACAACTTTTCTATTCCCCTTCACTTCGACTACATACAACAGCGCTTTGATAAATCCTTTTCAATCTATTTGTCTACTTTCCTATGTTTGCTATACATAATTGATTGAAAGATTTACGCTAACAGGTAAAGCGGGATCAGTCACCACGATACCCTCTTCTTCACCTAACAAGTCAATGAGCAATTTTTCAAGGTTCGGTCGAGTAGCTTCATATACATCTGGAGGTGATGGCCAGAAAAGTGCACCTTTTGCATAAGACAGGGAAGGTTTCGATATTTGTCTGTAAAAGCAAGAATAGTTAGCAAAATTGCTGTATTCCTCTTTTCTGAGACATAGTGTGACAGGTTGCGAATATCGCGCGATGGAGCCAACGCATCCATCGATAGCAAGAAGCAGATTGTGGATTTGTACCTCGATATAAAAGTGGAGGACAGCACTTACAAATCTTGTCGGTTGGTCAGACTTTCGATGAACCTTTCCAAAGTCCAAACTTTACCTGCTTCAGCAGTCAAGCTTTCTCCACCACATACAGGGCATTCAGGTCTTTTCTCGTGCTCAAAAGTATAGGTATATACTGATTCATTACCGACATACTGTAAAGGTGCCGAGTATAAGCTAATATCATATTATAATCACGCGAACATGTTAGCTCACCATCATATAGTTGTTCAGATAAGGGGCACAAGCAGTAGCTATTTTGAGGGCTTCATTACAACACGAAGCTAGATCTCAACGTTAGCTGCAAAATCACTTGGTTGAGTAGAAGCCAGCTTACCTGCAATGATAGCATTCGTACTTGCAATAGCAGGAATGATATTTTTCACGACGCCCTGCGTCAAAGCCCATGTAACTCCTTCAATCTTGAACTGAGCTGCTCTAGCAGAAGCTTCTCGGTAAAGCCATTCTATGTGATCGGGATCATCGGTATCCAGCTTTTTGTCTGGTTCAGAATATAATCGATCAGCTAATTTGAGCAAGCTTAGAGATATTTAGCTAACGAAACCAGATATTTACCTTTATGCACTTTAGGCCATTCTAACACACTTGCCCATTCAATACAATGTTCAGGTAATCGAGGTGTATTGGCGATTGTGCAAATAGGGAAGGCAGTAGGCGGAGTGAGCATATCGATCTGAAAAGCGAAATGTATGCTGTCAGCTTTTACTTGTGGAAAACCATATAGCTGACTTACAGAACATTCGTAACATGAGGTCACGGTAGGTAAGATCACTCTAGCTTGACCTTTGAAACCTTCTGTACCACCATCAATAAGAGGTTTTAGTTGTTCATCGTCATCTTGGGCCATTTGGACCAAAGTTGCGTTTATCCATCTTCTAGCTGAAATACTATCTAAGCCTGCTACAACGATATTGAATTGCTCATAAAACGATATTGGATGATCTTGTATTTTATCGTGATGACTAAAGTTAAAGTCAGCTTAAGTCATACTCAATGGGTTACCACCTTGCAGCTGAGCAGGACTAACGGCGTGACTTTAACTCCTGGTACTCGATTCATAATAAACTCGGCAGCTACAAGAGCTTTTGATTTCCCCACATCCGATTCTCTAACAGGTCTATCGTCAGCTTGACTACGGTCGGGCGTATAGAGCCAGCTAACCTACCTAAACAGGAATTGACGATTCAAATTTGATATATCGATAGTATCCATGTCGATGACGTGTATGTCGTTAAAGCCAGCTACATATAACGTGTGAGCTTCTCTCAGCTTGTCATTTTACCCTCAAAGGTATTAGGGAGATTCGACAAAAGCTGAACTGACTAAGAGCTAGATTCTGTAAAATCTCACATCCCAATCCACCTGCTCCTATGACGAGGATCTTGCTTTGAGTCCGGAGAAAGTCCTTAGTCTGTGTAAGAAAAGTATCAGCTCAATCTACTTCACTCAAGTATTTCATTTCAAGCTGACCTCTTGTCCGCCTTGAAACCTCTCATCAGTCCATGGACCTCTTCTATCGAGTATTTTATCGATACTTGCGAATCGAGTATCATCTGTTAAGTAAGCCTGTAGTTTCGAGCTTGAGGCTACACCATTGAGTGTCCCATTGTGAACAGTTGCAGTCATATTGAGCGTAACCTGTCGTGCTTATATGAAGGGTAGCGATGTATAAGCAAAAGAGTGAGAAGGAAGAAGAAGAAGAAGGAAAAGGCAAGAAATATTGATTGTTTCCTACCGTATGGTTGACGTGAAGTTGATCGTAATCTTGTAATCTAAATGAGGCGCCCCAAGCGCGTGCGGAAATGAAAGCAATCTCCGCTGGGCTGGGTCACGTGCCTCGAGATATTTCTGTTTTTGTTGACCGTGCGTCTACTAGGTACTAAATAGCCTTAAGTGGACTGATTATTTTTGGATTTTCGATATTTCTCTATATCAAGCATAGCCTATAACTCCCATTAGCGCGATCGAATTGTCCAAGGCTACTTTACACAGGTGAAAAGAGTAGAAAATGAAGTTAGACGCTACAGATTTACGATATGTGTCGGCAGACGAATTTCGAGTACTTTCAGCTGTAAGTGGAATTGAGTTGTTGGAATTTCAATTTGCATGGTCACAATAAGCTCAATACGCTCCAACGTATTCGGTTTGCGATCAAATCTATGTTTACGTTGGATATAGTAAGCTGAGAATAGTGTGGTATTCATATAGGTTGAAATCGGCTCAAAGAATCATGAAGTTGTTCCAACAACGTTAATAGCGGAATTATCAGGTATCAGAGGTGGAAATGTAAACAAAGCTTTAGGGGAATTAGCTAAGAGAAGTTTGGTTGGAAGAGTACAAAATATCAAATGTGAGTGCTCAGCTCAATGATAAGGATCTTTGGTTGGAGGAAGCTTGAACGTAAACGATAAGTTAAATCACGGGATAACAATGCTAATAATTCTGCATTCATCAGACGATGGATATCGACTGACGTATGGCGGTCTTGATTATTTGGCTTTACGAACATTCTCCAGGAGGAAGTTACCTAGTATACATTCAGTTGGAACAAGAGTAGGTGTGGGGAAGGAAAGTGATATCATGATTTGTGCAGATGAGAGTGGAGAGAAGAGAATATTGAAGATGCACAGGTAAGTTTTTTATTATGGAATACTCGTCATCTTAGCTTGCAAACCATTATGGAATGTATGATAGTATGAAAACTGATGTTCATTATAATGAGATAGATTGGGGCGAGTCTCGTTTAGAGCAATCAAGTCGAAAAGAGATTATTTAGGTAAAAGGAGAAGTGCTTCATGGATGTATATGAGTAGATTATCTGCTCAGAAAGAATTCGCTTTCATGAAGGTATGTATCGATAAACGTTTAGCTGGACCTGGGCAACTGAAAGTCATGCCATCAGCTGATATAATAGTTGTGTGTCCTTCTAGGCATTATATCAACATGATTTCCCCGTACCCGTACCTATAGATCAAGCTAGACATTGTGTGGTCATGTCGTTGATAGATGGTTACCCATTGTGAGTAATTCTTTTCGTGCTATTCTTGTTATACTGGAAGATCGCGTTCACCATATCAATTGAAAAGCGCTAATAATATTATATAGACGTGCTATAGAACATTGTGACGATCCAGCAGATCTATACTCTAAGTTAATGGAATTGATCGTCCGATTAGCTCATGCAGGATTGATTCATGGTGATTTCAATGAATTCAATATTATGATAACGAGGAAAACTGGTGAACCAATAGTCATTGATTTTCCCCAGATGGTCAGTACAAGACATGAGAACGCAGAATAGTGAGTACATTGCGGATTCACACAGATGCGGAAATCTCGATTATATCCTCAAAACATGCTAATCAGTAGAGTATCTATTTAGCTTCTTCAATCGAGATGTAAACTGTATAAGGCGATTCTTCCGTCGTAGATTTAGATACGAATCTTTAGCATGGCCAACATGGAAAGATGTTTTAGAGATTGAAGAAGACGAAAAACCTGAAAATGAATTAGCCGCAATATCCGAAGGAGAAGAGGACGAGGAAGAGGGTGAGGGTGAAGCGCAAGAACAGCAGGAGAAGAAAGCGTCAGAACAGCCTAAAGAGCATGAGACAAATCATGCTGAAAGCTCTAAAACTGCTCAGAAGCGACTGAGAATAGATTTAGAAGTTGAAGCTAGTGGTTTCGGAAGAGCCTTACAACGTGAACTTGAAGATGTAAGTCCAGCTGCTGGATCAAGCTCATTACAAAAGGAAAGCTAATCACCTCTCTTTGCAGTATATGCTTGAGGTTCAAGATCTACCACCGAGTGACGATGAGGACGAAGACGATGATGAAGACGAAGATGCAGAGGATGAAGATGACGAGGAAGAAACAGATGTTCAGCCGGAAGGTGATAAGCCCTCTGAACCATTTGACGAAGCTGCTTTCCAAGCTGATATGTCAGCTCGACTAGAAGCTATGAGATTACATAAAGCATTAGGTAATGATGATGATTTAGATGGTAAATTGGGTTTGGATGACCAACGATCTAATCACTCATTAAGTGATCCGAGTGATTCAGATGAAGACGATTCAGATGCGGATTCAGACGATTCAACCGGTGTGGCACAAAGTGATTTCACTTCATATATGCCTTCGCAAAGAAATTCTAGACGTCATCATGAAAGGATATCTACCAAGAAGATATTAGGTGATTCATCAAAACCTAAGAATAATGCTAAAGGCGGAGATTTATTAAGGGAAACAATCGAAAGACAAGTTAAAAAAGAAAGAGAATTAACCGAAAAGAAACATCATTCAAGAAATAATGGTTCAAAAGCAGGTAAAAGAAAAGGTTCAAAATGGAAAAATTCAGATAAATACGCTACTGGTAAAGATAGTGGATGGTAGTTTAGTTTCAATCATGTCATATATCAATGGTATGCTTCACTCAGATGAGTCTTTCACCCTGTATGCATACATATAATGCATGACTTAGACTTTCTCAAATTCATTTAACTTAAGATGAAACTAGGCAAAAACTTTCACTTGTAGCCGCCCATTCTTTTCCGGTAACTACTAGGGTGCATTCACTCCTGGATTAACAGTCTTGGGTCGATATAAAGGCTAGAATCATCATAAACAAGGTCGATATGCTTTCTGTCGTTTCGACTAGAGCTTGGGCGCTCTTTTGCTTCTACTACTTCTTCCGTTCTGTCACCGGCATCGATGCCATCATCCTCATCATCACTGGTCGATAAAACAACTTCATCAGGTTGTAATTTTCGAGATTCGCCACCACTCTCAAAGCTGACTCGATAAGCTCCTTGACCAGCTTTTATAGGACCTGCAGAACAACCTATAGGGTGAGGTTTGAGATTTCTAGGCCTTGGTAATGAAATAGCCGTATCGGCAAGAGATCTGTTTGCAAAAGGATTTGTTTGGATATCACTATTCTGGTATTGGCTTGTAGAGTGATCAGGACCATGTAATGGAATAGCTACGCTTGAAAGGCTTCCTGCATATGGTGGCCCTTCAAACGTGTATTGATCGGTTGATAGATGGGAAGGGTTGTGATATCCTGTGTACGAATAAGGATGTTGTGCTAATTGTGATCCTGGATTTTCCGTCTACTGGAAATGACCATCGGTATGAATTTGGTACCCTCGATCGGAACCTGGTGAAGTAAGATGCTGCCTCATACTAGTAGCAGGTTGGGTGATAGATTGTTGGTTCCCGTATTGTCCGGTACCATGACTGTACATAATCCCAGTGTTTTGTAGCTGGGAATTAGGTCGTGTGGTATGATACCTTGGATCGCTTCCTTGGTACGAAGGGGTAGATTGTTGTTCGCTGCATTCGAAATTCACGGTGAAGAAGTGTGTACTCTGTATGGCAGAAAAGGGAAAAATGGGAATGTGGTAAACTGTATGCTTTTATATCGCAAGACAGACCGCTTAACATTTAATGAGCCAAGTTGTCTCTAGACTTCAAGTCCATAAGTATAGTCGAAGGCGTGAAATGAAGACCCTTTCATGCAAGTGAAATCGGCAGTACAATGATGTACAATAAAGGATAACAGATATTATCACATACTGGAGTAAAGTAGATTCATAGACTTAGAAATTTGGAAAACTGGAGGCTGATTTTGAATTTTCTTTGAGCTGACGACAGTGCATTATCTCTCTGTCGTCAGTCATCATTTTCTGAAATGCCTATCTGTCATTTTTGAAAGGATCATATAAGTTTAGAATTCCCAATTTTTGGCAGTATGTAGTACAACATCCTTTGAACTACAAGTTGAAAAGTGGCATACTGTACAGTACATGGAACTACTGTATACTCCATACAGTAACAACACTTATACAGGATTACTGCATCTGTGACCCAATCTAGAGACGGAGAGCCGAAGAATGTATACATGTCACATGCATACAGTGCTGTAGTCGATCAGCGCACGAGGACTATAGGATGAGATAAAGAGTTCTGCCAATATGGCCAACAATCATCGCTCGGAAATATCTTTATATCTATCAAGTTCTTCACGAGTTGCTTCACGATTGATACTTGAGAGGCGACTGGTGACTTGACCTTGATTATCATTCGGGTTGTTATGTGGGTGTGCAACTAATGTGGTTCTTCCTGTGTCGAAATTGGAGCGATATTCTACACGCTGATAGGGAGGGTCAGATCTAGGCGTATCTTTATAACCATGGGCGCTTTGTACAGACGGTCCGTTCATGTCATAGGTACGAGCCGCAGCCTTAACATAATAACCTGTTGACCCATATGAATCATTCATGGCATATGTACCATCTTGACCACGAGGCGGAGCTGGCTGAACAGCACTGGGTTGTTCACGCATCAATCGGTCTAAATCGTCTAAATCATCGGTATAACTTGACGCTTGAGGGATGTTTGGCAATCCTCTTCCGGCAGTAGGATAGGTTTCGTATCCAGAGGTTTGCTGAGATGCATACCTGTCTGTTCCCTGATGAGAAGGAGCAGTATCGCGGTATTGTGATACATTTTCTGAACTGCCTGGAAATTGTGAGTTGGGATGGGTACTACTAGTACAGTATCTGGGATCAGGTACCCCATAATCCGAGGGGACTTGTGTATTAGAGTTTTGTCGATCCATGCTAGCGAATTGGTGTGGAATGTGTGATGGTCAGATGAGTAACCTCGTTAGCGTATGAAGAGAAATGTGGGATTCTGAATGGGGGCATAAACGAAAAATATAAGAATCACTTGCCTTGCTTTTATACCTTGATTTCGGATGATTACACCTATGCATGGCTCAAATCGACTCGTTTGCTGTAAATTTGTTTCGGGAGCAGCTAAAATTTCTTCATCGGTCATTTGTGTACAGGATTCTGGGAAATAAAGGATGACCAAAAACATTGTTTGAAATCCCAGCATAAATGATTTTCTTCCGGCTTTTGGGAAACCCTGGGGGTACAAGCTGAGATTAAATCCTGACAAACAGCTCACCATATACATTTTAAAATTTCTGGAACAAATGGGCGAAAGCATGGATAATCAGTGACGGAGACTTATCTGAGTGTCAACAAAGTACAATCTGCTAATTTCCATTCGAAGTGAAACGTTTATGAGTTTGAATTTGTTGGAGACAGCACAGAGGCGTTTACCAGAATTGAAGTCTTATCTCTGAGGACCGCTGTTTTTCGACTCAACGTCTGAAAAGGAGATCAGAAACATGCCAAGAAGCGACCATTTTGCAACAGATTCGACTCTTAGGGGTCATGCAGATACCATGTCGTGATGCCAGTCTACATAGGTACCTGGTATACTGTATATACAGTCTATATCATTCAGTCAAGGGGGACTCCAGAAAACTATGTATGGCTACTGTGATTCGCGTCATAACTTGACACATCATGAGTCTCCTACCTTTTGTGTTGAGGCTTTAGCCACTGTTGCACATATTAAATAGATCTGTCTGGGCTTTCTGTTGAGGTGTCCAACAGATCTTCAGCAAACCGCCATATGTCATCACCCTGAGACAACTCAGAGGCAGGTGCGTTGCTGATGATATAGTCATCTAGGCTATCTCTTGCATTATTCCAGAGGTCTTTCAGCTCTTGATCTTGAAGTAGCCCATTCGAATTCGAATCAAAGGTCACCTCCCCAAGTGAGCAGATACCAGGGTTCTCGTGATACTCACCGATGCCAACGTCTGGACCTGATTGTTCAGAAGATCCTGCGTATGTGCTTTCATCTGCATCGTGTGCCGCTGGAACAGTGTTCAGAGATCCAATGATGTTGCCAACTGAAGAAATATTGTGATGAGTTTGTGGCACAAGACTCTCTGTCCGAATTGCACCGCAAGCTGTAGATCTTGACAATCCCGTTTGAGTATTGATTTCTGCTTGTTGCTTGAGCGCTCTGTTCCTTTGCTTTTGCCTTATGAAAGCTTTCCACCCTACTTTCTTATCTTCCTTTTTGAGATAGGTTTGAAAATCCTTTTCCAGATCGGACCCACTTCCGCTGCGTTGCTTAAGAAAATGCTTAACGCTGTTGAAGCTTTCAAGCTTTTACCGAATAAATTTGGAATTGAAAGATCAGTGTAAAGTCGTCACAAACGAAATATGTCATATGGATCCAGGGTAACTTACACAATTTGTGCAAAGCGGCGTTTCTGGATCGTCAGTAACTCTTGGTTTGAATTGTGTATCGCAAAACTCATCAGGTATCGCATATCTGACTTTGCCGCTACCTTGAAGCTTAGGAGCTTTACAGGACCAATTTTCCCCAGACCTTGATGGGTATCGCCAGGCATTTAGTGACCTTCTCTCTGCAAGCGGCGCATGTGCGTATCCTTGAGGAGTCTTTACAGTTATCCACTCGTTTGTCGTTTGTGCAATTGAAGGGGTGCCAGAATCTTGCACATTTTGTTCCAGCTCGGTTTGTAATGGGGTAGTCATTGTGATACGGATAGAATGAATAGCTACTGACAGACAGTATAATGACTCAAATGATGTCGCTGAAGACAAATGAAGGAAACATGTCGGTGTGTTGACCACGGATGAGCCTGTTTATAGCTGATTTTCCTTCCCCTGTTCCGGATACACACACAAGTCTAGTAGCAGCCAAATTCTCACGAACGTTTGTATAGTTGAAGGAGAATATGAACCGTTGCAGTTAAAAACAGAAAGGAGAAGCTGGATAGGCCATTTCACTCCTATTGACTATGCTGGAATTTGAGAGGAGATTCTTAAGATCGAGCAGTTTTGCAAATCCATTTTTGACTTATAATATTTGAGAGTAAGTGACAAGGGTGAAGAAAAGGGGTGAAACTCCTTAAGACTGCTTTCACAGCTGAGTACAACCAATCCCCCGGGAGAAAGGATGTTGGCGACTAGTACGAAAATTAAGTCCAAAACGTACTATCGTAGTCGACCACGATCAAAAAAGTTTTAAGAAAGTTTTAAGCAACGAATGCGTCACCGCAAAAAGTCCTCGGTTATGACGTAGCTCGAGGTTCTGCCTTTGGGTTTTGAGAATGCGAAAAGATGAAACGCTTCAATAACCTTAGTCCATCATTTTCTGCGCTCTGCACAGATTCGAGGTGGCAGACGGTCAGATTTGTAGCTGTGACTTTTTTGTAGACCGTCAGATTATCAGTAGACGTACAATGCTTGAGCGGAATACCCCACTATTTGTGATCAAAGTGATAATTTGAGAAATGTGGGACCATAAAAGCATAACTTATTCAAGCCAAGAAGATGCATCACCAGAACAGTATAAAATTGATAAAGAATTAAATCTCGACGGAATAAATGTATTTCCCCTGTCTTAAATTACGTATCCATCTTGGCTGAAGTTCACGCTGGAACTGTGACTGGGAATGCTTGTAGGATAATTTCTGAATCTGTCTACTCCCTGGCTGGGATTGAAGTTCCTTTTAGGTGGCGAAGGCGGTGCATTATAGTTGATACCACTCGTCGCAGTAGGGAAGGCATGATTTGAGTAGAGTGGTATTTTCCTGCTATACCCTTCACCATCAAAATCGACTTGGTATCCGGTAGGCCCAGATATACCAGAGCTGTCAAGGTCATCAACGTAGTTCTGTGATACGATATCTGAGTTACCGGCACGATATAAGGGTGACCGTTGGTGTGCAGGATCGTTTAGATCATCTGAATTATCTTGAGCGGAATATGTGGGTCCCGTTTCCCAATTTGCGGTATTCCAACGATCATCCCAGTAAGAATCGAAATCTTGAGCAGGCTGATATGTGGAATGCATCTCAGTGTTACTGTCTGCTGAGACTGAATCTCCTAAGCTACTTTGAGTCGTACGGAACCCTTCATTCCGGTCGCCGCATAAAGGTTCGTCTTGTGAGAACGATTGGGTGTGGAAAGGTCCCGCGGTTTTAGATCCCGGTCTCAATGAGCTGGGAAGATTATAGAGATTATATGTTTTTGGCTTGCTGTTGGAAGCGGATGCGGAAGTACCGTCGTACCCAAAAGCTGGGAATACTTGTGATTCTCTTGTTTGCAATGGCCTGCCAGCATTGTAATCATCGATCTGGGTGGCATCATAAGACCCATTGTACTCGCGATTCATGTTGAAATGTTATTTCTTCTCAGTGTATCTTGAATGGGAAAATGAAGAAAGAAAGAAACTACGTACACTGCCTTCAATCACAAGGCAGACGCCAGATCTGTACTGTATATATAGTTATTTCGAAATGAGCTTTGCAAATTCACTCCGGGAACGAAATACACATCATGTATGGTGTGGGATTTTGCGTATCTGCACTTGAAACCCTTGCAAAAATAAGGGATGATAGGGAGTCGCCTCCCCTCCTTGCATTGGTAAGGAACTACTTCAGCCAAACACGTAGCGGCTTATATAGTATATAAACAAAGGATGACTGCAAATGGATCCATATATCATGTTAAAGATCCCGATTACTTACACAAGTCTGCTTCCGCTGGATGGAACTGAAATATGCATCGAACTAGGTAGGCTGATGCATACAAAAATTACATCACTTCTTTTTAGTTTACTAATCGCTCTTCAAAAAATAATAAAATGCTCTTTACATAGGCGGGGATACAAGGCAAGACTGTCAAGTGATGTATACCATACATGTGCACAAATCCTACGATCCTTTCCTGTACAAACTGATCTTATCCTTCCAAGCCTTTTTCCATGCTTCAAACATTACCATGACACGTATTTTGTCCTTAGACCTGTCCAACGGTTACTTGGGTGAGTTCCATATCTTTCCCTTTTCTGTCATCTGCAATCTCCTCTACGTCGCCGGGATAGTCCATAGTAACAGGAGCTGGAATTTGATTTTTGGATGAATATCCCGCACCAGGACCATTTCGATACCATAAGATGCACACGCAAGCGCATGCCCCAAAGACGAATCCTACTGATATCCACTGGCAATTGGGTTAGTACCAGCGTAAAGCCTTGAGAGTAATCTTACTTACAAGGGCTGGAATGTATCGAGGAGCAGTCTTGGAATCGTAAATAAACGGAGCAGTTATTCCTGTTTCTGCCTGTAAGCACGTTGAACATAGTTGATGATTTCCCAAAATTATTGCTGTGCAACTTACCAGATATATTCGCAAAGGCTGCGATACCTGCACTAGCAACAGCTGTCGCCGAAGCGCCAGAAACAGTCGAAGTACGCATGGCAAGAAGCGGTGCTACAGCTGAATTTGTACAAGCTGGAATTGATCTGTTAGCTTCGGGTCGCGACTTTGATTCCAAGTGTTACGATAGCTTACCAATCAATAAGATACCGACATATCGGCCACCGACACTGTGCTTGATGGTTGCTAACAGGATAAATCCAATAGCGATAATTCCGAGACCGAAGAGAATGTGTTCCGGTCTTCTACCTCGTCTGTCAGACAACCATGAATTTGCCACAATTACGATAAATCTGCGATATACATGATATCAACGGCTCGTTTCCACATACAGACATAGGTGTTGGCTTACCCAAAGCAGTTTGGAGGTATGATCAAAGCTTGTGCTGCTGCTCCTTTGAATCCAAAACCAGCAATCAAAGATGGTGCGAAATAACTGAAAGCGTTTAAACAATGATCTACGAGGACAATCCAGCTTAGCCAGGGATCCGAATCTAACCGAACAACGAGTGCCACTCACTGATGAAGTAATACCTGTAAATTTTTATTCAACGTCAGTCTATGGCTGTGCTGTGAAGCTGAATTTACTTACGTCAAAGCGAATAACCAGAAATCCAGTGCTTTGATTGTTGCCCATACCTCAGATCCAGAAAAATGCTTATCTGACATCTTAGGTGCAAAGGGACCAAGTCGTTCGGAAGCAAAGTTCCTCTCCTCCTCACTGAGGAATTTAGCGGTCTCGGGGACTGAATGATCTCCTCAGCACACATTCAACTGGACGGTCAAAGACGAATCACTTACAATCAGGAAGTAAGAACCATAATACAATTCCGTAAAGTACGGCTGGAATACCTTCGAGCAGATACTGGAAGATTCTGTCAGATCCCAGATGCGAATCTCCTGGCAATAAATACTCACTAGCCATTGCCAGCCACGAAGTCCACCATGATGGTTGAGGTAGGAACAAGCCGTGGCGATTAAACCACCAATTGCCCCCGAGACACTAACGAAACCGAGGAATACTGCAATTCGAGCTCCACGTTCTTCCGCTACACCCATTGTCAGTGCTGGTTCTACAATCGCTGACGTTTATTGAGACTTACGCTTGTACCAGAAGCATAAATACAGGACTATACCCGGGAAGAAACCGGCTTCCGCAATGGTCAAACAAATTCTACAGGCCACCAAGCCTCCGCTAATTGTCGTTACAAGTGTAAGTTGTTATCATACACCAGAAGCATTGTAAGACCACTTACAAGGTTGTACAAGCTGCGGTGCACATGGTCACGATACCTCAAACTGTTTTAAATCTCAGCGAAGTTCCCTTGTCAACCGAGTAACCATACGTACGGACAGTAATTCGGGTTAACATGATTCTGGGTCCTGTTATTTTCAACAAAAAGTTGGATGGAACTATACGATGTAGATATCAGCTATCGATATAAATGGGCAGAGTGTAATCACTGACATTCAAATATGATATATGGTACAAAGAATATGGCTACTACCAGAGTGTATCTTGGTCCGGTGATGTTCAGCCTACATGACGGTGTAATTAGCAGAATATAACTTCGTCAGTGAAGCAGATACAATAAGCTTACATTTCGTTCATGGTAGAACCATCTTTCGCATTGTTGTTAAGCGTTCGAGCATTACCCAAGTTTGTTCGATCGATATAGTTTAATAGATAAGCCAGACAGATCAACGGCATGATTCGTCTAAAATGATATGAGGATAATATCAGCTACGTTTGATGACTCAATGTTGCAGAATTTACCTGTCAATCTTTCTAACTAGCTTCTTCTCGAAGTTGCCATCGAGTCTGGATTCTGCATGTTGAATATGCTCTTGAGTATCCATAATGTGCGGAGTATGATAACTGCTTTAAGTGGTGCACGGGTGACATAGGACAGATGGGAGGACCAACTTCTTCACTAGAGTAGTCTTTATATCCATGCCACAGCAATATAAACAGGCGCTACAACAGATTTGGCTCACATGATCTTATCAATGCACCGATGGATTCCGCTGTAACCGATAGATTCCGGAAATTTAATCTTGTAAAGACATCGGAGTACGTCGGTTGTCAAGTCGGAATCCATCGGTGGCTATTGTAGCTTATCTCATTAGCGCCACAATTTCGAGTATATATAGTTATTAATTACATAGGCGATTATGAGTTCTCGTAATATCTCTAAGTCTGCTTAGCCAACATCAGAATGTCTAGAAACGATCAACTTACCAAAGAGACATCTATCCTCATTGCGGGTGCAGGTGTTTTCGGGCTCTCAACCGCTTTACATCTCTCAAGAAGCGGCTACAAGGAAATCACCATCATCGATCCACACCCAGTTCCCAGTCCACTTAGTGCCGCTAACGATATCAACAAAGTAAGTTATATAAGATGGATTCATGTTTGAAAATGCTCAAAATATCGTTTAGATTATTCGTACGGAGTACCATATCCCCTTGTATGGTGGATTGGCAAGGGTAAGTACTCTAAGACTGGAGTTGTGTCTCTAATCTAGCTAAAATTGGAGTGGTATTCTCCAGGAAGCATATCAAGCGTGGAATCATGATCCCCTGTTTGCTCCTCATTTCCACAAAGTAAGTTCATTGAGATGTGAATTCAAGGAAGTGAAGCTAAAGTGTGATAATCAATAGGTTGGATGGTTCACTGGTGCTGCTGGAGAGGATACCCGAGGTCATGAAATCGTTGCCAAAGTGAGTGATTCTTTTGACCTTTGCCAGTTTTAAAGTACATCCAAGCTAAGTCTCGCACAGATATGGGCCAATATCAAATCTGATGGTGTAGTAACAAACGCTAAACAGATCACTCGTGGAGATGATTTGAAGAATATCGTGTCTCAAACTTCGGGTTCTCAGAAATTGGATGATTTGATAGGAATTTTCAATCCAGAAGCTGGATGGGCTCATTCTGGTAACGCTTTGGTAGCCGTAGCCGCACAGGTGAGTTATCAGAGCACTCCGCCTCAACACGTTAGAGTTTAGCTTATTGACTTTGTTGGATGATTTAGCTGCGGGCGAGTGGCGTTCGTTTCATCCACGGTAATGACGGAACCTTTGAGTCCATTCACAAGAATTCTCAAGGAGAGGTTAATGGGGTCACAGTCGCTAGTGGGCGATTCATACCAGCAGAAAAAATAGTACTTGCTATGGGGGCGTCGACTGGTTCAAAATATGAGGTCAAGGATACCCTTCGAGCATATGGATACGCCTTAGCTATGATTCAACTTGAACCTCAAGAAGCGAGGTTGTATAAAAACATGCCTTGTCTACATTCAAAAAGTAAGTCCTCTTGATCTAGCCATGACTTGTGCTAATCGCGTTTACGAGCTAGCTCTTGGGTATATTTTTGAGCCTTCAATCGATGGTCGTCTAAAAGTAGCTTTACCAGGTAGATACGCCTGGTATGGATATGGTGACGTTTCTCAGCCAGAAGCACCTGTTTCTTCTTACAACAATATACCTCCAGAATGCGTCAAAGAGATGCGTGAGCTGTTAGCAACTTTTTTACCTCAACTTGCCGAACGTCCTTTCTGCTATCAACAACTTTGTGTGAGTTTTCCAAATCAGAGAAGGAAGTGAAGTGGGATGTTTAAGCTCATTATAATATTGCAATTCCGCCAGTGGGATGCCGATGCTGCTGATGACAACTTCCTGATTACCTACACACCTGACTCTGATAAAGTCCTTTTTGCAACTGGGGGTTCCTATCATGGATTCAAATTCTTCCCCACTATTGGTCGCCATGTTGTCTCGGCTTTGGAAGGTAAATTAAGCAAGGAGGCAAAGGAGGCTTGGCAATTCCGACCTACTAAATCTGGTCAGTATGAAACTAGGGGTGACGGAGAGACCAGAGTGCTCGAAAGACCACAACCGACAAAGAAAGGCGGTAGCAGATTGAGTCGTTTGTAACCAGTTTTACTAGATTGTAGTCACAATATTTTCATGCATACAGTATATACGGATAAATGATCAACTATTACAGTACATTCGACGTATTCAGCTTAATGCTCACGTATTTCACCCAAAATGATGAGTAGATATTCCGCTCGTTTGCGTGTCTACCATAACATTCCGCACCATACTATTCAACATGTGTTGTAGTAAGACAATATGTGCGAAACCTACAGAAGTATACGTGTCAGATAAGGACTGCATAGTGGCTACAACGAGTACAACGAAGGGTCAAGTCTAGATGAAAACATATCACTTCCAGAAGGCTGGGTTGTTGATGCCGCTAACATTTCTTCGATATCCGATATAATTGAACTTGGATCATATCCAAATCCCGTCATGTCCGTCCATAAATCTTGCGGTTGTTCACTATTCAAATCCGTATCGAAACCGAAGAGCGCCAAAGTAGATTGATCGGGAATAAGTGGTCCTTCAAATGTATCATCTTGAATTGGTCTGGAAGGCTCTGTAGGAATCGCAGGGAACACCCGTTCTAGTAAAGTAGCGAGATATGAAGCGACATGATGTTCATCCACTGCAACTGCTTTTAACGATCGAATGAGTGAATATTGTAAATCCACTATTTGTTGCTCTGGGGGAGCTACCGCTCCAAATGACATAGCCTAAATCGGTCAGCTGTGGTGATGATTGATGTAAACCACTCACTTTCATCAGGAACACACTAGCAAACACCTTTGCACGATCAACAGTGAGCGTAAGAAATCGACCTACCTGCATCCGGTATCGTCAACTCACAAGTCTCAAAAATACCCGATTTGGACAATATTTCAGTACATATTTCCTCTCCATAGCTACTCCGCATCTGATCAGCGATATTGCAGCATCCACAGCCTCTATGATAAATGATCCTTCCGATGATTGGATGACATTGGCTTGAAAGACTCGATCTTCGTTGTTCTTATGCTGCATTGGAAGAACTGGTATAAGCTGAGTGTCCGTCAGTATCTGCGTATGACCTACCTGGTGACGCTGTAATAACCTGTTTTGGGAAGCACGCATTGCAATCGAATTGGCGTAAAGTCTTTGGTAGAATGTGTTAGGACAGACATCGATACGTTTGTCAGACTCACTTCACATAATCATGATCCATTCTCCACCTGACCTGTCTCAACTCATCCGGTGAAAATCGTTGATCGCTCTGATCTAAGACAGGATAAGTCGGCAGATCTCCAGCTTGCCTCTGCCATAGCGAGTCCATTTCAGGCTTAAGACGATGCAGAGTACTCTCGAACCGAGCTGTCTTGATCAGCTCTTGAGTTACTTCTGGAGTGATGTACAGTAGCTCTTGCAGTAAACCGATAATCTAAACAAGTGAAGTATATAATCAATTGCGAATCTCATCTCGGAATTGTTCAGTACTCACATGCGTTAACTCCACCACATTCAGGATCTCGCGATGGTTCAGATGCACGCGAGGCAGAGGGAAAGTGGTATCTCCAGTGAGATAACCTATTCCGGAAATGGTTCTATACCACGTTGTAGACATTTCTATAAGGATGTTGATTAGTGCGATCTACCGTCGATTGGAAGAGGAAACTAACTGGCTATTGGGTTTCATCAGCAATTAGATACAATTCCACTAGCTCAATGAAGTACTGTAGCTTACCTTGCATCAAGGAGGCGCGACTTAGACGGACTGAAGCGCTAAGGAAGGGCGATGATCAGGCTTGCACAACTGATGGAATGCAGAAAGGAAGCTCACTGTCGATCTGCTGAGAGACAGTCTGAAGTTGGGTTAGACATCTCCATATCCTTTGTGAAGTCAACTTACTGGTCCATGTTCGGTAGCGCCGGGTAACGATCCAATCAGGCTGTGTTTTATCCAAATAAGTTTTTTCGTCCTGTAAATCCAATGTCTGAGCTATTCGGACAGCCTAGTAAAATGATTAGCTAGAGTCTTTTTCGCTTTAGGTATTTCGTAGGAACGATTGCGACTCACCATACCTGTGAGTGCCCAGGATACGTCATCATACAGCTTACACGGACTTAGGCGATCTTGAGCGAGATCTAAAATTCCAGAATCCACTAACGCCGATGGCTCAGGTGGCCATTCACTCAAAACAAGTAATGCTTCAACGATCCCAATCGAGGCGGTCCTGATAAACAGTAATCAACATGAACATTTGGCGTGAATAAATCGACTTACAAGCCAATGGCTACAAAGATGATCCTGTTCAATAACCATTTCAACAGTCCACTCTGTATACTCCTTAGTCGGTCACCGCCAAGCATGATATGCTCTGCTTCAAGAGTATAAAACCGAGCTGCAATGGCGATCATCACTGCCAACAGAATCGGCTCTTTGAGCAGAATACCGAAATTACAGGAGTTGAATAGCTCAGAGCAGATTAGAGGATGACAGGGATTGAGATTGCTTTCGTAACTGCATTTTAGATGTGTAAGCTTGCAGAATCCTAGTGCTTCAAAGGATTATGCACTTACAAATTCAATAAGATACGAGCTTCTTCGGGTAACAGAAGTCCAAGAGGTATAGGTGGCCATCTTTCCCATGCTGGACTTTGACTATGGCTTCTTGTACCTCTTTCTTGTGTATCCTCAGCTGCAGATTCATCTGAATCGGCAGCTGCACGCAGTATACGAAGTGCATCTGCCGGATTCTCCAATGTTTTACCCCTGGCGAAACGAAATGCCTCCGAAGGATCATGGTTGCTTGAGCTGGTATCATTGAATTGACTTGTGTGCGAACGAGAGGTCAGGGGTGACAGAGTCGTTTGTGAAAATTCGATACTGCATTTTATCATTTGATCAGGCAGAATTCATATGCAGCCAAATGAAACCTGACTTACTGTGTCGGGACCGCGTCAAAATCCTGCTGTATCTCATTTTCACCGTGAAAACTGTCTTCGTTCCAAACTGTATGTGACATGGTCTCATTGGAAGTGTTACGCCGTGCACTAGATGTATTCAGATCATCTCTTCCATATATGACATCAAAGACACATTCCCTTTGGGTTCGCAAGCATCGTCGACAGGGTGGAGCGTGAGGAGCATCGACATTCCCCAGATCACATCGTAATTTGGCTTTACGACAGGCGGTACAAGCCTGGTATGTTCGTCGTCTTGTGGTATCATTATCCTTTGAAGATAGGCTCGATCTTCTTTCAGCTGGCATGATCTGTCGATAGGTTGTGTAAGTGACGACATTACAATTGATAAATCCCAACTTCTTGAGACAGAAGAACAGAAAAGTGAATGTAATGAACTGTATGCATTGATATTGTTGATTTACGTGGATCCCGACAGATTCCGATGGATACCGATGCGGAATTAGAAGCGGACATCGCCGGCCCAGGTGGAAAGTTAACGATAAGTTGGGTATCACTTCCCATTGCATTATTATACATACAACGTTCCAATACTACCTACTCGTAAAATTTCTACTTGTATCGATACCAGATATCTCATGTAGCTAAGATAACTCGTACGTTCTGTACCAATCGTCTCCCAATACTCACTTGGACGATCTTGTTCCCACCGCCAACAGCAATAAGTGTAAGCTGAAACCCTCATTCAGCTCATGCCACGGACACCAGATCTCTTCCGACAGCCTATCGACTAACGCTCGGCCGCTGTAGAGCTAGCACAGTATGACGTTTCGCTGATTCCCAGATAAGTCTCCAATTGCTGGATTGTCAGCTCAGATCGACCAAGAAACCTGGTTGTTTCGAGATGGGAACTTTGAGACTCTATCAGCTCGATGTAATCCTTGAGCTGTTCCAAACTCAGACTTGACCTTTTTTCATCTGGAAGGGCTGTTCGTGAACAAATCTGCCATGCATCAGATGGCAGCTCTGATTCCTCGAGACGTTGAAGTGATTGCATTATCGCCGACTCTCCTTCATCAGGCTGAAAGTTCACTGTGCTAGTCGCACTCAGGGTCCTTGAAGCGTGAGATTTACGTCTTTCAATATGACTATTCAACTGATATTGCTTCCAGCTTATCTTTGGTTTTGAAAGCGCGACCCAATCTCGGTAATTAGTTTTCAAATGAGTATCGTATGACTCTCCAGCTCCTTGACGGTGAGCATAATGCCTCATTGTGTATGACTTTGCACGCTATATCGAGGAAAGAAACTGAACATCAGCTTAAAACTGTTCACTGGATTTAATGCGAACGGATCGAAGCCAGTAACTTACGCAGGAGTAACAGACTTGGTCTCCATTATCAGCGTTGTTTCGGAAAGTAAATAAATCCCCACATTGCTCCATGCGCTCGTAATTCTTGCTGCTCACCGCTGCAGCACTAGGTGCCACACATCTTACGACATCGTTTTCTTGAAACGTTGGTTGCCTATTCATTGCTGTGAATTCTGATGCTGTGACCGAAAGTTGAACTGTCTAGGAGGGTGAGATGAGGTATGGATGGGTTCCAGGAGATGCTCGCCCGTATTCGAGGATGTCTGGCTATATACATGACCATCGACCACTGATCAAGAACCTTATCATGGTCTCTCCTTTGAGACTATGGTGATACTGCGGTCAAGACAACATTGGAAGATCGTCACTTCTCTTGTGAGTTATAAGACCAATAACTCTCAAAGAAGCCTCGCACGCCAAATTGCTGAACTACGTAAGCACTAAGAAACGTTTATAAAATTTTACTAAGCCTACTCAGAAAGACGGGGTTTCTGGACAGTTCGGACAACTTGAACACTTTGAGTTTTTTGAACTTGTATTACATAATTACCAAACAACCAGACGAAACATGGATGCATGCAATATATTTACAAACACAGGATGTAAAATTGCATGTCTCATCAGTTTATGATGCTTATGCATGTAGAAAAAGGTCTGTTATTCCAGTTCTTCTAAGAAGGCTGAAAGTTCCCTTGTCCTGATCTGTTTAACAATCTCAAAAGCAGTAGCCTTGCTTTAAATATATGAAACTCAGTATATAGTATGATATGAGTATACTCAACTTGAATATGGAGCTTGTCAATCATCATGACATGTTTTGGGTTTCTGAAATAGAGAGGTTGCTTAAAATCAGGTTGAATGTATCACCTATTCGATTATTGCAGTACTTTCAGTAGTATTTTCCAGATATGAACCGCCAATTGTCACCATGATCAAAGACGCCTTCGGTGTAGGGTGTCGATATATACAACGAGACTGCCAGAACCGGCGAGAAGCTACGTAAATAGTTACGATATGACTGATATCGTTGAGGCTTGAACGATATCGTCGAAAAGGAAGCGAAATACTCAGCTTTGGTGATTTTTAGCACGAGAAAATACGACTCCACGGTACCTTCCCGCGGTTGTACGTTTACGATCTCAAATATTGGTGCGATCTCATGCTTCTTGTTTAACTGGATAAACAACCTACTCAATCTATATACTTTTACTTCTTGTATCTTTTATCATTATCAACGACAAAACAACATAACAATTAATATGCCTCCAAAGAAAGATCAAAGAGAAACCAACAAAGAGTACATTGAAGAACATGGTGCGATTGCGCTTCATAAATGCGATTGGTGCGATGAACATAATTTTGAATGTATCCAACTTAACTCTGAACAATTGAAGGTCAGATTCTTGAATAAATGCTCAAGATGTACTAGAAGATCTCATGCTTGTAAATACAATAAAATATCAGTACAAGCTCAACCAGATATCAACCCAAATTTGAAGAAGACTAACAAGAAAGGACCTAGATTAGTTGTAGAAATTCCTGCAAGAGCTAGAAATAACAATGTTAATATTGATGATGATTTAGGTATTAAAACTGAAACAGTATCGACTGAAGCATTTGATCACCTTCAAGCTGTAATTGAAGATCCAACTGTAACACCATTCATTGTAGATAAATTGAAGAAAATTTCAGATGTCATGAAAATGTAGGCTACAATCAGTGGGAGTGTTGAATTAGATTGTGCGCGACTTAGATTTTCATACTAGTAGTTATCCTTATTTCTCCTATCTACATGCAACTCGTAAATCGTACATTTTAACAAGAAATGGAGGTAACAACCATGTCGAGACTTAGTACCACCGAGCCTGAGTACCGCGTCGAAAGTCCAATACCCTGTGATGCTCGAAGTGGCGCTAGCAAAGAATATGAGGGATAATCGAATTCTTATAAAGATCTGCCACTCATGGATCTGACGTATCAGACATGTTGAACATAGCCCTATCACTCTAGCGAAAGGGGCGGATGGCTATCGCAACATTGCGCCCTAATTCCCGCCTGACATCCGAGAATAGTCTCCACCCGGGTGAGGGTTGTTTTCGGTTCCGGTTCGAGTTCTCATAGGAGCGTAATCTCCACCTGCGTGGGGATTGTTGGATGTTCCTGTATATGCTGCTCCGGAAACGGATCTTGCCGATCCAGTGTTGGTTGACTATACCGAAGATGTAATTGTCAGCGCTGACTGAATTTTCCTGGAGCAAATATAAACATAAACTTACTTGGCCTTGTTGGGATGGCATTGTGCTGTGCTGCGAGTTAGATATAGCTGTCAAATGTATATTAAATGTGGTGAATGAATGTCGGTATAGTTTGGTAAGTAAAAGCTCTTTGACGTTCACCTTGTATATATACATAATTTGAGCTGTGATCTTCTCATCTCTGATCAATAAACTGGATGAATCGGGGCTTGAAAAGGGTGGGGAGACTACCACGACTTGTCTTCATTGTTCATGTCGATATTTGATTTTGTGACTCGAGTACTTGATATACCGGCAAAGGTTCTCAACTTAGAAGCTGGCGAGATACTGTCAGTATAAGGGACCGCAGCAATCACCAAGGTAGAACAGTCGGAGCCATTCCATAACGATGAAAATCATCGAGTCTTCTTATTTGGGAAGGCTAAAAATACTAGGGATTGAAATGGCATTTCCCCACTTTCGATGTGAAGGATAGAAGACACAGCATCATCCTATGCCATACAGTCGTCGTGATCCTTTGATTGAAAATCCAACAAGTGTGATGTGGACTGGAGTCACGGTCTTTAGACGCTGTGTAACACTTTCTTCCCCACTTTAGAATCTTGTTTTTCTGATAAGATCGCCCCTCTTTGGAGCTCAATATATGTTATACCTACGCTAGGCGCGCTGTACTGTAAGCATTTGCGTCCCCTGAAAGATGATGGCAGACATTCAATAGGTTGAAAGCACTGTATCCATATCAAAATACAGTAACGTCTCAAGGATATCTATCGTACGATCAATGTCGTTGTTAAAGTCGAGGTACATCATTATGTCATCTTGAATATATCGAATATTGAGCGTTGGTTCGACTGAGTCGGATACAACAGGTCTACACTTCGACTACGTCCAATTCGTCATCTTGAATTTCTTCTACTTTCTGACTTTTGACTAATTCAGAAACGTGATCATCCTTGGTATCGTTTCCCTCATCTCTTTGAAGAAGATTTACCAGTCGTGTGATTGAATCGATAATCTGTGACAAAAGCCCCGTCAACATAATCAATGGTATTATAAAAAGATATCGGTATCATTACTCACCTGTTGATCTGTTTCGACTTTGTGTAATTCTCTCACCACATTATAAGCTCCCCTCGTACGTAAAGCCTCTCTACCGGTAAAGGCTGAAAGATGTAATAGTCAGTATCTTACTGTTGTTCTGAACTGGCTAATACCTTCATTTGCAATATCACTCACTAGTACAAAGCAAGAGCAGAATCTCGACACCCATCATACGTAATACGGTATCTCTTTCTCTTTGTTTCTCGGGTGGTAAAAATTGCAGTGTAGGCGGTAAACTCTCCATCTCCTGTTGAGTGTCCAAAAGATATCAGCTAACGCCATTTTTTCAACTAAAAGCATTACTTATATAACGCACATCGATATCATATTCTTCCGGACCCATTAAAGGCGATAAAACGTAAGGCAGAACATCTACTCCCTTGACCCTTCGAGTAGGATCCGACGGCAGTCTAACCCGGTCGTCTGCAAGAATGGATGATTGGTGTTAACATATACGGGAAACGAAAATATCCTGCGAGTGGTTGCCGCTTCTGCTACTTACGTTCTGACGCTAGCAGCCAGCCCATACTACCTCTATCCATTGCACAATTCTTTATACATCCTAACGCACCACCTCTTCTGATAGTATCTGGATGTTCAGTGTAGACTACGATCTTCGATAAGAGGGGTTCATCTTGATCTGATGGATCTGCTGTAGAAGGATGTGGGAAAGGTGGTCTTGGAGTCAAGAGTAGATGTCTTGTGGAAGGTGCCATTGAAATATTTGCGAAAACTGATGACAAGAAATGACATTCTCCTTTTCTTTTAGATTCTGATTTACCTTCTTTTACACCTTCTGAAGCTCCGTCTTCGAATGCTTGAACTAAAGCTCTTATAGCATCAATTTCGATTTCATCACCTTGTTCTGCTTCTTTGTTTGGAGGTAAATATGTTGGATCTCTATAATCTGGATGTGTAGTCGATGATGATGATGCACTAGCTGGTAAAAACCATGGTGGGTAGTGCTTGGATTTAGGTAATGGCACTAGAGGTATTGTCAAATTTGTTAAACTGGATACCAAAGATGGATGTGATGTAAGATTAGATAGTAACATTGATGTCAAAGGCGATAGAGGTGATGTTGTATTCTGCAAAAACCAAGTCAGCTATATCTGCATAAAGATTCGCATATTTAGCTGAAACTTACAGCAGTATATGATACAAGCCATACTAAAAAATCTCTATCAACCAGATGTCGAGCTACTGCTAAGGTATCGGATAAGTTGATCAAAGCAGATAAAGCATCATGAGCAATAGCCTATGTATAACGAAGATTAGTCTTGATCATCTTCGACAATAGTAGAAAATCACATTTAAGCAACGTACAGCTTGATCTTTACATAAATTCGATAAATCTTTCAAAGCTTTAACTTTCACTTCATCACTTTCTTGACCTTCTTTCCTTTTATTGGGTAATAATGCACCACCATTAGCTTGATTTTCCGTTGATCCACCAAGTCCCGTACTGGCAAAAGAAGAAGGTATAAAGATATGCCTTTCTGATGAATTTTTAGGTGTATGTCCAACTAAATTCTGTAATGCCAAATGTCTTACGGATGGATTTGGTTGATCCAGAAATTGGAACAATTCAGTTAATGATGCCATTGTTTTTTTCTGTTTTTGCTGGCTGGATATTGCAGATATTATGCAAAAAGAAGAAGTAAAATAGATAAAATGTTTGTCTAGTTAGTTTCTGGAAAAAAGTTGTAAATATGACGGAACAATCGAAGAGTCGGGTTTCCCACGGTGCACCTTGTTGCGATCTTCACCATACGCGCAAAGCAGAAGTTCAAGGTTGCTTCAAACACGCTCATGTTGTCAAAATGTTTATCTCTCATCTTGATTACAGCTTCAAACAATCGTTCAATTTCGCATCATCTGGTCTCAGCGAATACATACGGGAGAGATTAAGAGTATTCACACTATCTTACAGCTTCCAGTAACTCAAGGTCGATTGAGGCTATCTACCAATACTTTTCCTCTCCTTTCCTTCTTCTTGCCATCCTCAATTTTCCGTCAAAATGCTCAGTTCAGCTTTCAGAGCTCCAGCAAAAGACATTGAATTATCTTCTCCACCTCCAGATTCAGTATCGGCTCTTGCTTTCAGTCCGACTGCAGATGTACTGGCTGTAGCAAGCTGGGATAACAATGTAAGTTAGCTAACCCTGACATTGCTGTTGAGGTGAATCAGATTAGCTAACCTAGATATTCGACTTGCAGGTGCGACTATACGATGTAAATTCGCAAGGTCAATCACAAGGGAAAGCTATGTATTCTCATCAAGCTCCTGTATTAGATTTGACTTGGTCAAAAGTATGTAATATTCCATTTCTCTTTTTACCCCTCTTTAGCATTCACAAACACCCTTCTCCTCTTCATTTATACTATATACTGTGATATAGCCACTGATCTTCTTTACCACGAAACAGGATGGTCAATTCCTTTTCTCAGCAGGATGCGATAACACAGCTCAAATGTACAATGTTCAAACTCAACAAGCACAACAAGTAGCTCAACATGATGCACCTATAAAATGTATCGAATACGCTGAAGTCCCTGGAAGTGGACCTGTATTGATAACAGCAGGATGGGATAAGAAGTTGAAGGTTAGTATAGTTATACCGTAAATACCAGAATGAAATAGCTAACTCTACTGTATAAATATTAATCATAGTACTGGGATCTAAGATCACCTAATCCTATAGCGACTGTAGATTTATCGGATAGAGCTTATTCAATGGATGTTGCTTTAACGTTATTGGTAATTATCAGCTTATCCACTCAAGAGCTATAGCTGACCAACGTGGTACAGGTGGTCGCAACTGGGGATAGACAAATACATGTCATCAACCTCTCAACTCCCACAGCTATCTTCAAGGTAAGCCAATCAATACTTCGCGGTATATTATTTTCTTGTAACTTATAATGCTTTTCAGACCATTGAATCACCGTTGAAATGGCAGACTAGAGTAGTCAAATGTTTCCCTACTGGCGATGCTTATGCCATTGGAAGTGTAGAAGGAAGAGTAGCTATACAGTAAGATAGATCGTGTAGGAATGTCTTCATGCATAATAGCTAACCTATTTTATCAAACTAGATATCCAGGAGGTGATGAGAAGTAAGTTTCGGACGATTTCAGCTATGCATTTACCGGTTCTATTTGGCCAGATGCATCGTTTAGCTGATACTTATGGTTTCTAGGAAGAACTATTCATTCAAGTGTCACCGATATGATATACCAGCAGGTACAATGCCAGGAACACCTTCAGTATCAGGTTCACAACATGTATTCGCTATAAATACAATAACTTTCCACAAAACTCAATATACTTTCTGTACAGGTGGAAGTGATGGTAGTTTGACTTTCTGGGATGGTGTAGCGAGAACCAAGTTGAAGAGTGAGTGAATTCATTCTTGACAAAATAGCCGCCACCACAAGAGTGATACAGATGAAAAGATGTGGCACTGCTCTCGCATAGCGACACTTGCATAAAGCTGATGACATACGTTCCTGCTCATAGCCTTTTCATGTAAAGACTTAAGTAATGGTGACACAGATGCTAGACCACCACAATTTGGTACACCTATAGTGGCATCTTCATTCAACCACACTCATGATATCTTAGCATAGTAAGTCATTATAGTAAAATTAGGGCTTAATGTTGAAGAAGCTGACATACTCTGCAATTTTAGTGCTTTCTCTTATGATTGGTCAAAAGGACATGGTGGTGTGCCGCCACAAGGAGCAAATACTACTAAAGTCATGTTACATCCTGTCAAACCAGAAGAAGTTAACAAAAAACCACCTAAAAGGTAATAGGTAGATCAGGACTCGGTACGGTGATATGGGTTTATGTATTATAGATGAATGATCTAAGATGTCATGTTTTGTGAGATCATCTGGAAGTATCACTCGAAAATAAACTGCAAGGGCAGATAGTGGATGAGTAATGTCGAAACGTACTCGAGAGGCGAGAAGAAGTCGGAAATAGTACATATACAATGTACTTTACCAAGTTTAGGTCAGATTAGCATTTATATAGAATCTCTTTGACAAGATCCGATGAAAGAGGAAATATATTAAACACATGATATGCATTATATATCTATCATCGAACACAAATGCGCAGATCAGTCTGTACGGAAGCTCAAGGGTGCATTGATATGCTGGTGTCAATCTGATGGAACCCCTTCCGAGTGAAAGTATACACGCATCAAACCTGACTTTGCTATTCATCATTCTATGTTGTAAGAACGAGAATTGATTCTGGTCTTTGGAAATCCTGGGATGTTATCGTTGGGTTGGCTGAGACCGTTTTGTCTAACGTGAACTGATCTACAATTTACCACTTTGGTATTTCCACCATATTTTAGGTGCTAATTTCCAATCATGTTTCTGTAAATCAGGGTGGAAAACATCAAAATCTAGACTCTCTAAACGTTTCAAATAGTTTTCTGCTGGTACCTATAAACGCGGAGGATGGGATGATGTCAGTGTTAATGTTACCTTTGCAATATTGGGGTACTAATGAATGAAGTTAGAGAATCAAAAACTTACAGCAGATAAGAAAACAGGCATAGCAGATTGTGGTAAGATCTTTCCATTTGATTTCTTTAAATGTGATCTAGAAGTAATTAATTCATCCATACCTCTTGTACCAATTTCATAACAAGCATCTTTTAAACCTTTTGCTTGTGAACCATTTCTTAAAATATCTTCTTCAATTAAATTATATTTTTCACTTATACTATTTGGTATATTTATTTGTTTTTTACTTGCAACTAGAACAGGTAAATTTCGCAAGAGAGAAACGACGGTTAATAATGTTGATAAATGTGATAAATTATGTGACAAATCTGATGTTGCTTCATGTTTTGGCGGTAATACTAAAGGTAATGTACCTAACAAAAGAGAATTTGATATGGGTGAATATGTATTTATATGTGTTTCTAGTGAAGATGATGAAGGTGGTAATGATAATGTTTTTGCCTATAAATGGAAATAAATACATTTATCGATTATCAGCATGTATATCCATATAGACTTTCTGTCAGGATTAATCGCGGAAATCCTAAACAGCTTGATAACGATAAAACTCACTCTAGTATCAATTAGTTGACTTAAATAATATTTCTGTATTGGTCTATTCCTTTTCATATCACCCAGCAACACAGCTACAGGATGTTGAGGTATTGCACTTGTAGATGATTGAGGATCGCTTGAATATATTGTTTTTAATGCATCACGCCAAAATTGAAATCGTATTGCTGCTAATCCAGGTTGTGATATCGTTGTTGATATTAAATGTAACTCTATCTGTTATTGATTGATTGTTACGAACAAGGTTCTTGAATTGGTCAACTTTTTGTCTAATCTGTCATACTTCATGTCTCCTTTCTTTATCTTCGTGAATCGTATCATTGTATCGGTAAGAACACGTCAACATGGAGCAGGATTTACAACTCACATTAAATGCTCTATAAGCTAAAAACCAACTTCTTTCTCTCTTAGGCCAAAAATAACTACATAACCAAGCTTCAGGATCCAATCTCTGAACTAAAGAAGAACAATATTCCAATGGAGCTTGTGGACCACCTTGAGTTGTCGTTGTACTCGATGAGGTTTTGGATGATGAGGCATATGATCGTAAGACTGCTGGTTTAGCCAAATGTATAGATCTAGTTGAGCTTGATCTCAATATAGGACCAAGGTATCTGATTGTTGTCATTTGGGAGATTCTTTACCGCTTGTTGATCTTTCTTAGTTGTTCTTGGCTAGTATGTAAGGTATTTCTTGCACCAACATTGGTGATACTTTGCTTTAGATAGATCGAAGACTTGAAAGGCATCTATATCTCCAAGATATCGAAATCTCAAGATGACGATGCGGCGATGACCGACATGATCTGTACGGTGGCCGCCACGTGACCCAGTCTTGCCGTTCCTAGCAGCTAGTATAGATGATCGATATCATCTTAATTCTGTTGGGTTTTCTTGAATTTCTAGCAATCGTTTACTCTGATCCTATCTGTAACCTTATGCTCCATCTGTAATTTGGAATCATCCTACGTGAAGCAAATCAACAAAACTTAATTTGGAAGGAACGTTCTAGTCAATATCGATTATATATCCCATTGTCAAAACCAATCTACGGAAAGAAACCCGTTATAACAGTCAAATAAGACAGATTAGGATGGTCCGAGAAATAGAACCACCTTCAATTCAAAAAGAATTCTTGTTAGCTGCTTTAGCTGAAGGTAAAAGATTAGATGGTAGAATACCTTTAGAACAGAGGAAAATTGAATTTATATTTGGTGAAGAATTAGGTAATGTTGAATGTAGATTAGGTAAAACTGCGTGAGTTATTCAATGTATGTATGTTATCATAATGATATGTAAGGCTAACTCGATTCATCTACAAAGTGTTCTGGCTCAAGTTTCAGCAAGTATAGTAAAACCAAGAGAAGATAGACCATATGAAGGTTTCTTGATGATCAATTCTGAGATTGGACCTATGGCAAGTAGTGTTTATGAAAATGGGAGGTAAGTCTTAATCGCCTTGTTGCCACAATGATCAGGTCTCTTAGCTTCCAAGGAAGAAATTTAGGACAATCGCATTGCCGGTCTCGCAGGTAGTCACCTTGTTGTAGTCTACAGACCATATTGGAATAATGAAGAGATATATAACTGATGATATTATCGTTACTACACAACTTATAGATCAAGTGAATCAGAAATTTTGATTACTCGACTCTTGGAAAAATCAATACGACGAACAGAAGCAATAGACAGAGAAGCTTTGTGTATATTGGCTGGTGAAAAAGTGTGGCAATTAAGATTAACTTTACATTTCCTGAGTGATTCAGGAAATTTATTAGATTGTGCTTCTTTAGCTTCAATTGCTGCTTTGAAACATTTTAGGAAATCTGATATTGAAGTTATTGGTGATGAGGTTATTATAGTGAGTATCGTTGCACACAACATCATCACAATGAGGGTCCTGATGATGAATGAGGAATAACGATTGACACTATTCATGTGTATATATAGCATTCACCAGAAGAAAGAGCTCCTGTACCATTGGCCATACACCATACACCATTATGCTTGACTTTTGCTTATTTCGAAAAGTGAGTTCAGGCTATCTTCTCGTCTTTTATAGCGCTACAATCACCAAGCACACTTTCGCTAAACACCTCATTCGATTTTTTTCTATCAGCCTATCACCTATACTCGATCCAACACATTTGGAATCAACTTTATGTTCAGGAACATTAACAGTAACTATGAATGCACAAAGAGAAATTTGTGTTTTATCAAAAGCTGGTGGAACACCTTTAGCTGCTGAAGAGATTATGAATGTAGTTAAAGTCGGTGTTGATAGAGTCAGAGAAATGGTCAAAATCATGGATGATGCGTTGGAGAAGGATAGAGATAGTCGAGTTGTTGAAGTTCGATAAGTGGTCTATGTGGTCAGCTGTGTCGCACAACGTAAGGATACTGCTTGAATCACTGGTCCAATACGAACACAACGTCAAGCAGCTCTTCATATAAAGATGAAGGTCAATGAACGACCCAAATCAAGGCGTTCATGAACCATAAATTCATAGCATAGAGAAAAACGAAGAGATACCTAGCATCAATATACCCCTACAATGCATCGTATAGTAGAAATTGATCAGCTTTCAGATATGCATATAAAAGATGAGTTTTTGCATGCGTATTTGTATATTACCTTGTAGAATTATGTTCGGGAAAGTTTTGTAGACCACGTTTCACGCCGTAATAAGAGTTACAATTATAGTTCATCGGATAGGACATGAATGCATCAGAGGCTTTCTGAAACACCCATGAATGTGTAACAAGTTCGACATGATGTTCCCTGCTTAAGTAAAAGCTCCCACAACAATCTAACGCTTCTGTGTACAATTCGATGTACAGTATTTCCTTATGCATGTCTTGTTCATGTTTGATGAGTGAAATAGATATATCCTATGGGTGAAATCTGTGTTGACTTGATCTGCAGTGAAACCTGAGACACGAGTACCAAGACATTACCTTGGACACCCTTTTCAAGTCAAATTTTGTTATATCATTTTATATTTTACACCGCATTGATCACCGCCTACAACAGTTTCCAATACTTCTTTTCCTCACATAACAAATTTCCGTCACCTGTCATCTTGTTCTTCCATAATACATCAGTGACTTGAACATCAGCGCCTGTTATCGGGTTAGAACGAATTCATCATCAACCAAAAATCAATTACGAGATAATCTATCACACGGGTATACGTACAACCCAAGAATTACAACTTTATCGGGTACTACGAATAATTGTACCATTAAATCGGTGTCTCTCAACAAGTTTAAGATAACAATCTAAAACACGATTCAAAGGCGTTGCAACATCTCTGTGAACGCGATTCACTTCAATCTACTGGAATAAGATATACCAAGAACAGGAAAAAAGCAAACATATATCAACTTATATGTGTCGATCAAAGATAAATTAGGGGATGGATCGTTTGTTCAGGTTAGTTGTTAATTGATTTCCATCACATTCAACCTATATGCTGTGCATTATATCTCGTTATCAACCCTCTTACCCACATATTTCCTCAACAATCGCAAGGTGATATATAGAGCTAATCAAATTTCATATATCAACTGTAAATTACCATGTTCTGTAATATATCATCATCTTCACCAATGTCCGAATCAACTTTCTCGCGTCCAACATATTCCATTTCAAACATAACGCCAAACAGAAAACGTACAGCTTCCACCTCAGAAAAGAAGAATCCTCTAAATAGGAGTGGTAGTAGTAGCGGTAGAAGAACACCATCAGATTCAGGTCATAGTAATCAAGGTTCTTCTACTGATCACCATCAAACTTATCACTGGAGTGGAGATGTAGGAGGAAAATCAAAGAAAAAAAAGGAAAAGAAGCAGAATGTTGTAGATCAGAATGAAATTGACCATTATCATGACAAGTTCAACCAAATATCGTCATCCAATGGGAGTGGGAGCGGAATGGAAAAAGCACCTAGCTTGAATGTTGATATCAGAAACTCACTTATGCTTCCTTCGTAAGTTCAACTTATTCACTTGTTGTCATAAGGAAAATGCTGCAAGCTGACGACATGTCGTTCTTCTGCTCTAGGCTGTCACAACGATTCTCAGTACTCCTTCCTTCATTATCTACAGCACCAGAAGAATCTTTAAGATCTCTTTTAGCATCACAAAGAGCAAGAGTGAATGGACCTGCTTTGACAGAAGAAGAAGAAGAACTCCTTTTTGCTGAAATGAGAGATGCCGCCTTAGACGATCAATGGGATGGTAGACCACCTCAAATAAACGAAAATACGGCAAGAACAGGTTTGACTGCAAGTCCGTTTAAAAAAAAGCTTAGTGGATCAGGTATTTCATCTTCCTTCTCCTCACCATCTCTGCTTACAACATCACCGACGAGTCCATCGACATCAACGAATTTTGACGACACTCAATATCAAAATTACGGTGATTCACCTTCTACACCCAGTAGTCTTTTCTCATCTCCACCAACATCTAACTCCTTCTCCTCATTCAGAACGTTTGGCGTAGGCTCTTCACCTGAAGCTTCTTCATCTGTATCACCGACCGGAGCAGGATCAGCATTCAAAACTAAATCATATGGATTTAGTGGTGGATCAGGTATGAGAGAAGCAGAATATATTAGAAGAATCAAAAAATCGGTCAGTCATAAAGACGTTAGAAAAGCATCAACGTCTTCAGCAAACAGTACTCAGGACGGGAATGTTGAAGGTAGTACACCGACTAGAGGAAATATACCATTACCGCCAGCTATTTCACCTGAAAAAGCAAATGCATATTATCAAGCTACGAAGAAGCCTGAAAGTCCAACTAATTCAGAAAAAACAGCTACTCCAACATCAAGTGTAATACCTAATATAAGTGCTTCATCTTTACCTAAAATGCATACAGGTCATTCACGTGCTTCTTCCTTGAATTTCACTCCTTCTACACCTAATTCTGCTGAAAGTGTATCATTTGCTGCAAAACAACAAAAATCGAGGAAAAGACAATCTAGATTAGATGGTTTGACACCAGCTCAAGTAAAAAGAATATCATTAGCATTGCAAGAGATTGGTGGTCAATTGAAAAGAGGAAGTATGACTGTTCAAGCTTTACCTGATCAATCCTCAGGAACATTTAGTGGGAATGGAGAAGATGTAGAAGAAATGTTAGATTTTGAATCAAGGAGAGCAACCCAATTAGATGATAATGAAGACGATGATATCAATATAGAAAGATTAAGAAGACCTTCTGATTTAAGATCTGAAATTTCAGATTCGGGTCAATCTGTTGCGTCATCAGTATTTCCATTCCAGATGTCACCTACAAACAGTACATTTACTGGAAATGGAATACATACTGAACCTTCTTCACCTACTACCACATCAAGATTACCACCTTCACCTAGAACACATAATCTTTTAGCTCATGTTGCTCATGTTGAAGAACCTTTACCACCTATACCAATGCCAGTTTTTACACCTACAAAAAGTCAACCTGTAAGATCTTATCATCATCAACCTACATTATCGAATTCATCAACCTCAACTATATCAGCTACAAATAACAATGGTCAATCGGTTTATATACCTGGTCAGCCAAGACCTGTAAGACTAACACATCACTCACAATCCAGTACATCATCAAGATCAGCGACTCCAAGTAATCAATCTCCTCTAGATGCTATAAGGGCTGCTGTGTCTCCTGAACATACACCTTCCCCCTTGAGAGGTATGCCAGAAATTTCCGCAAGGACAACTTCGTTGATTAGATCGAAGTCTGTAAACCAATCTAATTCTACTCCAACAAAAATCGCTTCATCTCATGTAAATCTATCCGGCAATCGAAGAAGAGCGGGCACCATTGGAGATGCCCCGATGGAGAGACGATCATCTTCTGCTTTATCAAGTCATCCTTCCACACCTGATATAATTGAGGAAGACGATGAACCTACTTCTGATCAAGACAACAATAAATTTTCGCCTCCTATTCAGTCTGACGAATATATACCGGAAGTCAAACAAGTTAGCGGTCGACGTAGTGTAGCCAATTCAAGATCAGTTTCTCAAGATTCCATACATCAATTACACCATAATTTAGGCTGGGAACTTGCTCCAGGGGGAGAACCACTTGAAAGAACAGTTTCTGCCCAAGGTACAATTGATGATTCTGATGTTACACCACCTAATGAACACGAAAGTAGAACCACGGATCCTCGACGTAGATCATCTACTTCATCTACCACTTCAAGCTTTTCTGATCATGCTCAACCGGATTCTGAAATTGGCTGGGCGAATGTCATTGAAAAAGGACCTACCGACTCTCTCGAAGCGATCGATTCCGATGATCTGATCTCGCCAGAATCCATCAAAGAAGCTGATATTCTCAGAAAAATGAGTGGAATGGGCTTAGAAGAAATGATGTTGCTACAAGAGAAATTGGTGATCAAAGCTAAAGCTGAAAGAGAAGCATTAAGAGGTGATACGTTGGATAGTCCAATGGTTCCTGTAAGTCTGCTTGATGTGGTATAATGAAATCAGATATTGATCACCTTACTCGTAGTATTCACCGCCAGCATCAGCGGAAGCGTTCTCTCCCTCCCAAAGAGCTATGTCACCTGTCCAAAGAGCTGCATCTCCCATACTTGCTAGACCCATAAGTCCTCCTCCACCTTCTTCATGGCGATTCCCGCCCTCAGAAACAGTTAAATCTTCCTCGCAAAATACTACACCATCTCAAGAGAGAACGACATTACCCTCTTCAGTCGATACGCATATTCTTACTCCGCCGCTGACCGGCAGCAGTACAGGCGGATCAGTATCTAGATCAGGCTCAAAATCCGGTCCAGTCATTCTACCTACTCGAGCAGCTCCGGCACCACCACCTCCAGTTGAGACACCTTCGGAAGCAGCAGATGAAATTCTTACACCTCCTTCTGCTGATATTTCTCGAAAATCATCTGGAAGAGCATATCAACGTAGACCACTTGAACAAGATCCAGAAGTGAGAAGAGATTTTGAGGCTCGTATTGCGGCTGCTACAGCAGCGTTGAACCGTACGCCATCAATGCAACAACATCAACAATATCACAGTAATAGTGGATCAAGTAAATTAGATAGAAAGTTTAGTAAGAAGGGTGGTCATGGTGGACCAATGATTATTTCTTCACCTAAATTAGTCTCGTCGACTGCTGTCGTACCTACAACACCATTAACACCTGAAAATCAGAATAATACCAGCGTGAACACAAACAAAAGTGTGGACAAATCCTCTGGTGGACCAGGTAGTAAGATGAGTTTAAAATGGAAGAAGTTTACTGGATTGAGAAGTAAAGGTCCAAGTTTTTCAGGTAATGAAGTTACTCAGCCTCAACGAAAGACTTCGCCCAATAAGAATTCGTCTCAACAACAGCAGCAGCTTCGAACACAACAGAGTAAACTTGCACCCATACAGAACCCTGCTATCGCTCAAGGTGGTCTACAAAGATCTGCTTCTGCATCAGTAGCTCAGACCCTTGAAGATCCAATAACACTAAAAGAAAATGAATTGATCGAGAACCCACCGCCATCCGCACCACCTAATCTCGATGCCTTCAAATTCCCTCCTCCACCTGAACGTCACGGTTCTGCATCTGAATCTAGTGTACAGCAAGATTTACCTTCTCCACCTAGTAGTCTCGGTCATTCAAGTGGACTTCGAAATGTTATGAGCAAGATGAAACGCTCAAAAGATGTTTCGCCTCCACCTCAACAGACTCAAAATAGATCACAAAGTCCTATTCCTGCTTCAAATAGAGCCATGAGTCCATTACCTACTATTAATGCTGTAGTTCAACAACCGAAACATACACCTACTGCCTCAGAAGATGATGCTAGAAATAAATTCATAGAAGCTGGCAGAGCTTTAGGATTAAGTGAAGACCAATTAAACGATATGTTGAAAGCGAAAGGCATGACTGGTACGGTCGCTTCTGCTCCCCAACCATCATCGATGCCATCTCCTCCACCCACTGCTACTACGAGTGCCGATGAACCAATAGTCAGATCTGCCGAAAAGGAGAAGAAAGGACTATTCAGGTCATTATCTAAAGCCCGTAAAGCCCAAGCTTCACCTGTACCTGATTCTTCAACTGTTTTGGCTCCTTCTGCTCCTATACCTGAACCAGCACGTACCACAACCTCAACACATGACAGAGTAGTTGTCAGAAGAACGATGATCTTACCTGAAGGTTTGAATATCATTCCATCAACACCACAAGTTATCTCAAATTCAAATACACCAAGTATACCCGAGTCACCCGATTCAAATTCATTAAGACCTGGTGTACAATCACGTAAGCAATCGATTAGAAGAAAACCATTGCAGTTAAGTAAAGAAGATCATGAACTGGTTAGTACTTCGAATTCACCACCTGCTCATGCAAGGAAATTTTCGTTTTCAAACCAATCTGGAAAAGGTAGTCTATCAGATTCGACAGGCGCCAACACGCCAACAAGAATTACTTTTGGTACCAATACACCTTCACCTTCGAATTCACAAAATCAAGTCCCAACTATAAATAACAATAACAATAACAACAATGAACAATCATTACAAGGATTAGGCTTCTTACACCCAAATACACCATTATTAAACAAGAAATCTTCCATACCCACTTTAACACCTAGTCCAGGTAATGATTCTTTATTAAGTGATAATGATTCGCATGCCAGATCTTCAACAGGTGGTAGTTTGATTGATATGTATAGAAATACAGATAACGAAGATGAAGAAGAAGAAATGTTAGAAAGTCCACAAAAGAAATTAACAAATCCAACTTTCAATGATCTTGACAATGATTATGAGTTTGAAGATCCTTCTACAGCTACACATTCTAGAAGAGCTTCTGAAGATGTCATGCCTATAGGCAGAGGGTCGATGGATGATATGAATAGGAGAAGAATGACTCAAGCTGTTGAAATTACGTGAGTTTGCCCCGTTGGTTCCTACGATGATGTCATGCTGATTCTTATCCTCGAATTGGAATATAGTGAATATGCAGATGGTCAGGTAATTTGGAACATTGTTGATGCTTTAAGAACTTCGGTAACGGGATCTATTGATGGTGAAGAATATACATTTGATAATTCCCAAGCGAATCCCCATTCCAGATCAACAAGTTACTCCTCGAGTGTAAGGAATTCGATCATACCTGAAGATGGCGATGTATTCAAAAGTGCTGGAAATAACGCAGGTTGGCCAAAAGGTTTGGGTAATGGTACAGCTGGATTGAATTTTAGACATAGAGATAGAAATGCTACCAGTAAACCTAGACCTCCCACTGATGTAAGTTTGAGATTCCAAATTTCGGTTCTATTATGAAAGCTGTGAGCAAAGCTGATATACCTTAATTTTTTTATAGGTTTATTTCACTTCTCATCGGGATGTAGCGGATCTGATTGACCATCTATCAAGAGATCTTGATGCTTCACATGGACGAATTGATATTATCTCACATTCACCGCCAAATGAAAATGATTGGCGTCAATCAAACTCATCACCGTTCGTATTCCAAGATTCAGCTATACCTACTATCCCAACAACACCAGAAAGATCAATCAAGACTAGATCATTGATATCCCAATTTGAAGATGCACCGTCACCTGCGCAAAATCCAATCAGACCTTTTTATAATCACAACACTAATATACCAAGTCCAATTGATCCTGCTAAAGCAAATAACTTTTATGGAAATATGGAAGAAAATCTTAGTGGTGGTAGTGGTAGTGGTGGTACTCCCCATAGACAATTATTTGCTGAATCGTACTTAGATCCTAATTCTAATTCTAGTCGAGGTCAGAGTTTCGTTTCAAGTAATAATCAAATGTCACCTTCCAATAAGAGCTTCACTAGCTCAATGGTTTCGAATCCAAATAAATCTGTTGAAGATCGATTACAAGCTTTGTTGGATAGATTGAAAGGTGATGGGATTGGTAAAACTAGATTATAAGGTGTTCCCCAATTAGCAAATTGAATTTTGAATACTTATTGCTTATTGTGTGGCTATTTTTTACAAAAATCATGGACATCATTCATTATATATTGAAAGTTTCCTTTATTTCCTTTTTTTTTACATTTTCGCATAGTGCATAGCTTAGTATTTTCTGATTTCCCTTATTATTCTACATATAATGTATATAACGATTTTTCTTTAAACGGATCAAATAACGATTTACCTATACCTTCAAGTAATTATGATTATATGACACAATGTATCTTTTTTCAATCAAATCGACTTTGGAAATACAGTGAAAAGTTTAATCTATATGCCGCTTGCAACTCTCCCAATTAGCCATACTGAATGGCATAAGGAATCGATCTCGCATTATTATTATTATTTGGCTACATTAATTGAGCTACAGTTTAATACTGTATTATAAGTTATATTACAGAAAAATTATTGGATTACATATATGTAAGATTGAAACGGTCAAAGAATATCGCGAGAAACTTGATAAGAGCAAAGGGGAGCTTAACATAAGAAGCGAAATGAATTTGAATCAACAGCGTATATTGGAATATCGCTGTTAAGGGTTGTTATTACATCTATATTCTATGTACAAACAAGGTTAATTATTATCGGCATCGGCAGATTGGGTAGGACCAGGAATACCTGCATCTTCATCAGTTGCGATGGAAATGAAAGAAGTTGCTGAACTAGTTTCCGAAATTGATGCTGAAACTGATGATGGAGCTGAAGAGATAGTAGCTGAAGCAGCAATTTCACTTCCCGAGAAGAAATCACTGGTACTAGCACTGGCACTGGCACTGGCACTGACACTGGCACTAATTGATGGGAGGGCAATAGAGATACTGGCGGATGATGAAGAAGGTTCTACAATAGAAGAAGATGATCTTGAAATTGGAGAAGTAGGTCTTGATCGTCTTGAAGAAGAACTTGTTGAGGTGATCGATGATCTAGTTGAAGAAACTCTTGAATAATTATGATGATGATCAAATTTATTTTCAATATCTTTAATAATATTATCTAAATTGAAATTTGAAGGTACTTTAAAACCTAATTCACCTAAAATTCTGGTAACGTTGAATTGTCTAATATTTGATAAATCAATTTTATGTTCTTGTAAAACTTCAGTCAAACTGAACCTTCCATCACTTGAACCGAAATTACCACCTGTAAAGTGAGGATATCTAGCTGAATAAGTCGTACTTGATAAAGAAGCTGAAGTTGAAGGTCTAGTCACAGTACTAGTAGTGTTACGATGATGGAAAAGGTTTTCTAATCCAAAGAATGGAGCTGCTTTTGTACCTTTTGAATCATTCGCAAGAGTGTGTCAGTGATATCCATCAACAGAATAGATTCTAAGGCGATGAGGTACTGTATCATTACTCACCTGAGAGGGCAGCAAGAGCAGTAAGAATAATGATAGTGAAATACATGTTGGAGTGTTTTAACTTTATGATCTTGCTTTAAGGATGGTGTCAAGTTGTTGAGGCGAGGAATGGATGGGATTCTGGCCAGCAAGAGTTATATACCTTTTAAAACTTCATTCAGAATAAAGTACATTCATAGTGATTCACCGTACCCATTCCATATTGGTCTTCAAATTGTCAGTCGATGACACCATTTGTCCTCATTTCGATAGACTTTGACGCTATACCATATCCGACCAGTCATTAACATTAACAACGAACTTTGGTGAGATTTCAAAGACATGAATGTTACCACGCAGCTAAATTGAAAAGTAAAACTAGCGGTGCGAATGTCATCTATGTATTATGAAAGACGCTAATCATCGGTCTTGTTTTGGATTTTACCAGAAAATTTAGAACATATGTAAAGAATCTTCTTCAGGTTATAAAATCCTATGACCTGTTCAATAAATCCGATTCATCCAGTGAAGTGTAACAGGAGGATCTAGATGTGTAGAAGTAAATAAACATAAAGTTAGCCTAATCGCTAATTTAGCAAAAGCCGACCCAAACTTACCTGAGAAATCGAAGACCAGAATAGTATTGATATCTTTCCAGTCGATCGAAGACGTACCGAACCCTTCCATAAGTATTCAATAAGCTGATCATTCATTCCCCAGACCTGACTGTTCATGATTATACTCTAATCAATGAGCTTCTGCATTTCTTCTAGATCTAGAAAACAGAAGAACCGATCGCAGTATTTTAGTTTAAAGTTTATCAAGATAAGATCATCTCAAAATCCTCCGAACACCCTGAGTTTAACTGGATTCATCTTCGTAGCTAGTAGTTGCAGTTTCCGCTTTCGGTTTTTTCGATGAACGTATTCTTTTGTTTATCCCACATTTCAATTGCTGTTCAACTCTGGTAACGCAAACGAAATTGCGAAATAGTTTGTATTTTTCAAAGGCCTTTGTTTCACTCTATCATCACTAAAATGGTGTCATATGCGTTTTTTAATTATATCATAGACACTAACACCTAATTCAGCCTACGTAGCCGCTTATACGCATTCCTAATAACACTCGTACCACTGTATTCCCTCGAAATGGCGATCATCAGCATATGCTTACCTTCCTGTCCACTAAACTTCGCATAGTCGCATCGATCAATGGGGTAACGCCGACTTCAAACATAGTCAATCGAATTACACTATTTCTCTCTCGATTTCATGGTAATAAGATACGCTTGTATTAGGAAAAATCAGATAGGATCGGCGAAGGAGGATTTGAGCGCTAGAATTGCATGATATACTGAAAGAAAGGATGGTGATGTAGACATTTGTTGAATTCGGGTTTATCAAAAATGCATTGTCAGTGAGTAGCGCTAAATGGCGCACATGGAAAGAAGCAGTATCAGATTTGACGAAGGTCTAGCAATTGATATGGTTAAACAAAGCAAAGAACAAGGAAGAATACGTATTGTCCAAGACATACTAACATAGTGAGAGAACAGAAGCTAAGAATCTTCGATTGAGAAGCGATCTATAATATCTATCTAGAAAGTCTAAGTGTTTCTATCAACTTTAAAATGATCCCACTACCGCTATAATACGCTGTCGGTACCAAGAGGTGATTACTCTAGTTATCTGATTCTTCTCCCTCATCACCTTTAGGAGCTGAACCTTCTTTAGGTGATTCTCCTCCTTTTTCACCCTCTTCACCTTTACCACCTTTATCACCACCTCCAATAGGATTACCAAATTCATCACAATCTTCACCACCTTTTCCACCACCAATTGGTGAAGCGCTCTTACCACCTTCATCACCACCACCGTAACCACTTTTATCACTACCTCCACCAATTGGTGAGGATCCTTTATGAACACCCCCACCAATTGGGTTACCGAATTCATCACAATCTTCACCAAATCCACCTTTTCCACCACCACCGCCAAACATACCACCACCACCAAAGGATCCACCACCACCGATAGAACCGCCAATGCCACCTGATCCACCAGGGATAGAAGGTGTTGAAGGCATTTCAGGAATGGTTACGGATCCACAATCTTCACCTGTACATCCTTCAGAAGGTGTAGAAGGAATTGATGGAATTGAAGGAGTCGAGGGAGTGGAAGGAATTTCAGGTACAGATGGAGTGTCTGAAACAGGAGTTTCTGGAGTTGAAGGTGTCTCTGGTGTAGAAGGGACCGGTGTACCACCTCCATTACCGCCTGATTCACCACCTGATCCACCTGAAGTTGCAGCAGGAGGAGTTACAGCTGAAGAAGTAGGAACAGCTGCATTCTCAGTTGTACCAGTTGAAGGTGTATCAGCAACAGGAACCGATTCGACTGGTGCAGCTGGAGTTGAACTAGTTGGGGCAGCTGCAGTACCGGTTGTAGGTGCTGGAACAGATGCTTCTGAAGTCATTGGGAGTGGACTTGCGTTGACGGCTAAATAAAATCGATTGATCTGATCAGCTCAATAAGTACTTGATAGTGAGTATGCAACATAATGCCAATGTACGAGTATACAGGGAGATCGATAATTTACCTGAAGAAGCCAAAAGGGTAATGATACTGAAAGCGAGTGAGAATTTCATCTTGTAAAATTGATATTACCAGTGTAGATCGGTATAAAGTAAGGTAAAGATAAGAAGTTGGAAGTTTGGATAAAAATCTGTAACAATGAGAAGGGGAAGTAGTTGACAAATTGTCTGGAGGGAAGAGAAAAAAAATCGAACTTGAAGCAGGGGGTTTTATACCTAAATTCATGCTATCAATGTTGACCGAGGTTATAGATGGGGTGTGAACAATGGAGAGTAACAGATCACTCGGTATGGTCTATATCTGGGGATACTACTGTATCGTCCATCTCCCCTTTCGCTCTGACCGATTGAAAGCTTATCTTTTAACCTTCACACAAAAATAAGCTATTTTAACCACCCTCCGTTAATATTTTACAAATCATAGACGGAAGGAGGCCTAATCAACGTCGACCAGCGATATAATTTGGTTTTCAAAGTAAGTTTCAAGTATCTATACCGTCTATTCAGCCACACGTATTTACCTTTAAGATCAAGATCCCCTTCGTTGATTACCTGTCCACTTCAGCTTTGGCGCTTCAATTGTGTGAAGATTGAGTTGAGTGAGATGCCGTGATCAAAGGCATGCACCTTTGCGTGGAAGGTAGTCCAAATGCAGTACTGCATTTTTCAAAGGATGCTTAAGTTTGGTATTAGTCTGTACTCAAAGGCATACCTGTACTTCAGGCCGAGATGGGTTCAAACAACGGGCACGTATGATCCATGCAGGTGTGTCTCAGATGTATCCGACAACGAAATCACCTTGAAACACATGCATATACAAACCAAACTATCTAAATCTACAACAACGACATTCATATGTGCTTCTATCCTTTGTATCTTCTATGATCTGAAACCCTATCGGCTTTGTTCACATTTTCCCATGATTAAAGAATTCGTCTACCTTGAAGTAACATCAATCACTTTCAAACTACTGTATGATTCCGTAAAACTATCCTTTTTACGCTATCCCAAATTCGCACATTCTCACTATTTCGCCTAATTGCATATCTGCCTTTGAGCATTCTACCTTTCAGCGACAGATCCATCTTCACTTTAATCTACTGCAATTCCCCTAAACTTCAACTTATGGTAAATTGCCAGGTGTGGCACCGAAATAACCAATATCGGGAATAGGTAACCTTCTACAAGCTGTATCTTCACAACCTTGAGCTGAGACTGTATTACCCCACCAAGTCAATTCAGCTGCGGGTAATTGTACAGCAAAGAAAATGACAATTGCTGCAATTGCTATACCACACTGCCAAGCTGCAGCAAGAACGAAATTGTACCTGTTGTGTATATAAGAATTAGTGTATGTAGCGAGATACAGTATTAGTATGTATGCAAAGACTTACTTTGACCAGAACGCAAGGTATCTTTTTCTAAGGTAAAACCACGAGAAGGATGCTAATGGTACAGAAGGCCATAAATAGGAAAGGTTGTACGGTGCCCTACACGTAATTACCAGTATAATCAATAAATGTTTTCGATTGACAGATGATTCGAAAATGCTTAAGCTGCACTTACCAGTTAATACCTCCATAACAAAGCATGACAGGGTGAATTTGTCTCAACCAGGAAGTTCGAGGATATTTCTTTCTAAGGAAATAAACAACTGATTACGATTGATGAAAGATTGAACTTCAATCAGCGCTGCTCTTGGGGACTGGTGAGATCTCAGAAGTACAGACTTGACTCACTAATAGGCATGACGAGACCGACTGGGAAACCAATTAAGAGAGCTTTATATTGACCTTCAGAGCCGAATAATTTCTTTGGACCTAAAGTTCCCCAAAATACAGCAGCTGTAAAGAAAGTATTTATACCAGGACATGAGAAACCAAATGGTGCGTCTGCAGTACAGACGTTGGGTACTTTATTCATTTGAAAATTGAAAACACCAGTACAAACTAAAGTTGAAACCAATGTAGCGACTAATTGAGCGGTGAATGTATGTCTTGGTGGAATTTTCAAATAGTGTGCAACTTTTAAATCATTTGAAAAGTAAATTGCTTGAGCTGTAGTGATATATCCAAAAGCTTTGAAGAAATTCATTGATAATGCGTTACCGGGTGTAAATGAACCACCAATTAATTCAGCTAAAACATTCATAGTAACTTGAATACCTGTTATTGCTGTAACTAAACCAACGGGTATAATGAAAATTATACCTAATGCAATACCAAATAACACTACAGCTGGATTAGTGTATGTATCCCAAGCTCCAATACCTGCCATACCGCATCCCATAGCACATAAGAGTACGATTAAATACCACCATTCAGGTACTTCAGGATATGTTCTCATTAATCTACAATGAATATCTTCGGATAAATCATTTTCATCGATTGTATCTTGCTTGTTACGTCTAAGACTTCTCCATAATCCTCTAAATCCATGAGCAATTTCTTTTCTGTGGAAAAGGAAAGCATATGAGATGGCTATCATTTCAAGATATACTTGTCAGCTGGGATTGATATCGAACTAATCAGAAGGCAGAGTGAAGGAAGAAAACTCACTACAAGAATATTGAGCGAAAAACCAAAAGTAAATAGTTAAATTACCAGCTGACATCCAAGGTTGAGAATAAGTTTGATATTTGATTGAGTCGAAAATACCTCTTTTATCAATAACTTTCTGTACATTGAAGGCTTTACCTTTGTTATCAAAGACATGATTCGAATTTATAGGTAAATATCCGGTATTCCATGTATTTGACCAGTATATACCAATAATCATAAACATTGTAAAGAACATTCCAATAAATTGATTGATTGTACCAAATGCTGGAACGACCAAAGGATTGAATCCATAGGCATTTAAAACGTTAAAATCAAATGTTGGGAATGGATTTACACCTAAACCGTTATTGAATCCAACGATGTTATTCAATGTAACGTTATTTGGACTAATCCATGAGATCCAATTAAAAGTCGATAATGCTGTAAAGATATATCCAGGGAACCAAAACCACACAAACATAGCTGCAAATGCTACACCGAATAACTTGATTCTTGACCAACTGTACATTCTCTTGAATGGACCTGGTACTGCTGGATCACTCTCAGCGTGGAAAGCTCGATTCAATGCGATAGTGACTAAAGATCCTGGCCATACACAATATGATGGATAAATCAAGAATCTTCTGGCAAGACCTGCTAACCCATATCCACAGAAGTTGGTTCCAAGACCAATAAGGATCTACAAGATTTAGAATTTCAGCTATCTGCTTTCGAAAATGATGTAAAGGCAATAGTACTCACTTGATAACTGAATTGTGCAGCGTATGCTTGATTGAAGTATTGTGGTAGATATTGTGAAAGGATAATATCGGTTGTGTAAGGTGTATTATAACCAACAGTAGCCATGATAGTAATCAACATATGTTCCTTCTTGTTGAATTTACCTGGATTAAGTGAATGCCTTTTCCCAAATAATGTAAAACTCCAATCTGGGAATACTTTTTCGCACAATTTACCAGCTGGATCTGTAGTGGTAAAAGGGGAAAAGAATTAGCCAGACGTCTCATATATATAATAAATGAGGAGGGAAGAAAACGGGAATTCGAACCAGCTTTTCACTTACAAGCTAAAAGTTGAGCAACTTCAGAAGATACTGTAATATTAGGTTGTCTAATAACGAATAATTGATTTATGAAGGCACCAATAACAACATAAATTATACCTATAAACCAAGTTCTAAAAGTAAAACTTGGCATGTCTGGATCATCTGTATTTTCAACTACAGCTCTGACTTCTGCATAAGGTGAGTTTTCAGTAACCAAAATAGCTTCTAATTTCATTTCTTTTATCAACTCTCCATAGTTATCAGGATTTTCGAATACTTTAGGGTTGTCCAAGAATTCTTCAATTTTTTGTAAAACTGAAATAGGAAAGTTTTGATCATGTTCATGCATTTCTTGAACTTGTTTCATTATCTATTCAAATGCTGTCGATCAGTTTTGCTTCCTTTTTTTTTTGCACTGACAGGTATCTCTCATGGGAGGAGTGATTTGCTTGTATAGACTAGACACTTACAATCCTTGTTCTTTCCAAAGACATGGAACCTAATTTATTTTCCAACTCAAGCAGATCTTCACCAGTCACACCGAGGTCTCTATAAATGACGAAGCATAATTAGTCTTTTTGCCCTTTACACCGGTACAAGTAAGATACTTTTGATTTCACTCACGCTTGAGCAGCAACTTCTTCAGCTTCGGTAATGGTTTCTCCGTAAATATCTTTATCAGCAGCTTTAACGTCGACCTATTTAGAAAGAGGAAGTTAGGACTCGACGTCTCAATCAACCTTCATGTGTGTAAATATGACAGTTCACTCACTTCCACCTCTGAGCTACTCTTCTCCCTTCTACCATAATCCAGCTCCGAGGCTAATTGAATTTCATGTTCCTTCATGTTACTCATCTTTGCCTGCTATCATCCAGCAAACTAGGTGCTGTATAAGATAGGATAAGGATAGATGATTAGTGAAGACATGAATGATTGTCAGAAGATCATCCAGATGTATCTTATATATCTCTAAGCCCAAACTCTTACATCAGTCTACAGTATCTATCCTAGTGGCTTATCATGAGATACGATCTCCTCTTATCGTAACCAATAGATTAACCGATAACCTGATGAGTTGAGTGAATGTGTACCATATGGGTCATCTTTCTGTTTGTTTCATGAAGTTCATTTGACCCACCACTGGCAATGAGATTTACTCTGTCTCTAATTAGTTCTTTGTGCCTTTTAACAAGGCTTATTGAGCTAGTGCTGAAAATAGATTTTCGCCTTATCTTCTAATTTTACTTTCCTTCTTTGGCTTCTCTGTACTCTCAAATACATTGTACCTGAAGTGTCTTCGGTATATATCTATTCACCTTCACACGGGTTTTAAATGATACCGTCAAAACAGTCACCATATGGTGCCAAATATGCTGAAGAAATCCGTGGTTCTCCGCTATGAGTATACTCCTATATTCCTATCGTCTTCTTATATGACGTGAGTTGAGCAGGGGAATATCCTTTTCCTCCTGGCTTGATTTACGAACGATAAGAATTAGCGCTACAAATAGGACGGGCCGGCTAATACGGAATTAGAAAAAGGTGTGATTCGCTATAAGGGGTATGATAAGCTATACAACTTACATCTACTACAGTACGCAACAAACAATACTGCTTCATCTGTAAATCACATCATGGTTTCACTGCCAATTTTTAGTTGTTGTGAATGATGTTATTGGTCGTTCGAGCAAATCGAAAAGATTTTGCCGAGATACGAGAATGGGAACATATGTGTTAGTGAGACTAGTCCAAGGTACCAAAAAAACCAAGCTAAGAAGGGTTAATTGATGTGATGTGATACACCTTGAATAGTCGAAAACAAGCACATATCAAGTCCGCTCCATGTGTGTACAGTACGAGAGAGGTTCTGAATGATAACATCCGTAATCCGCGGAGTTCAGGTTGAGGTCATCGTGGATCTTCTTGAGCAGTGTGGCTGATAAAAGGTGATGACTACTACATATTGCTGATTGGACGATGATAGATTTACCTGACCGATAAAGAGGAAGAGAATCACGATAACACTAGATGAAAGCAAGTGACATGAGGGTGAAATTGAAGGAAAAGGCACGAACACCATCTTCTTTTTTCCTATCACCGGTATAAAACCATCATTTGCCGACACATTTTAGCTTAGAGATGTAATTACGGCAAGTCAATCTTAAATTGGTTCATTCGATGAGGATGAGAGAGAGATAAGAAGCTAAGAAGCAAACTACAGTAATAACTCATATTGATACCGCTGGAATCAAACAATATGAGGTGATACGGCCGAGAAAGCTTATACCATAATAGCGTGGTTTTTATTGAGCAAGGTTCAAACCAGATAAGAGAAGAGAAAATGACCCATATGGTACCAATACAACTCTTATCAATAGCAATATCTCCCGCTATCACTGGATAACTCGATGATAGTGTGCTAAGCTGATACTTCCGTTTCGCTATCGCGCTATCGCTATCTTAAACAGAGGCTGGCAAAAAATATCGTAAAAATGCATATTATGTATGTAAGAATGTGACGAAAGAATGCTAATATAGCTACATATATTATAGGTAAATATTTGGTTAACTTGTAGTTGCTATATTTGAAAATCCTACTGATAATAAAGCAGGCATTATATCATGATACCAAGACCTAAAGTCAAAGCGACTAATAAACCTAAACTTATACCGCCTACATGTCTAGATGAGTTTGATGTAGAGTTATTGTTGGTTTGAGCTGAAGTTGAGTTTTCCTGTAAACCTTTCGCTGATTTCACATCACTTGTTGTTAAACCTTTTTCAACTAACCAAGGTGGTACGCTACCAATAACAGGATCATATGTGTTTGGTGTTGATGTATTGTCATCACCTGCCCAACACCAAGTATCGAAACAACTTTGACAATCTGATGTTCTATTTTCCCTTGTATATCCAAATGATCTATCTGTTAATGCACATGCTAAGCATTTTGGCCAAGTTTCAACTGTTCCATTCAAGGTCAACGATCTCATTCCATTGAACATAACTTCATTGGCTTGTGCTGTTGAGTAATCCAATTGATACTGCACAAGAACGCAAAGTCAGCTAAGACCTATGAATGAAAAAAAAGGAATAGCTAACTCACAGTGGATGTATTAGCAGCACCACTCCATGGGTAATTAGGCACATAAACAATCAAAGGTGTAGTTGTATCGTTACAGCCGAAGAAAGTAGGTCTCGAATTATACCCACCATTGATGAAACCATTTTCTGAAGGTACTTCAGGCATTCGAATTTGAGTACCGGTGTTCTCAGCTAGGATTTTAGCTCTTTCGAAGGTCGTTCGTAGAGCTGTACCATTTGGCCAAACGTAGGTAGAGTCAAATGAAGAATCAAATGCAATGATAGCGTCAACCTCTCTGAACGGGATCAAAAGTGGTTCGATAGGGATATTTTGGTTGGTCTCTCCAGCATCTACTAAGGTGATATATTCGAATTCGGAAAGCTGAGTTGATCGGAAACATATTATCAGTGATGTGTCCACCTTGAGATCGCAGTCACGCACAATGTCGGTGACCGGACACGCGAAATAAAGGAACTTACAGGGTTACCGCTAGGGTTATAATTGGCATAAGGATTAGGCACTCTTGAGATATCATATTGATCTTCACCTAAATCAGTCAGAAATTTCTCGATAAGATTGGTTGCTATAGTGGATTCCGAGTCGTTGATTTGGAGTAAAGCACTGTTGAAGAGGGTGGCAGATGTTCCCATTATATATCTAATTTGGATAACACGTATCAGCACGATGAAAATTGACTCCTCGGTCACTCAAATCATCTGTTTGGGGGGATAGAACAGGACAGGAGTGAAGTATGTTCGATATATACTCACGATAATTGATCAAAACCTTTATAACATGTCCCATTAGGTTGACCATTATTCAGTTCCGAACCTAAATATTCTAAAGAAGTAAAAGCACCAATCGATTTTGTTGTTGAACCGAAAGCCCAAGAACCAAATTCATATGGCGTAAATTCCCAGACAGTCGCATTTTCAGCAACGACTAATTCACCATGTTCTCTTTCCGCTGCAATTATGATTGGCATAGGTAAACTACCATTACCTAGGTTTTGAACTACAGAAGGTAAACTCGAGAAAGTTAAATTTGGTGTATTTGATAATTGATATTCTTTTGGTAAAACATGTGATCCAATTGCTAATCCCCATAAATCAGTTATTTGTACTGGAAATCCTTGATCTGATTTAGCATTTGTTTCAGTAACTAATTCTGTGTAAAATGATAATTTCCCATCATCTGGGAAAATCAAATTTGAATCCAAATCCCATAACTAAGTGTGGGAAAAAAAGGATATCATCAGCATACCTTGTGAAGAATACCAAAGTTGCACAATACATGAGGTTTGGTGGATAATATCTAAAATGGGGATCCAAATACTCACATTATTCAACAAGTCTGACGGTAATTGGCCACCGTTCGCCATAAAACTTCCTGTTGCCCAACTACCACCACTTAATCCAGCCCAATAAGTTACACCGTCTAACCAGCCACCTATACCGCTCGCTTGCCCTTCAGAAGATTGGTTCATCATTCCCATGATCCCACCTAAGCCAGTTCTACAAAGTGAATCGTCAGTCGGCAGTATGTTCAGGCACGCATGCTGTAAGGAAGAGGCAACTTACAGCATCGCTCTATATCCACCTCCAGCCAAAGCTACACCTATATTAGGTGTTCTAGGTGGATTGACAATGCCATGAGACGAAGCCATTGTATTGATAGCTGGTCCAGTAACTTTTTGTCTAGTTTCTAGAAATGTCTTCTCTCCTTGAGCTAACCCTTCCTATGTAGAAAGTTGGGTTAGTATAAATAGGAACTGATCGATATATGGAGCTGACTCACGGTAGCATTCCTTATCCAAGTCCATGTTGTTGGACAATCGACTTTATATGGTGCATATGATTTATCTCCCAGACCTCTAATAGCCAAATCCTCTCTAATAGCTATCTCATCCCGGATGGCTAATTCTTGGGAAGGATGAGGAGCGGCGAGTATAGACGGTAGGACTGCTAATCCTAGTAGAGCCGGATGGAGCATTTTGAATATGTATTCGTTTTCGTTCTTCTGAAAACTGGTCGACTGCTACTACTACGCAGAGCGTGATACGTCCAAGTAAGTGAGTCGAGATGAAGAGAGACAAGTAAATAATCTGTTCAAACAATGGTGATTCGATTATATATATGTGAATCAGACAGAACTCGTAAAGATAAATACACAGCAAAGAAGAGGCAAAGGAATGATATGCGAAGAGTGAACAGGTATTAGGCGAAGTATATACAAGAAAGTGTGCAACCAAGCAAAGCAATATGCACAAAGGATGATGAATGTTCAATTTCAAGAGAAAAAGTTTCAGCTATGTACCAGTACCAAGTAACTGAAAAACACCGGAATAATTTTGATTTATACTGATTATCGTTCGGCCCCCGTTGTCGACGTCGCCGATTTCCCTTGAAGACACATGTCAAGAGAATGACATCGATCGTCGGATTTCGCAGGACCGTCGGTGTCCCATAGGAGAGTACTAGAGGTCTACTGTATCTTGTTATAAACGGAAAAATGATACTCGATGATGCATGATAGGTGATAGGTATGCGTAGACGATATAAGAAATCTCGTATATTTCCAACCCGAAAAGCTGAAAGACAATTCCAGGTCCATACAAGGGGCTGAATATCATGCTTAATCAAAAAGCGGCAAATAACCAAATAAGCGATCAAAGCGTCATTGCGCAGGCACCAACATAGTTATTGATCACGTGAGCATCAGACAAGTACGTAGTGGAGGTTGTCCAGTTTGGTTTAACCTTGATTATTGCTTGTTAGATTAGATATTAGATTATGGATTATGGTGGTTGACGTGTTAACAACTTACCAATGCTACGTGTAGTCATTTCAGTGAATCAACAACTGGCCCACACCTTCTACTTCCATCTCCACAGTCATACAAGCCACACCCAACCAGGATATAAGGTCATACATGGTCAACCTTCAATCACCTTGACATATAGATTTGATATCATGGAGATCAAAACGTCATCATCTGGCGGTCGAGACCCTTGCAATAGACGGAGAAGAATATCCTCAAGTCTATTATCAGACGCTTCTGTGAACTCTGTTTCTCCCCAGAAGCATATCTATGATAAGATGACTCATAATTTATCTGACAGGCAACACTGCCACGGTGGCTCCCCCTCTAGTGATATAAACGCCAGGTTGTTCACAGTGCCCTTTTCACAACCACAGCAGTTGCCTTCCGCACTTCATTTATCTATCGAGATTTTTGAGCAGATATTTCACGAGATCAGAGATACAATCATGTCTCATCCTCTCCCACGATTACCGCTTCGATGTAAAACGCCGTCAAGATCCAACGCATACATAGATAATCGGCGATTAACAAATGAAGAAATCTTAGTATACAAAAGATTCATGGTTAAGAAGCAGTTGTATAAATTAAGCATGGTATGAAAGAGCTGGAGAGATAGAGCGAAAGATGTTAGAAGTGGTAACGAAATTATCATAATTGGAGAGAATGACGCTGCTGTAGGTCAAGGTATCAAGTGTCCTCACAACCGTTACTTTTCCTCCTGTATGTAGCTAATCCAATCTTTTGGTCTTCCCATTACCATAGCGCGCAATGGAGCATCCTGAAATGTGGTTCCCACTACACATCAAACGCTTTTTTGATCTTACCGTTCAAGTCCTTTTTACAAGTTTCGTGAAGCTGATCAACCGATTGGTTCAAATGGAAACACCTGTAAAGGTTAACAAGCTCACCCTGCTTTGGTCCTTCATGCCAAATGTCGTCCCACTAGATCTGTGTGATGAGGAAGGCAAATTGTCTGACTTTAAACTTGGTCATTTCCTTCGGAACTTGAAACCTAGATCTCTACAGGTAGAATGGTATTCGGGCGAAGATATTTTGACGAGAGAGTGTATCAGCGAGATTGCTGGTGTACTCAGGCAGACTGGTGTACAGCCAGAATCACAGCCAGAGAAGCAAAGACCTGTGAATAGAGCGGAGAGCTATCATCCCCAGCTTAGTTTAGTAGAAAAACAATATCTCGATACTGCTTTGGCGATCAACACCAAGATGTTGGAAGTATGGCGACCACAATTGGTAGCATTCACCTTAAGAGCGAGTCATATGCTGCTAGACAATGAGGTGGGTTGTTTGTGCTCAAACCTCTCACCCGGTGTTGATCCCATTCTGTGTCGTTGTAGTTGCGTAAATCGATCAATCAAGGAGCACTTAGACATTTTGACTATCATGTAATATGTCCGTCGCGCAAGGCTACCAAGATACGTGACATACGGCAACCAGTCTGCAAATCACCCATACCTCCTATTGAGGGACTTCGATCAATTGATAATATTTTGATGTGGGATTTAAGGTGGCGTGAGCCAAAATATGTTCGTAGGGGTATAAAGAGAAAGGCTGAAGAAAAGGGAGAAACTTATCGTTGGCGAGATCATATACCACCATCACCTATAAATTGGACTGTTTACGCTTGTTTCGATCTATGGCAAAAACAAAAAGACAAGGGTCATTTCAAAGGTGAGGGGAAAACAATACCCTGGAAAGGTAGAGGAGATGAGATAGATCAAGCTTTAGGTGATTTCATCATTGATAAAAGCATTAATTGGATTAAACCATATAATTGGATTGATAAGAGTGAAAAAGAGAATTTTGAAGACATGATAAAATTTGTCGTTGGAAGAAAAAATGATTCACAGAAAAAACATAAAAACCATAAAGGAATCAATAATTTATTGTTGAATCTGACGGAAAAACAATTCATGGTCGATGAAAATATATGCAAAGCGAGAATATTGGAAGTGAGATTAAGAGGAGGAAACGATAAGAACCGTACAATGAATGAAGAAATGGCGGCTATCAATCAAGCTTATTCTAAACAAGAAGAATTCAATGAATTGTATATAAAAAATTGGTTATTCGTAATGGAAGAAGATGAAAAGAAAGCATTGATTAAGAAACTTGAAAAGAAATATGGAGCAAAGAACTTATATACGAATATGAACTGCCCCTTATATCATCCTGCTCAAGAAGGTGTCAAATTTATGATTGAACCGACGACTATGTAAGAAGATGATCCCAGAAGGGATCAAAATCTTTCAACTCGCTGGCGAATATCGCTGGTCAACCTCGAAAAATATATTATGAGGTTGTTCAACGGAATACAATCAATTGCTGAATGTAAGTATGCAAACTGATTTTGCTTGTTTCTTTCGGCCCTTCTCTGTCATCCATCCAGCATACGAGATAACAAGAAGTTGAAAAATGGTACCTCCCGATAATCTCGGCGAAAGGTAATGGAACGTGTCAAACCAAGCTAACCATTTATGATGAAAAGTGGAGGTCATCCTAAAAAACCAGCATCTTTGACGTCATGGTCTATAATCAATTCCTGTAATTGTTCTTGACATTCCAGCAAATCGATACTGAAGGCATGCGAGGAGAGCATGCAGAGCGTAATTCAATTTTGTTTGGTCATCGAGAACTCTTGTTCCTAAAGAAGCATGTGGTGAATATATGGTTATGATGCAGGTGACAGACTATAAGGCAAAAACTCCACTTATGACGATGTTGTTGTAGGGGTTACTGTAGCATGCTACAGGATAGTTATTTTCAGATATATACATATATATATTAATTACATTCGAATGCATATATATGATTCTAGCCGTTAGATAAGAGTATATTTTATACGCTTTACAACAAGTCATTCAACTATACTTATTAAAATAATAGATAATACAAGAAATACAGCACGACACGATGCAAGCAGTAGCAAATTTAGTTCAAGATTCAATGGGACCTGTACCCGTAGCAGCAAACCCAGAATACAAACATAGACCTGATGGATCAACAATGAAAGCATTAGCATGGTTTGGTTCAGAAAAAGTTCAAATGGTTGATGCACCTATACCAGATATTTCAGAAGATAAAGATGTCATCTTAAAAGTTACCGGTACAACTATCTGTGGATCAGATTTACATTTATATCATTCTGAGATGATCGGTATGCAAAAAGGTGATATTTTAGGTCATGAGTTCATGTGAGTATAGGTTGTGTATATCGATACTTATCGTTTCAATAGAAAGATGCAGGGATGGTGAACGAGTAGTACCCAGTAGTACAGATGATGGAGACTATGTGAGAGGGGGTGAGTGACGACGCGAGAAGCGATGATAAAGTTTGTTAGAGCGGCGATGTCCGACATCCCATTCTAGATGCTCTCCTTCCCTTCTTCTCTACCATATTTTCTTGACCCCTTCATACTTCTTCCCCCGTTCTTTCTGGAATATAATCATACCTTGACAAGCTAACTTGATATTCATGTGCTCAGGGGTGTCGTCGACAAAGTAGGACCAGGAGTAACTACCCTTAAACCGGGGGATAAAGTCGTAACCTCATTCCAAGTCGCATGTGGCACTTGTCGATACTGTCAAAAGAAATTTTCTTCAATGTGTGATAGAACAAACAATTCTAGTCTTATGCAAAGCATGTATGGACAGAGAGATGCCGGTTTTTTCGGCTATGGACACCTTAGTAAGAGTTATTCATGCATAAACACGAAAGAAATGGAAGAAAACGAATGAAAATTGACGAAGAAATGATTGTTTATAGCTGGAGGTCTCCCAGGAGGACAAGCAGAATATGCCCGAGTACCATTCGGTGAAGTCAACTGTCTCAAGGTACCACCTGGTGTATCAGGTATGTACTTTACGACTCTCTCTTCTTTCTCAGCTATTCAGCTAGCTAACTATATATGCATATTCCTTCACGATAGATGAGCAAGCACTTTGTAAGTCGAATTTGTGATAGAAGAGAAAAAGTGCCACATTTGCGATTTTGACTGACTTCTTCGTTACGCCTTCCGTTCTTCCCTTCACTTCTCTTCTAAAGACTTATCCGATGTACTCCCTACATCTTATCACGCTGTTGTTGATACAAGAGTCGAAGAAGGCGATATTGTTGGTATTTGGGGGTGAGTCATACATAGCACTCGATGTTTATACAGGCAAGAAGCTGATAATACCCTATATCATTCAGTCTTGGTCCTATTGGTGTAAGTCAAATTGTTATTTGCCTACGAAAACGCATGGACCTATATGTGGATGGCACTAAAGTACTAGTATTGATAATATTATTTTCTCTTTTTTTTTAGCTCGCCTGTGTCAAATGGGCTTTACTTAAAGGTGCTTCAAAAGTTTACGCTATCGACACTCAACCCGCTAGACTTGCCGCTGCTGCCGCTCTCGGTAATGTTGTTCCAGTCGATTTCAAGGCTGACAACGTCACCAAGAAGATCCATGGTGAGGTTCCTGGTGGATTAGATGGTAAGTTCAGCTCTCACTATGCTACATATACATTCGGTACCATTTACTGACGACGCAAATGCTAATATCTCCGCGGTTTTAGTCTGTATCGACGCAACATCATTCCACGAACCAAAAACATTATTACATAAAGTTGAAAAAGCCTTAATGTTAGAAACTGATGTATCAGAAACACCTAATGAAATGATCTGGTTAGTTAAAAAATTCGGTAGAGTAGGATTAATTGGTGCCTATGCTGGATACACTAATCATTTCAATATTGGTGCATTAATGGAAAAAGGTGTTAGATTCATTGGAAATGGTCAAGCACCAGTACACCTTTATTGGCACGAAATCTTGAATGATTATATCCTTACTGGAAAATTCGATGTTTCAATGTTAGTTTCACATAGAGTATCAATTGAAGATTTCCCAAAATTATATGAAAAATTCGATAAAAGATTTGCAGGTGTAGAAAAAGTTTTTGTTCAAACTAAATTCTCAGAACCTCCATCAAAAGGTTTCCCTCAATTAACCAAAGTTGATGATTGGGCAAACAAAGTTCTTTAAGATTTCAATATAGACATTTCAGTGATAATTAGGAGGAACTGAATATTAGGAAAAGCAGGAAGAAATGAGGGAATGAAACGATAAAATTATGTATCTATTAGTTGAATTCTTGTTGAAATCAGAAATTATGAAGAATGTATCAGAGTTTGAATCTAAATAAGTCTTCGGCAATATCTATCATAACTTCTAAAGGTTACGATGTCCAATCTGGAATTACAATGCCAACATTTTACACTTATTATTCATTGCTACTCTAGACCCTAGATCACTGGAATTGCTTCATGCACTGAGCTGAATCCATTTCGAGTCTCTTCATATTTTCTTGTCTTCTTCGTCTAGTTGCCTGGCGAGCTCGTTTGTTCTTTTCTCCTTTGACTATTGGTAACCAGCACCACGCATATTGAGCAGAATGCACTTCCAAGTTTTTTAAGATGTTCTTCTCTTCTTCTTCTTCTAAGTGATCGCTGACCTCGTCGCTCTGATGATTTATATTGGCACTATAGATATCGATACAGTCCTTATATTTACCTAAACATCCATCACTAGTCTTGCTAGAATAGCTGAAGGATTCAATAGGTAGAAGGATTGCGATTTCGAAACTTATCTAAGCCCAGCAAGTACGGACTCGCTGACAGCTCTAAAAACAACTTGATGTGGCGAATAATGCTGGATCAAGCTGACCACTGGCATCTTTTGATTGACCAGTATTGTGAAAATTGATTGTGTCATTTATAAAGATCAGTCGGCTGATGAGTTTATCGGACAACCTTGGCTGATAATGACTTGCGGAAAGTGTCCGAAAAACTCGTCAACCAACATGCTAGGGGTATAGCAATCCAGAAAATTACAAGTTAGACCAGAAAAGGGAATTATTATACGCACTACGATATTTCAGTCTCGCATTATACCAAAATTAAAGTCAATTCTCAGATATCTCTCTAATTTATTCGGCTACCAGACTGAATGTCGCGATGCGCAGAATATAACTCCCAGAAAAGATCGTTCTCATAAGTTGTGTAGATTTTTGCCATGTGCTATTGGGTCTACTTATGATTTGAGGTGATCAAAGTCCCCCCGAACATATCTCATGATGGGATCCTGCTAAGATTTCTAGATACAGTACTATTAAAGTATCACCATCAATAAAAGAGTAATTTAAATACAGTACTCGCACTCCAGTTTTGATTTTTATCGAGATTTTTCAAAAACTCGATTATATTCCATTTTTTGACCAATCTTACACTGCATGCATTGCTACTTCAACTTGCGATATGTTCTATGCATTCCTCTGTATCATCACCTTTTTTCCATGCATCCCGAAACCTAGTTCTGATTTCTGTTCTGATCATTAATGAAATGGATGATGATGACACATGAGGGGCAAGAGATGAAATTGGTCCAGTGTTCAAACAACGTAGAGTATGGCAAACAATCAGAAGAAGATTTGAATCAAGTTGTACTACGTGATGGATATTTCAATCAAGCAATTTTTATATTATCGTCCCTCCATTTTGGACTAAGCCAACAGGTCTCAAGATATTTGAAGCAGTGGGAATGATTGTAAAATCAATCAAAAAACCTTATACACAATGGTTAACATTGTAGGCGTCTTTTAGAACTGAAATTGATGAATCTACATCAATTGAAATTTAAGGATTATAAAGAATATTGAGAGGTTGGTTTTATAGTGATAAATTGAACCTACAACCTGTCTATAATGATATTACTTTTGATGATTCCAATTCCAATTCCGATTCCGATTTCGACGAAATGAAGAAGAGACAGACATGGATGAGGAAAAACGATCGAGAAAAGAAATAAAACAAAAAGAGAGCCTTAGCAAAGATTGAAAAAATCGTACAGACAAATTAATAATAGGGTTTAATAATCATGGATGGACAGAAAAGACATCACCTACGGTAAAACTTCATTTGGCAGAAGAAATGCCTGGATATAAAGCTTGTAATCAAAGTAAAGGGAATAAATGGATTTGACATCCTATACCTGAACAATGTAGAAGAAAAGATGGATCCCGGCTATGGCTTGATGTGTACTATTGTAATCCGGTATGTATCGATGTGGAATAATATTGATTATACGGTCATACGGCTATGCTCGAAGTGATACATCATCTTGCCAGCTAGAAGATAGCGGTAGTCCCAAAGGATACAGCTGTCAGTTCACCAACGCTGGATTGTAAGCAGTCATTTGACATCGTATTTTCATCAGAATACTACAGTAGTCCTATCAATATTCAAAGAGACCGATGTATGATAGACACCGCAGTTTACCGATATACTCTATGCTCAACTTCTTGCAGCACGCGAATTTCGTAATTAGAATTGAAATTATGGAAGACGGCGAGGAAGACATGCTGTACCACAAGTCATCTGGAATGAATTCGTGTGCCTCAGAACATCCGAAATCAGGAGGAAAGACTTCATTGTCGATTTTATTATCGTGTGCGTTTCGATATTTTGCAATGTAGCTTGCCCCAGATGGCCCTATATCGACACGCAACATTCGGCGAATGGAGCAGATGTCTGAATCCATCGGTCCTCGAGATGGAGATTGGAGATTGGAGATCGCAGTTGGGGATTGGGGATAAATTTGGTGATAAGATATTCAGCAATTAATACATTTAGCAGAATTCCCAATTTTACTTTTAAAGTTGGGAATATGATCTACAAAGACGTGATAAGGTCCTCTATCGCAACGTAATTACTTTACTCAAAATTCCCAATTTTGACTTGACATGAGAATGGAAATGTGGGACTTGATGATAGTCCCCACGTAGTCTCCGGAAGATCTCGCAATCAAACAATACTTTAAAAATAGATAACATGCTTATAAGGATAACCGTAATGCGAATAAACGGGTACCTTTTGATAAAAAGCCTCTGAAAGGATATGTGTTACGTTTCATATGAAAATCAAGCTTTGAATGCTGGACCTGTCACGTAGATTGGACTACCTCCTAGTGTTTTTGAACTCTGTCTGTACCTTTTCAAGGTATGTGATATGCGGCAAGGACGGACCGATGATAAAGTCTGGCTGTATAACCAATAAGATGTTTTGACCTTATCATTCTGGGAAAATCCTTACAGAATATCGTCTACATATTTAAGTTTGATATCCATTCGATCACTTGATCCTCCGGGCATTCCTTGAAGATCTCACGACGAAAAAACACTTTTCAAACTCGCAATTCGGTTTCCAACTTTTTAGTCTCAATCAGTTACTTCCCCTCATATATCGTTAAAGGGGTAAACGCGGTTCACCGTATGGGCTTCTACGAGCTTACGATATGTGAAAGTGGAAAACCGGAGATTCCCCGTGGTGCATAAGTAAATATATCTTGATAAATCCTATTAAAAGGTACTTAAAATCTCTTAGCTCAGAAGAGTTTTTCTTAAGCGGTACAGGTAAGGTTAGATCTCCTCGACTCTTTGTAAGTTACCGAAGAAAACTCAAAATCCGCCACAAATGCTCGTCCTCTTCTTTTTCTTTTTGTTTTCGGCTCATGAACCTGACAACCAATTCCCTCATTCTAGCACATCAGACTCAACTTTCATCCTTTCGAAACAATTCATGAAGACCTTTTTTTCGTTTAACCTTAGTCGTTTCATAAGCAATTGAAATCGTGCATAGCACATTGGCTGTTTCCCAGTCTAAACGAGCTTTTAGACCTTCCGCGGCCGTAGTATAGGGTATATCTAATATGAATCATACATACCTAAGAAGTAGCGTGGAAAAACTAACTGATGTAAGATATGATGTGTGTGGCTTGCATGAAAACTTCCGAAGTGGGGGTTAGCTCCCCTTCCAAGCGTGGTAACTATACGAGTACAAATCCGATCATTTTGATACCTTCTTCCCTACAGATTTTGACCTGAGTTTGTCCGCTTTTAGCGCTAAACCTCTATACATTACGATATGACATTCAGGGATAGACAGGAAGTCGGACCGGCGGTGTTCAAGAGTATGTGATCTGTTTTGAAAGGGTAGAACCGGCGGCACCTCGATTAACGTAACGTCATACGAGAACATTACCCTTGTTTTCGTTTAAGACTAAAGGTGTTTTAGTAACTTGAAAATTTTCATTTTTTGGCATTTTGATATTACAAGTGGGTTTGGTTGTTTGTTTCGAATTCATGATGGATCCTGAAAACATCTTATAGCTCTGTTGAGGTACACAGGACTAAGGAGTAAAATTGGCTGGTCTAATTCAGGTTGGTGTACGGATCACTCGGGCCGCGTATAATCTCAAGTACAGAGGTACAAAACAATTAAAACCGAAAGCTCAAGTCATAAAACAGTTTCCATCGTCAGATCATGAAAAGATGGGAAATTGGGAATTTTTTTTTCGCTTCTTGGTCTTAGTTTGAATTGAAATTGACAAAAGCAAGAAGACACGTCCCAGAGAATGAAAGATATGGTAGAGCGGAAGAAGCTATAGGCAACTGTGAACTGTAAAAATGATTATTTTTTATTGAAATTCTCCGGTTAATAAGAGATGATAGGTAAAAAAAGTAGTCTAAATCACAACATTTTTCCTTTATGTTATTAAAAAATAAGAATTACAAATAATCATCTGTTTTCTCTTTTATCCTGTATATGTAACATGTATGATGACGTTCTATAATCCCCATGCTTATATGAAACGAGGGATATGTCTTACTTCGTCTCCTTCCTATTTGTTATATGAACGGAAATTGGGAATTTTAGCATAACAAGCTGAGGCGTTGTTTTTGTTTTTGGTAGTTGTTGCCGTATGTACGGATAATATACCTAAAACCTTACCGGAAGGGATACATTTCATATGTATTCCACCTTAATTCCCTCTTCTCGATCAAAAACAGAAAATAAGGGTCTTAAAACCAAGGAATTTGATTTTGATTATTTTCGGATTATTCCCTATCTTTCAGTAAAGTAACCAAGTAACCGAAAAGAAAAGATGAATATGCATTTGACGTTCAAAACAATAACAAAGGAACCAAGAAAGGTACGATATCCGAGGTTTAAATTTTTTTTCTTTTTTCAATCTCAAATTAGGAAACGAGTTAGTCCTGTAACATGATGTTGATGGCTTGAAAAGTAAAGTAATCAACCCCGATGATATCTCCAAAGAGTAGTGACACAAAAGACCAAAAAAAGTGGGTTAAACGAGAGGAAGAACAATATTTTTGTATACAGAATACCCCAGTTTTGAAAATTTTTAGACTAGCATTGGAAAAAATAACTAGTTGATGCGGGGACAACATATTCCTTTTGCCCATGGATAAAATAATATATAAACAAGTCAACAAGTAGCCCCTCTTTTCGTTTTTTTTTTTTTTTTCTTTTCATCTTATTTTTATTTTTTGTTAGGTTGTGTCTGAATCAACTAACATATTTACATAGTCTTTTCTACTTTTCTCTTCTTTGTAGGTTAAAGACATATACCAAAAGAGCTGCTTGCTCTATACAATTCATTTAGATCCTCATCAACACATAATTCATTCGTATCACATATTCATTCATCACACGACAAAAACTTCCCTCTCACTCTCAACAACATGTCATCCTCACCAGTTGAAAAACCAGGTGCCATTGGTGGTACCGGACCTTTAGTCAAATACGGTGGTTTAAACGGTAATGCTTTATTGTATGCCGTTGTAGCTATTGCTACTTGTGGTTTCTCTCTTTTCGGTTATGATCAAGGTAAGTTTTTTCTGCTTCTTCCTTGACTGTAAACATTACAATATTGTGTAGAATGTAAAAATCTTCTATCACTATCTCCTATCCCAATCCGAATCCGAATCCGAGCCACTGTCGTCATTTCGTCATAATCATCACTCTTATTACTCCAACAAAAACGGATTCTTTTTTACCTTTATTTTTCAAAATTTCTCCGATCAAAAACTGACTTACGACTCCTGCCTTTTCCGTCCTTTTACAGGTTTGATGTCCGGTATCATTGCTTCAAGACAATTTAACACTGAATTCCCTGCTGTGAGTTGTCAACATTCATTAATTCCATATAACTTGATCGCTTTTCTGCATCTCATCTCATTTAGCTAATCTCTTCACCAATCTTGAATGCATATAGACCAAACAAAGAGACGTCAATGATGTACACGCTGGTACCGTACAAGGTTCAGTCACTTCATGTTATGAAGTTGGTTGTTTCTTTGGTGCTTTAATCGCTTTCTTCATCGGTGACAAGATGGGTAGAAGAAAGATGATGTTTGGTGGTGCCGTTGTCATGATCATCGGTACAATCATCTCAGTCACTGCTTTCGGTCCAGGTGATACCTCAGGAAGAGGTAACGTTGGTGGTTTCGTTCAATTCATCATTGGTCGAGTCGTTACTGGTTTCGGTAATGGTGCCAACACTGCTACCATTCCATCATGGGTAGCTGAAACTTCAAAAGCCCACAATAGAGGTTTCCTCATTTGTATGGAAGCTTCCACCGTCGCTGTCGGTACCGTCATTGCCTACTGGATTGATTTCGGTCTTTCATACGTAGACGTGAGTCACGGATATATGTAACTTACAATTTGACATTCATCGCTGACTATCCTCTCTATATGTTTCATAGTCATCCGTCTCATGGAGATTCCCTATCGCTATGCAAATTCTCTTCGCTTTAATCCTTATCGGTGGTGTTGCCGTTTTACCCGAATCACCTAGATGGCTTATCGCTCACGGTCAACCAGAAGAAGGTCTTAGAGTTATTGCTGCTTTAGATGCTCGATCAATTGATGATCCAGTTGCTATTGCCGATCACAAAAAAGTTGTTGATGCTCTCGCTGCTCAAGCTCAAGCTAAAGCTACATCCTCAAGAGATTTATTGAAAATGGGTAAACAACAACATTTCAGAAGAGCTATGGTTGGTGCGTCTACACAATTATTCCAACAAATTGGTGGATGTAATGCAGTTATTTATTATTCAACAGTATTATTTGAAAATCAAATTGGTTTAGAAACTCAATTATCATTAATTTTAGGTGGTGTTTTATCAGTTGTCTACATGATTTTCGCTTTAACTTCATTCTTCTTAGTTGAAAGAGTTGGTAGAAGAAAATTATTCTTATGGGGTACAGTTGGTCAAGCAGTTTCAATGTTTATTACATTTGGATGTTTATTACCTGGTGATGCTCAATCAGCTAAAGGTGCTGCCTTTGGTCTTTATTTCTTTATCGCATGGTTCGGTGCAACATGGTTACCTTTACCATGGTTATACCCAGCTGAATTAAATTCAATGGCAGTTAGAACTCAAGCAAATGCTGTATCAACTATGGTTAATTGGATTTTCAACTTTACAGTAGTTCAAGTTTTACCAACAATGACAGCATCAATTGGAGCTTATACATTCTTATTCTTTGGTTGTATAAATTTAGTTTTTTTACCATTCATTTACATTTTCTATCCAGAAACTACAGGAAGATCTTTAGAAGAATTAGATGTAATTTTCGCTCATGCTCATTTAACTCAAAGAAGACCTACTTTAGTTGCAGCTGAATTACCAAAATTATCAGATCATCAAATTCAAGAAATGACTGAAAGATATGATATTCATGGTGGTGCAGCTACAGAAGATCCTGAAGCTTATGGTGCTCCTGTAAATACTGAAGTTGATACTTCTTTACCACCTGTACATCCACATGATCACGTTTCAGGAGATGTTACAAGAGTCCCTTCCCCAACAAGATAAACAATAATAATTATAATAAAAATTTTAAAAAAGTTGGGACGAACGAGGAGTGGAAGGAAGGATTTTTTTATAGGAGTAGAAGACGATTTTCTCAGAATATCCATATAGACAACAACAACTTTATATGTTTAGAAGATAGAAAAATGCAGATTTATAGAACAAACAAAACTTGAATCATGTAGCTCTTAGCAGATTTCATTTGATCCAAACATCGAAATAAACACAAAAACCAGAATCAAAATATAATATAATACATCTCGCACTTAGAGCATAATCATCTTTTTACATAACTTCACATATACATTATAGATTCAATACATTTTTAATACCTTAATATTTAATACCATTTCTCATGCAGATATGATACCTATAAATAATATCCATTTGACCAAGTGTACAAAAAATACCCATGACTACGAGTAATTTGCTAAGCCGCGATGATTAAGGAGAATACTTACATCTTTGCGATTCACACGACAGAGTTCACAAAACACAACTCATCACCTCGAATCGAGATTATAATTGCAAATGAACGCATAATAGCCAATCATTGTCCATGACTGATGGTTGATCTTTTGGCGTTTTTGGGAAACAATTAGACATGTAAACATACATAGCGCATAAACATATACGTATAACAGACATATCCAACGATCCAACTAAGAGTGATAGATGTGGAAATAGGGATTATTACGAGAGGTAGTCAATTCGAAACTGTGGGAGATTACGATTGATACAGTATGTATCAATAGGTATATTTCCGAATTCTTCACAAGTATTTACAATACACCAGATAAACCTATTATCTGACCTAGTCCACCACCCGGTGCACTGTGATCGAGCAAATCACCATTCATCGTCTAATCTTCTCTTACCCGATGTGAACCGTGACATGGGTATCCCAATTGAAGAACCCAAAGTAGGTAAAGTGCTTAATTTTCTTCGATTGCGTTCTTCTTCTAATGCTTTAGCTCTATTTCTTCGAGCTTGCATTTGAGGATTAATATAACCATTACTGTTATTATCGTCGTTATTTTCCATGGTGTTTATAGAGCTGTAAGCTTGTAAAGGTTGAGGTCTTGATTGCGGTTTAGGTTGATTAGGGAATGAATCGTTTGAAGGTAAACTATCTATACCAGAATTAGGTAATTGTTCTTCGTTATCATTACTATCATCGTTCTTATCATCCCTCTTCGTAGATAACCTATACCGGAAATCAGAGTCTGACCTTGAAAGAGGATTTGCAATCTTTTCTTGTGATCTCATTTCATCCTTTTGAAGTTGAGTTGAAGATTGAGTCTTTGGCGGTCTACCTCTACGTTTAGAAGGTTGTGAATTTGATGAACCACTGGATATTTCGATGGCATGTTCTTTCGACTGTCCAACACTACTGCTTGAACTACTCTTTTTATTATAACTTTTTCTGGGTGCATGAGAGATGGGATTCCATTTTATCGGTTCACGAAGTTGATTCGACATTGATCTTGTAACGGGCCTGTCGGAAGGATCGGGAATAGGAGAAAATTTTGCTCTTTTCGGGCTTGTCGAACTTTTGGAATTTAAACTGGATTCAGAATCCTTGTGGATATCGTTAGGTATTGGAGAAGTTTCACGTCCAGATATACGACCAGGATCTGGTAATAATGAGCTGCCTTGTCCATTCAGTGTACCTGAGGTATTTACCCCTGTTCTAGCAGGAAATTCGGATACAGTACCTTGCCCAGTAGAACGTTTCGTATTTCGATCTGGTTTAGGTGAAGATCTTTCGAAAGAATAGGTAGTATACAAAGAGTCGAACATGTCCAAGTTCGATCCTGTTGGCGGATCGGGGGTTGCTAAACGACTAAATTGTCCAGGTTGTTTAGGCTGTTGGTTGTTATCCTTTTGATTTTCCAGTAATTTGGCCTGAGACGCTGCCACAGAAGCTAAACTATCTAAACTGTCTCTTTGGGTGGCTTCCAGAGGTTCAGTGATACCGTTATTGATGTGGGAATGTTCTGATGTATCAACGTGTGATATAGGCTCGTATGGACTTGTATTAGTCGCTGTAGGTATTTTGACGTCCCGAATAAGGGTTTTCAATTCACCTGATAGATTTGTATTCAGTTCGCAAGCCTTTATGATAATATCGAGCTTGTCGTTCATTATGATCAATTGTTCAAAAGCTTGAGCGGATGAGGTAGGAGGAGAAGGCGTTTCGGGAGTAGTGGAGTTATTGTTGCATTGACTATTAATGACGTGTTGGATTGATGGTTGCGATTGACTTTGTGCTTGAGACATTTCATGAACTTTGACAGTCAGAGCGTCCAGAGCTCCCTTAAAAACAACCACGTCAGTGATCGCCTGAGGTAAACCTTGAAGAGACTGAAGTGAAGCTATCACTGTGTCAACACTGTTAAACTTTGTGACCACATGATTGAGCAAGGTAGTCAATGCCTGAGTGAAGTCAATCAGTTAGCCATTGTACCTGTGTGAGGGTTACTTACGTCTTGAGTGGCTGTTGTACTTCCACTATTGAATGTACTGCCAGGACTAGTCTTGATATGTGGTATGAGTTTTGCGATACAGAGAGACGATGTATTTTCGGGAATTTTGTTGATCCTGTCAAATATATTTTGGAAATTATCCAACAAAGAATTAGTAGTAACTACAATCTCAATGTCGCCATTGGTTATTAGCAAAAGAAGTTTCCAATATGAAGTAAAGCAAAGACTCACGTTGATTCGCGACTTCCTCAGCAATTTCATCCCTTGTAGCTAAAGACCTTTGTCCCAGTTGTAGCTCATGGATTTTATCTCTTAATTGACGATTATCATGTTTCAGCGTGGTGATTTCATCCTTGAAAGAAGTTATATCGTTTTGTAGATTATCGAATTTAGCTATAAAACCTCTGATATTGTCTTCAAGAGCATTATTCTGTTTGAATGACTTTTCAGCGAAATCTGAAATCGCAATAGGAGAAAGCTCAAGTCAGCTTCTATCTTTCAGCAACGAAATATCAAGGCAGGATTCTGACTTACCATTTATCGTTGATAAGATCTTATCTACTCCAGTTGGCTTTTTCTCTTTACCTTTCTCATAAATTTCTTGAGCTGTTCTAGGTGTACTGGCTGGTGTACCAGCTCTAAGTGCGATTGTACCTGAACTTCCGGCTACAGTAGAATTGGTGTTGGTTCTTGAAGGTGGTCGGTATTGATCGACAGGTCTTGTACTACTTCTAGACTGACTGGGTGGAGTACCATATGGTGTAGGAACGGAAGAGGCTGGTACATACGATCGAGAAAAAGGATCATTCGAGGGTTGATATTGAGAGGAAGGTGGGGGACTTTGAGCAGGTACAGAATATCTTGCTTGAGAAGAATATGGAAAGAGTTGAGATGGTGGAGGATTAGATGTTGTACCTTGTGGATAAGGGTTTGGATTCACTGAACGAAGAGTGGTCGGAGTTACCGGGGGAGGTGGTCTGAAGGTGAGGGGGTTACTGGAGATAGAGGAGGACAGTGAGCGTAGTAAAGATGCAGTATCTGACATCGGAGAGCACCTTGTCCTTCAGGTTATAGTCAAAGGTAATTTCGATCAGTACTTGGGATACGATGCAACTATATGATCAGTATATAAGAAACAGAATAAATCAGGAAAAGAAAGAAGGATGGATAAGGAAAGGAATTGATCAAGATGGTGATATATATATATTTGTTAGTTGACTGGACTATCCAATTTCCTTTTCCTGAAGAAACAAAAGTTAGTCGCGGTAGATGGTAAGATCATTCATGAAAAAGGAAAAGCAATCATGTTGAAGGTCTGTGCGTTAGCTGATCAGTACATACGTGTAGAATAGATTTTCGCACAGACCTTGATACCAATATACCAATATACCACGATCTTCTTTCAATTCTATATCCACCATCTTGCATTCTATTATTATATATATATATGTTGCTGGCTTACCCAATGGGGAGATTATACACAAGTTGTTATTTCATTCCATGCTGAGCTATACATATGAAATGTTGGCAGTATTCCGAATATGTTATCGAGTTTTCTAGTATAACAAATAACAGCTCCGTTCATAACGCCAAGGTGTATATGATAGGTCTTTTGGGTATGTTGTCTCGTATAGGAGGATATGTCATATGGTTATTGAGTTTTCGCCAAAGGTCGAGTGGTCCATAATGTGTTGGCGCGTTGTTTCAATGCAAGGTAAGGTATATGCATGAGTTACAGAGAATTTGAGACTAATATTGTGAAATCGTGTTTTCTCGTTGGGAAGGATAGCTCATCCCCAGCAGCTGTGAGTGCATGCTTATTACTTGGTCCTATGATTTGCTTTTAAAATTTGCTTCCGGATGTCGGCAAGGTCCGACTTTGACCTGTTTCAACATTTAATATATTCGATCGATGACGATATTTGATATTTGGTTGCCTGCTTGAATCTAAATATTTAATGTTTCCGTTCCCGATCGAATCTCTGAAGAAAGACATCCCGTATTCGATCTTTATCTTTATCTTCAAAATTGTCAAGATAGGGAATTATATGAAGATGAATGAGAACGATACCTAATAGAGTAATTTTGAATAAAATATGTAAACAAAAGTTTGACGTCAGCTAGTCGATAATTGATCGACAAATATAATCAAAAAACATTAGATTCAGTCCTGATGTTTATCGTTTTGGGCTGCTGAATCTGTGATCTGTGATCAAAATATCATAGTTCCATCTCATCCCTAGTTTACAATTTATCGTATTCATCAGATTCGTTACTTGAATGTTCTCACTTACAAGATCAATATCAAGATCAAATACAATTAACATCTTTACAAGATTCACTACATTGAATAAAAGTATATCTTTTATGCCTCAATTAACATTATTTTCAGATCCAAAATCTAAATCATTAGCTTTATCACCTAAAAAACCTACTAGTACTAGTACCACTACTACACGAAATATTCATAATAGTCCTGAATCAAGTAGGAAAGCAGCATATACGAAAAAAGGTGAAGAACCAAATTTATGGGAATTACATCATATTCAAGAAGATATGGCAGCCATTTCAAAAAAAAGACATGCTAAAGATGATGATGTTTCTACTGAAGAAGCAGTAGTTGAAAATCCAAATAAAAAACGAAAAGCAGGTAATGTATCTTCTGTGAAAGATGTAAATAATAAAGAAATAGATCAAGGTAAAGATGAAGAAATGAAAGGTCAACCTGATTCTAAAAATGGTCATTCACCTCAAGGTGGTGGTGTCGCTGGTGAAAAAGGTCCAAGAGAAAAAAGAAAGAATGCTTACGAAATAAGTAAGTTATTTCAGTCAATAACTATATAGAGTGTGGGGATTGGAATCCGGTATTTGTTGTATAGGTAAACAAGTTAAGCTGACTACTTTACTGGATGTAGAGGGTAAAATAGCTACCGCTGAAGATGCTGCTAGAGCAGATGAAGATCCACCAATGAATCAACTTGAAAGGTTAATTGAGAAAGGTCATAAAGAAATAGAAAAAGGTGAAAGTGTAGCTTACTGGATGAGAATGGAAGATTTGCGAAGTGAGTGAGATTACCATCTAATTTTCTTAATTAAGACAATTAAATTTATCGATTTCATTTACGTTTGTGTGAATAACTGATATTTTCGTATAGTTGAGGATAATACTGCGTTGTATAAAGCATCTCAGAAAGCTCAGGAATTCAGTGTACCTCTTATTGCATTATTCGTATTTAGTCCAGGAGATTATAGGATACATGATAGAAGTAATAAGAAGATAGATTTCATATTGAGAAATTTACGTGTTCTCAAGGTATGTTGTATATCTCGGATAGCTCAATTAACACTACATATAATAGCCCAGCTAATTTAGTTAATATTTTGCATAGACCAAACTCAATGAAATGAATATCCCTTTACATATCCAATCATATGAAAAGAGATTACAAATTCCACGACGAGTCATAAAAGAAATATTACCTTCTTTAGGAGCTAAACATTTATTTACAAATATTGAATATGAAGTTGATGAATTAAGAAGAGATATCGCAACTGTAAAATTAGGTAGAGAAAATGGTATAGATGTACAATGTTTACATGATAGATTAGTGGTTCCACCAGGTAAAATTAAATCTCAACAGGGTAAACCTATGAGTGTATTCAGTCCCTGGCAGAGAGGTGAGTTGATCGAACCCTCCAAATCCCTTCTTTTGGAGATTGGTTCAATGATCTCGAGCCAGAATCAGTTGACAGAGATGACTAAAACGGTTTATTGGGTAATTTAGCATGGGCGAAATTATTGGATCAACAGCCGAAATATCTTGAAATGTCACCATCACCAAAACCCAATAATGAATCGATAAAATCCAATGATAAATTCGCTAAGCTATTTGAAGATAAAATACCAGACCATATAGAAGGATTTGAATGTCCAGAAAGTGAAAAATTGAAAGAACTTTGGCCTGAAGGTTTGGATAAAGCTAAAGAGGTGAGTTGGGATATCACGTATCCATCTGATTGAATACTGCTTAAATTCAATATGTCATATATAGTTATTGGATAGATTCTTTCACACAAAACCAAGACAAAAACAATTTGAATTTATATCACCATTAAATCCAGGATATGAAACATCTGCAAAACAAAGTAGAATTCAATTATATCAAACGGGTAGAAATTTAGTTGATGGTGATAATTCATCTAGATTATCACCATATTTAGCTGCAGGTGTAATTTCTTCAAGAATGATTTTGGCAGAAGCTAAAAAATTAAATAAACAAGGTAAATTAGAATCTGGTAGAGATACTGGTTTAGGTATGTGGGTACAAGAAGTTTCTTGGAGAGATTTTTATAATCATGTAAGTTAAAATTTCCCTTCAATTTTTTTGTTTTGTATTGCAAATGAACACCACATTCGACCTAAGAATGTCATTTGTCATTTGTCTAATTAAATGAAGAACGATGACTGACTATGATTTACGTTGTTTCCCACCAAACCGTAATAGACAATGGCAACTTGGCCTAGAATATCAATGGGAAGACCATTCTTAGAAAAATTTGCTGATGTTCAATGGGAAACCAACGAAGATCATTTACAAGCTTGGAAAGATGGTAAAACTGGTTTCCCAATTATCGATGCTGCAATGAGAGCATGTAAAGCTCGTGGCTGGATGGAAAATAGAGTTAGAATGGTTACTGCTAGTTTTTTAGTCAAAAGTTTAATGCTTGATTGGAGTGAGTCTAGTGTAGTCTAGCGAAACTGATAAAAGGTGGAAATTCTGTTTGTATACTAACCTGCTTGTCCGATGGTATATAGGATTAGGTGAAAAGTACTTTATGGAAAGTTTCGTTGATGGTGATTTAGCTGCTAATAATGGAGGGTGGCAATGGACTGCCAGTGTAAGTGAATCATATATAGATGATTTATGATGACGATAGCTGAGCCTCGATATTTGTTCGTTTTGACAGACTGGTACCGACCCACAACCATTCTTTGTGAGTATATCAAGCTTTATAGCCACATATAGAGATATTGACCTTGTTTACTGATAAATCGTTATAGAGAATATTCAATACACTTACACAATCTGAAAAATGTGATCCAACTGGAGCGTATATAAGATATTGGGTACCTGAACTGAAAAATTTAAAAGGTAAAGCTATTCATGATCCATATCATCAAATGCCAAAGAATGAATTTAAGAAATTAGGTTATCCTGAACCTATTGTAGATCATAAGAAAAGTAGAGAAAGAGCTCTGTTTAGATATAAGAATGTTGGTGAGAAAGAGGATGGTGCATAAATAAATCTAACGTATTTGTACTATTGTGATGATGTGCCACATTGGAACGTTGTAACACCGAGATTGACATGTATGATGGTAATATGTATGGTTTTATGTATATTACGTATGCAGTATGATCGGACGTCATCGGCAAGGTTTAAAAGGCTATCCAACCGAACAAAGTCGAAAAAATAATCACTTTGATAATTACCGTCATCAACACTCCATCTGAATCTTCTGATTATATTGTTCAGTATCAAACCATCATATTCCATAGTCCATCTTGATAAGGACCATTTATATCAAGTCATCTAGAGATTGGGTTACTTGAAAAGAAGAATCAATCATCATCTAAAAAATGGCACCAATCGCCCCACCTGCACATATCGTTACACCTTCACAACCTATCATTCCACCTCCTCCTCCAACATCAGCAGCAAGTTCATCATTAATAAGTCGATCACAAAAATTCATTGAAGAAAATCAAAAATTAATCTTATTAGGATGTGCCGTATTAGCTGCATCAGGTGCAGGATATTATTTATATTCTTCCAATAGATCATCATCATCATCCGGTGGATCTTCTGCTTCAGGTTTTACATCCACAACCGATTCAACTTCTAAAGAAACTGGATCATCATCATCAAGTTCAAAGAAAAATAAGAAAAAGAAGAAGAAGAGTAGCAATTCAGATAAATTCGTTAAAGGTGAAGGTGATAAAGGACCTTTATTAGAAGAAATTGAACAACCTAAAAAAACAACTTCAACTTCAACTTCACAAGAAGAGACAAAAGTTGAATCAACTGAAAAACAATCACAATCACAATATGAAAAAGAAGAAGGTTTATTAGCTGGTACGTAAAGTCATATTTGATTTCATCGATTACTTCCTATTCCACTGCGATGATCTTATATAGGTAGACGTAGAGTAGAGGAATTTACTTTGGATTAGTAGAGATAACTGGGGATATCATACTAATTTTCATTCGTCTGCTTTCATAGATGTTCCAGATGCTGCTACATTAGAATCAATGGATACAACAGTAAGTTGACCCTTCGAACCTCGATGATGGGATGGATCAACCGATCTATTTTCATTACATTTATAATATCAAGATGGCTAATAATCATTTGGTTTTTCACTAATTCATTAGGCTAGAAACAACCTTGGTGCTTCATTAAAAGATAGAGGAAACAAACTTTACTCGAAGAAAGATTTCCAAAAAGCCGTTGAATGGTGAGTCAAGCGGTCGAAAATATACCTTCAGCTTTTTTACGATTTGTTCTGTAATACAGAGATGTCAACTGACAAACAAAATTTCCAGTTATACAAAAGCAATCGAAGTTTCGATAAGGAAAGATGCAGTTTTCTTCTCAAACAGAGCAGCTTGTGAGTGTGCTTCTCGTCATAATTGCTTCTTTGATTTATTGCTAATGGCATATAATGTACATTTATTAGGCTACACAAATTTCTCTCCACCAGAATATGCTAAATGTGTAGCTGATTGTGATGAAGCTTTAAAACTTGATAAAACATAGTAAGCTTCATGTATAGCTAATTAGCAAGCACGAGCCAAACTTATATGACTTCATAGCGTTAAAGCTTTAAAGAGAAGAGCTACAGCTTTAGAAAACTTAGGTCGGGATGAGGAAGCTGTTCGAGGTAGGTCTTATATCTATTTACCTCTTCTTGATTGACGAGGTTTGACCGATGGTTTTCCAATGAGATTAGACTTCACCGCCACAACGATCATTGAACGATTCCAAGATGAACAAGCTGCCATGTCTGTAGAAAGGTGTTTGAAGAAATTGGCACAGAAGAAAGCCAAAGAGATCCTTGAGGTAAGTTAGCATAATCCGCATTTCTCCGTGTGGGACTTCATAGCTGACTTGTTCGTTCTCGACAGACTCGAGAACCAAAACTTCCTTCCCCAACATTCATCTCAGCTTACCTTTCCGCTTTCCGATCTCGTAAGTGTCGCTCCTCCACTCTTATAAGATTGTTCAGTACTGATGAGTTCATACAATCCGTCAGACCCTAAACCAACATTACCTGAAAACCCATCCCAAGGTGATCAAACACTTTTACTCGCATTTGAAGCACTTGAAGCAGCAGATTATACACATGCAGTAACATTTGTAAATGAAGCTATTGATCAAGGTATCTCTTCAAAAGATGGTCAAGCTGAAGCACATAATTTAAGAGGTACTTTTAAATTCTTAATTGGTGACTCTGAAGGTGCAAGACAAGATTTACAAAAATCTTTAGATATTAGACCTGATTTCGTACAAAGTTGGGTTAAGATTGCAAGTGTACATATGGAATTAGGTGATTCAGCTTCAGCTTTCGGTGATTTCGAAGCTGCTATAAGACATAATTCTGAAGATCCTGATATCTATTATCACAGAGGTCAAGGTAAGTTTTTTTCAGATTATGCGATAAGAGTTTGATGACTGATATTATTACCATTCTTATGATTCAGTCTACTTTATCATGCAAGAATTCGATAAAGCTATTGCCGATTACAATAAATCAACTGCTCTCGATGGCTCTTTCATCTTTACCCATATCCAAGCTGCTGTAGCTCAGTACAAACAAGGAAATGTAGGTTCAAGTATGGCTGCTTTCAGAAGAATCTTGAAAGATTTCCCAGATAAAGGTGAACCAAGTAATTACTAGTGAGTAATATCATCGTTGTCGAAGACATTGTCATTGTTCAATTACGGAGTAAAGCTAATAATCATCTTCTCCACACAGCGGTGAACTCTTACTTGATCAACAGAAATTCCAAGAATCACTTGAAAGATTCGATAAATCAATTGAGCTTGATAAAGAAAGGTGAGTTCATATTCTTAGCTGATATTTTCAGTTTGTATTTTAGCTGATTAACTTCGATATGGTTATTTAGAAAACCAAGAAATGTATTACCATTCGTTAATAAAGCATTAGCATTATTCCAATGGAAACAAGATATAGTTGGTGCAGATAAATTATGTCAAGAAGCTTTAGAAATTGATCCAGAATGTGATGTTGCCGTTGCAACATTAGCACAATTAAGTTTACAACAAGGTAAAATTGATGAAGCTATAAAATGGTTTGAAAAATCTGCTCAATTAGCTAGAACTGAAGGTGAATTGATTAATGCTATCACTTGTAAGTTTATTTTCATATCGTAATATGTCATGATCCAATAGATAGTAAAATCACTACTAACTAACTTAAACTCTCAATGTTGGAACAAACAGACGAACATGCAAGTAAAGCTCAAGTACATTTCTTGAAAACTTATCCTGAATTTGCTGAAAGATTAAGTCAAATGGCTCAAGGTATGCAATAAGTGGTTAAAAGATGGTACTGGATAAAGTAGGAAAGGAGAAGAAGAAATATGTTAATGGTTGAATGTAGATAAAGGTAAAGAGGACTAGGTTCGGGATAAGTTGAAAGAAGAGAAGGATTGCAGGGTTTGATGATTTGATTAAATTCATTAATAACGAAAGATATCATAAACAACACGAACGGAGAGAGATCACATAATTAATTCGCATTTTATATGATATTATATACGCTTGAATACGATGCAGATGCAACTACTCTTGATTCTTGATTTCTGCGTGATTGATGCGGTAAACGAATCGGTTCACTGCGACTAGACATAGCGAATAATGGCTCATCTATGCAAGTTGCAGTCTTCCACCTAAGAATTAGCTACATCTCACATTAGTCTGTCAGGTCTAACAGGTCCCGTCATCGAAATCGTATTCGCATACAAAGAATATTGCAGTTTTGAGTGTCTTGTGCAAGTGATTATATGTGCAAGTGATTATATTGAGTTGATTTGGTTTATATAAAAGTGTATTCATCGCAATAAACAAGAATATAATAGTACAGAAAATTAAAATCAATCTATCATTATTAATGAGATGTACGAACTACCATCCCTCTTTATTTCAAATCATCCACCAAGATGATCAATTTTTTAATTACAAAAAAACCTGAAATAACGATGGGAACTAAGATGTTCTTCTATTTATCATAAAATACTCTCGCACCGGGTTGACGCTCGACTTGATCGTGATTTTTATTCTAAAGATAAAAACAGCCCATAGGCACTGAATTTATTGTAAGATATTAGAATGGTTTGGGATAAGGAGCAACTTTTGGGGAAGTTTACCGGGGCTGCCGCACTGCCTAAAAAGGCATAATAAAGAAGAAGAAAAAAGAAGAAAAAGAAAGAAAGAAGAAGAAAGTTAATATATATGTACTCGACTGTACGTTGACGTAGAGAAACGCGTTCAACTATTCTAATTTTTATCATGATGATACGGGATTATACGGAGTTATGTTTTAATCACAAAGTAAAGTG